>NC_134402.1:96104069-96704069 GCF_038048845.1 Mixophyes fleayi | reverse complement strand
AGGTCACCTCTCCAGACACTCTACATAGTGACAGCTGCTAAAAGGTTGTAAGCTCCAGTCAGACTCTTCCATGCTTGTTAAGAAAAAATAGTTTAAGAAGTGGAAGAAGTTTCAGCTGAGCCTGAGAATAGCACAGTCCTCCACCTCACTCCCCACTGCAAGTGGAAGCGTTAGTTACTACTGCATTTCAAACGCTACCATGATTGCGTTTGGTATATGGTGACATTTTCTTCACGTCAGTGGATAACCAGCCCAGGGTTCCTGGACCATGATTTGTGAAATAAACAAATCCTCTTGTAATATGAAAATAGTATTAGATTTTGCCTATGACACTTGTATTATCTTACTGTTTTAGTTTTGACAAGTAACAGACATTTCTTAGGTGTTATTTAGAGATAAGCTAAATATTCCACCATTTGCTGTCAAATGTTACGAGTTTCCCTTGCAGAATTTGGCCCCAATCCTACAACAGCTAAACTACACAGCAGAATGAATTGCTGTACCAGTGACAGCTTTAATCATAGACCATACTTGCCAAATTTTTTCGGAAGATCGGAGTACAGATTATGTGACAGAGGGTAGGAGGGGGCGTAACAATGTCATTACGTCACTATAGCTCTGACCCTACCATAAAATACAAAAATTCACGCATTGAATAGCGGAGGTGGGGCTTAATGACACGATTAAGCCCACCCCCCCATCCCCGCTATTCAATGCAGTGCATTCTGCATTTTACAGGGTCCGGGAGGTTTGCCTACTTTTCCGGGAGTCCACGAGGACTCCTCGAAATTCAGGAGACTCCTGTAAATACCGGGAGAATAGTCAAGTATGTCATAGACTATAAATGCTACAAAATACAAATACAGTGTAGAATCACATTCTGTGGAATTGTGACGCAAAAGCATAACCTGAAGTAAAAAGAGTACACTCCTCTGTTCTTGGCAAAGGTCTCTAGTAGATTTTATGATGAGATATAACAGTATATTGCATTAGGTCATATACCCACTGGCAGTGAGGAGCAGCAGATCCTGCATTTGGGACATTTCCAACCCTAAGGCTGGTTACACACTGTAGGATTTTCTCACCAATCTGTTATCTATAACGATTGTACTAACGACTGGAAAAAAAAGTCCCGATCAGCACTGATTCAAGCATACACACTATAGATGTTTTAACAAATTTACCCTCAAATCTGTGCTTTTCCACTGTCATAACGTCGTCTGAAAAGATCATGACTCTGTAAACTCTGGAGATCCTGATCGTTACTGCATACACACTGCAGGATTGGAAGGATGTTGTTACATAGCTGAACAAGATATATAGTTCTGCTGAACAATCAAATGAAACGATGATTGATTTTGGAACGACTTTCGTCCATCGTGTATGTATACACACAAATGCGATATCAGGCCAAACAGTTGTTTATTGGGTGCTTGGCCCAGTAATTGGCTGAAAAACCTGTAGTGTGTACCCAGCTTAACTCGAAGACTTTATCATAAGATTTTTGCACCTCGGTGAAACAGAGATCCTTCCGAGAAACTCAATTCATGTGAAATTTTGCTGCATTTTCGTTCATCTCCAGATGTTATGCTTGGTAAACATTTATGTGCAGATATAAGTTCTTTCATTAGCAGTTAAACATTCATTTGTCAACTGAACTCATCTCATTAATGATCCAAAAAATTCAAAACTGAAGTGTTAACACTTTTTTGCACTGACTAATGTTTCCACAACTGCATCCATTCTTACAAAGATGTGCAAAGGGTTGAGGGCCAAGGTGGTGTTGGTTTCTGTGGCGTAAACATTTCTGTGTTTCCAGTACAGTGAGAAATAGATGCACAAGTGTGCCTTGTTTTGCACAAAGCCTCACTACCTTTGAGGCCCTGGAGATCAGGTCTTGCCACCTTACTTAAAATGAGACTCATGTTGCACCTTCCAGTTGCACTTCATTGGGAAAGCCCATTTATACACACTATGACCAAAGTAATAAAAAGCTTCAAACATACAAAAGTGACACATGTAATGATAGTCCAATGCTAAACCAATTTTAGGAGAAAAACTGGAAAGTTTAAATGAAGAATTAGGGCTGTCTTCAGGTAGTAGTAGTGTTATGTGCGTTTTGTCGCTAACCAATAACGATTGTCGAACCTTGATTTGTGTTTCCAAAGTACAAATATTTATTCGCAATAAGTAGAATAATACGCTCAAGCGAAGTAATAGTAAATACAGCTGTTACTTATCGCAGGCGCTCTGGATCCAGTGCAGTCATTCAATCCTGAAGTCTGGGGACAAGATGTCTGCACTCTGGATCACAAGCTGCTGCTTATATACACAATCAAATACAGTAATACAATGAAGATGGTATAGCTTGCATCTATTGGTCCAGGTCTCAGGAATGTCCAAGGGGTTGTCAATCATTGGCTGGTTCATCCTAAGGAATCCAAAGGAGGGGGTCATCTCTGCGGGGGGTATGCTCTGCTCTTACCGCCAGGATTCCTTAGTCTTAAGTAGTTCATAATTCCCTATCATTCATAACTTGTGTATGCACTCTGCGATTCCCTCACAGTGTGAACCAAACAGTAGGATATGTAACAAGGTTCATTATGATACCACTCATGATGTGATTCCTTCAACCTGTTCCGTGTATTTCACTAATATGCATGTAACTCTGATATAACATATAAATACTACTATATTTCGACATAACTGACTATCTGTTGCAACTACCATTAATGTGTACTATTTTATAAGTATGCGTGTTTGTGCGAATGTATGGTAAAAGACCAATTACTGTTGCTGCCACGTGTAGTGGATGCGTACGCCCTTTCACGCAGTAGCGTGAACTTGTACGTCAATGCGTACCGTACGCATCTTTTCAGACAAAGACAACCAAGTTTGCTAGATTTTAGTTGAAATGACTTTATCCAATTTGCTGACTTCGACAGTAGGTAGTACTATAATAGTTATTCTAAGCTCTTCTTAATATTAATGTAAATTGTTCTAATTTCATGCTTTTTTTTTCCAAGCATGGTTAGTGCTTTAGTGCAGTACATCCAAAAATTGGGGACAAAACAGTGCAGTAGCATTGCTATGGCATAATGCACATGGGCATTTGCAAGTTTATTTGCAGTGTAAGATTTTTATCAATGTACCATGCAGTATTTGAATCTATTAGGACATGTTTTTGAAATGCATGTATAAATGTATGAATTTGAGGAGTTTATTTCGGTTCCATTTGTATGAATGCAGAGACTAGTTGGTGTATTGGAACCAATGTTTTTCAGTTTCCTAAAGAATGCCTGAGAACTGCTGCAACGATCTAGCTATAAAGGTTTACATTTTATTCTTGGATTTTACATATGTGAATTGCTTCAATTGATTAAAACAATTTATTAAACTCTGCATATATCCACACCACACATAACATTCATGCTCTTTATAATTGTTCGGTCTTAAGTTGAAGTCTTGAAGTCAATGCAGCTGTGGAGATGTCCCCGGAGCCGGTGCCCGTGAAGAGGGCGAAGATCCCGGCTGTCGCTGTGCCCCTGGAGGGGCTGAAGACTCCCCTGGTGGCTGAGCCCTACAAGCGGGTAAAGAAAGGTTACTCACCCGTCCAGCGCTCCCGCGGTGAGTATCGCTCCTTTTCCCCAGGTTCTGGCAGCGGAGGAAGGATGAGCCAATCAGGGCTCATCTTTCCCCGCTGGCCAATCAGCGGCCGGATACGCGAGCCAATCGCGGGTCGCGCCCGGCCATTTGAAAGATTGGCGCCGCGGCGAGCCAATCAGCGCGCGCGGCGGCGCCTGCTGATGACGTCGCGCCGGCGACTATATAAGTCGCCGGGCGGCGCCATTTTGTCAGAAGTCCGTCGGCGGAGGAAGGGAGCAGACATCTGGAGCGGCGGCAGAGAGAGAAAACTGCAAGCAAGCCGCCGGAGCAGAGAACGTCGGCGGGGAACCCTTGTAAGGGCTGAGAGCGCCCCCACCAAGCAGCCCTCAACAGCGACGAACAGGAGAAGAGGCGCCGCCGGCTGGAGGGTCTGGAAGACCCGGAAAAGCAGGCAGAAGACGGCGTGGCAAGCTGAGATTCCTGCGCTGCCAATGTCTTCATAGCACAACTGTGGAGAGCATGAATAATCATTAAGAGACCTGCAGTCACGTTCTTAAATTCTTATAAATACTATTATTAATAAAGCAAAATGGAGCACAATTCATTTGTGTAAACAGTGTGATTGAGGGTTTGCCACGTTCACCCCTTATAGTGCCGTTCTGCAATAGGATTGCTCTTTAGTGGGCAGGGTTAGTATAGTGAGATCCAGCACATCCTACACCATTTAGGACAAAGAAATGTGATTCATATGCAGTGGCGCATACGGGGGGGTTTCTGGGTCTCCAGAAACCCCCCCCCTCCGCCAACGAAGTGCCCCACGTACTGGGCACTGTACTATACAGCACCGCCGCGGATGCTTCTTTGACAGCGCTGCGGCTGCTGTATAGTACAGTGCTGCCTAAACGGAGCTGCTGCGCATGCACCTCTCTCGCTTTTTTTTTCGGTGGGGGGGAAACCCCCCCTAACAATCATGCGTGCGCCCCTGATATGTATCTATCATTTAGCTCTTGGAAATGATAGCTAGAATCTGATTGTTTGCTATGGGCAACATCTCCACTTTTCCTTTTTAGAAGGGGTGATACCTCCACTCCATAGTCTTGAAAGCTGAAAGTTCCAATATTGCCTTTTATTGTAATGTATGACCTCATGTGATTTGTATACAACCCTCACATTTAAATGTTGCTGACCCAGGAATTTAAGATCACAAGACTTACTGAAGATCACAAGGTGCATTTTTTCTGAAGTATAAACCAACAGCTAGTTCTTATTTTCTTTTCAAACTCAGCATTTTAATCACAAGATGACCCCAGTTAAAGTTCACGGTTAATTTAAAGTTCCTCTTATGGTTACATGGTTAATGATCAGACTGAAGTGCAAGGAATAGGAGCATGCATGCATGCAAATGTTGTTACAGTGATGATATATGGAACTGCATGGGGGCCCTCTAGTGGGTGATATATGGTGTTGCTACTGTTACACAATCCTTGCAGAATACACTCAAAGGGGCATTTATGAAGGGTATTACAAAATTTACTGCCCATGTACATATACATATGGGACCACTTATAGATTAGCACATAACATGGCAGCCTTAAGTAATATTTAAATCTGATATGTGAACAAGAGGAATAAGCATTACTTGCTGCTATGGGCCAAGCCTAACACTTGCATCTAAATATATCTGCTTAACTTAACTATTGATGAATATGTGGTTAATCACTTCTTTTATTGATTTTAAGTTTTATTTTGTAAACTGAAATATATTTGCCTATACAAAATATAGACATTCATCACGTGATCTCGTGTAAGACCACAAGCTGTGAACAGCTCCCTCCTGTCTGTCCAATGTCTCTTTAGGCGTCAAAAACTGTCCTGTGTCAAGATGTAGCTCACCCCAGGGGCCTTTGAAGCTGCTCAGCTTCCCCTGAAAGTGGTGCTGTTATCTTTTTAACATAGAGGTGGGCAGAGTCACCAGGTAAACACACACCATACCCTCTGACTTCACATTTTACACCTTAGTAGCTCAATTTATCAATTTATATTTACACTGCAGTTATGATTAGGCCTTATTCCCCCCCAGTTATGTGATTGGTTAATCCTTATCACTAAACAGTAAATAATGTATAGGATCTTTAAAGCGCTCTGCTACGTTTGCTGCAAAAATTATTCCCATAATAACCGCACACAAATCGGTCAGTATAGAAAGATAAAGTAAAAAGTAACAAGAAACACTGAATGCTACCCTATTCACACAGACTGATATCAAAACACATAATAAAATAATAAAATTGTGTCTACATTCCATTTCACCACTAGCAATCCAGCACCTACAGTCTGTGGCATATCCAGCTCCTGTGTTTGCAGTTGTTATACCTCTGTGTATGATCCAGTCTCCTGGCCGTTTGCCTACATGGACCCCCGAGTACTTCGCATTGCAGACCACTACACTTTCTTTGCTTGCTGACCATTCGGTGACTCGTGACTCCTGAGTTAGTTGGAGTCCTGCTATCCGTGACTGATCTGGTGCCTCGTGCCTCCCGGATAACCTGCAGTCCTGATACCTGTGACTCACCCTGAGCCTCCTGAGGAACCTGCAGCCATGACACCCGTGACTCATCCAGTGCCTCGTGCCTCCAGAGTAAACTGACACCCGTAGTTTATCTGGCTTCTCAGAACTGCTATACCCTGCTGACTTGTATTAGTTGCCTTACCATTTATTACATCCCAAACCTGTGTAACCTGTGTAATAAATAAATCACTTTGTTCCACTTCCACTCTGTCAGTGGTCTTCATATTGGGAATCCTGACAGGGGTTTTCTCATAAGTTAATAAAGAACAGTAAACAATACAAAAGAGAAACAATCTAGGGCAATATGTAAGATAAATAAAATCAGTTTTTTTTTATTAATACACTAGGCATAAAAAAATCTTCAAGAATAAATAAGAGATGCAGGTACTCTAACCAGATAGATCTACTATGATATGCCTGTTATCTATTCCTAATCGGTAGGCGTACCTATCTGACCATTAACCCTTTCTGTTGCTTGCCTCTAAAAGGAAACCATTTCCATCTATGCGTTACAGTCCCTTACATAACCCACATATTGACTGTACTGACTGCTCTGCCAGACAAATAATCCTTGAGGTGAGAATTGCCTAAACTCTTGTATCTCTACCCATAACAGCCTTTATCACCATCAATGAAACTCTTGCAGCATACCAAGGTTTTGCAGATGTCTTCTGTAAAAAAAAATAGCAAACAGTTTACCGTTCCAAAGGCAATATGGGTATGCCACTGACTTAATACCTGGGTCTAGATTAGGGCCAGTTATTCACGTCTACCCCTTGAGCTCAAAGTTGTAAGAGTATATTACAGAGAACTGAAAAAGGGTTAATCGGGTCCTCAAAGTCCCCATTAGGAGTAGGCCTATTCTTTGTATCTAAAAAGGACAGAGGACTTCGGCCTTGCATTGACTATAGGAGTTTGAAATGTAACAGTTAAATATAGGTTCCATCTGCCTTTAACCCTGGAGGTGTTGGACCAACATAAAGGAGCAACTATATTCACTAAAATATATATTGGATTCTCCTATAAATTGGTGTATATCTGTGAAGATGATAAGAGAAAGACAAGGTTTATCACCTGTACTGGCCACTTCAAAAACCTGGTCATGCTATTCAGTTTCAGTAACACACAAGCAGCATTGCAGGACCATATTAATGATGTGTTCTGTGATTATCTAGAAATATTTGTTTTTGCCTCACTGGTTGATATCCCAGTTTATTAAGTCCCTGAGGGAATATCGTCCACAAATTTGCCAGGTTCTTCAAAAAAATAAAGTAGAACCTACTGTTTGAAGAAGTGCACATTTGACATAATTCATATTTCTTTCTTAGGATATATTCACTGGGATTCTCCATGGATCCATTTAAGTCCAGGCAATTTAGAAATGGATAAGGCCAAGTAACCTAAAAGCCCTACAGAGATTTCTTGGATTATTATGGCAGATACATTTTTTAGTCATCTCTGCTCCCCTTACTTCCACGACCAAGAAGGGGACTGATCAAGCAAACTGGTTTATTGAAGTCATAGAAGCCTTTTCAGTCATAGAAGCCATTTGTAATGCACACATCCTTTGTCACCCAACTTTAGAGTTGCCCTTTATAGTGGATGATGTTTCTGATGTGGGGGCTGGTTCCAGACAGAAATTTGCATGCCAGACTCAATAAAGCCTTTCATAAATTCTACCCTCATCAACCTCATTATTGTGGTCTCTTGACCACTTCTCAAAGGGGAGGTAATGTTTGCACAAAGCCAATTGCTCAGCTAGTTGCCTAGTAATAGCAACTGGCAACCAATCAGCAGCCACATGCACTGCCTTGCTCCCTACGCTATCTTGCTTACTTTTATATTATTAGCACAAGCATGCAGGTTAATTTAGTCCTATGGGAGTGTCTAATTGTTATTGGTTCCCTCAGCCTTTATATATCCCTCACTCCTTACCTTCTGTGTTGGTGATAGTTTAGTTTAACCAAGTGTTCTGAATTCTGTGCTCACTACTGATTCTTTGCTGTGACCTGGATGGTTTTTTACCCTGCCATGGCTGCTGACGGCCTTTTGACCTTAGTCTGTTATATGGATTCTGCTTTTGACCACTGTCTGCCCTTGACCTCTGCCTGCTTTACAATTCTGTTTGGACCAGGGGCTGGCTAGCAGGCTTCAGCCTGGAGTGCAAGCACAGAGCCATGGCCCATAAGTAGCGACCTATCCTTAAAGGTTTGTTTTCGGTAGAATATATATTTAGCAATATAAAAAAAAGAGTTTTTTTAGTGTTGTTTAATCCAGCTGTACATTTATTATTACAAATGTAAATCTTAAATAATGAAATAAATAATGCAACAAAAAAACAATCATCCCTTTATATTGCATTTTATTGTATATATTCCTTCCCTTTTTTACATACCTGTCTGATTATAATGAATTATAATCTGACAGCCTGGACCATCAATACTGTGGTGATCGCACTCACACACAGTCATTTGTTGCTACCAGGCTCCTGTAGTCTAGGGGAGGAGCACTGTACACTGTCATTTGTTGCTACCAGGCTCCTGTAGTCTAGGGGAGGAGCACTGTACACTGTTATTTGTTGCTACCAGGCTCCTGTAGTCTAGGGGAGGAGCACTGTACACTGTTATTTGTTGCTACCAGGCTCCTGTAGTCTAGGGGAGGAGCACTGTACACTGTAATTTGTTGCTACCAGGCTCCTGTAGTCTAGGGGAGGAGCACTGTACACTGTTATTTGAGAAACGAGGTGCAGGCAGCCTATGTAGTCCACACATAGGTGGCCATCACATACTTGTGGATTCTGCCATGTCATCCATTGATAGAATATTGTACTGGAAGCTGTAGTACCAATATTGTATCAATGGATGACATGCCCATATTGAGTAGTATGCGATGCCACCGACTATGTGCGGATTGCATAGGCTGCCTGCACTGTGTTCGCCACTGGATCACCAGGTTTCCATCCCTCCATAACATACGTTTGTGGGAGTAGATGTTGCCTCTCAGTGGTTGCACATCACTGATGTCTTCTGCCTGCTGGTCTTATGCTTCGTTGCTGCTTGACTGGATCCCGGATTGTTGGTGTACTGTTTGGAGAAGCGATAGTTATTATTCACCTTCTGAAAAGTTGAGCAGTGAGTGAAGAATCTAGGCCTCCCTCCCCATAACCAAACATTAAATCAGTAGCTTTTTCTGTTTAATAAACAGGCCTACTTCCACTCAATCAGCTCCAGAATTTAATTAATAGCATGTAATGTCTATTTTCTTCCATAACCACCACCAACATTAATAGCACCCATGTTTAATAATTAGGCCTCCCTCCCCCTAACTAGCCCGACATTAAATTGAAAGCCTCCTTCTCCCCAACCAATCCCCTACAATAAATTAATAACATTTATAACATTCCCATTTAATAAACACATACCCCCCATCAGCCCAGACATTAAATTAATAACATCCACATTTAACAAAAAGACCGATTTCACCCCTCACCAGCCCCGACATTAAATTATTAACATTCCCATGTAATACAAATGTCTATTTCCCCACCAGCCACACAATCAAATTATGGGTTACAACTTTCCTCACATTTAATAGAGATTATTATTGCAATGAATATTTTACTGATTTATTTTTTATATTACTTATGTTTTATATGTATCATACTATAAAAAAAAAACGTTCTCTCCACCCCCTGCCCCCTCGTCTCCAGCCCCCTTCTCACCAGCCTCCTCTTGTGATCAGCCCCCTCGTCTCAAGCCCCCCCCTTGTCTCCAGCCCCCCTTCTCACTAGCCTCCTCTAGTCATTAGCCCCCTCTTCTCACCAGCCCCATCTTGTCTCTAGCTCTCTTCTAATCAGCCTCCTCTTGTCTCTAGCCTCCCTTTTCATCAGCCTCCTCTTGTCACAAGCCCCCCTTCTCATCAGCCTCCTCTTGTCACAATCCCCCTTCTCATCAGCCTCCTCTTGTCACAATCCCCCTTCTCATCAGCCTCCTCTTGTCACAATCCCCCTTCTCATCAGCCTCCTCTTGTCTCAAGCCACCCTTCTCATCAGCCTCCTCTTGTCACAAGCCCCCCTTCTCATCAGCCTCCTCTTGTCACAAGCCCCCCTTCTCATCAGCCTCCTCTTGTCACAAGCCCCCCTTCTCATCAGCCTCCTCTTGTCACAAGCCCCCCTTCTCATCAGCCTCCTCTTGTCTCAAGCCCCCCCTTCTCATCAGCCTCCTCTTGTCTCAAGCCCCCTTCTCATCAGTCTCCTCTTGTCTCAAGCCCCCCCTTCTCACCAGCTTCCTCTTGTCACAAGCCCCCCTTCTCATCAGCCTCCTCTTGTCTCAAGCCCCCCCTTCTCACCAGCTTCCTCTAGTCTCCTCTTGTCAGACGGCCCAAAATGTAATGTGGAAGACCGGCCCAGCATGCCCCTGGTTTGGATCACTGAGGGCCTTCTACCATTGCCAGAGTGACCTTGCTCTTGGACCTTCCTTTCAGTAAACGTGGTGTTCTTCATCGAATAACCCAGTGTTACTATCTTATGACTGTTTCTATACTGTGCCTGCTTATTTGTGAACAATGTAGCTTTCTATAAGAAAGGGGCTGCTATAGGTAAAGACCCCATGAAGTAATTATAGAGGTCTTATTTTTTAATGGGTATTTTCGCAACCAGTACTTAAAGTATATATATTTTGCACTCAAAATAAAGGAAATCCCCTTACTTTAACAAGGTAAACTATATTAAAAATAGGTAAATGGTGCAGGATTTTACAAGACAAACGTTAAAATTAAGTGTTTTAAGGAGTTATAACATTTTTACTTTTGCAGGAAAATGCACATATAATTGAGCACACCCTACTACCTGAATACCTGAAGAATTCAAGTATAATTATACATCATGTAGCTCCCTGGAATATATTTTTTATCACACAAACAGAAGCCTACACATGAACATTCACACACAAGACATTGACAAGCCCTGATAATTCAAAACGTATAGCAAAATGTATGTTATTGGAATTTGATAGTTTTACAATGATAGCAGTGTACTCTGTATACTTGCCCACTTCAGATATATATATATATATATATATATATATATATATATATATATATATGACAAAACCAACAAACAGATATAGAATGGCGCTAACAACCACAACGTAGTCACAATAATGCAGTATCAAAAGTAGAAAAGTTCCAGGTATGTAGAAAGCTCAAGTATGAGCGGCAGCCGCGATGACCTGTAGCCAGATGGTTAGTCCGGAAATGGAGACACTGTAACAGAAGACAGGCAGGGCGCCTCAATGTGTATTATCACTTGTATAGTATAGATGGATGTAATATAATGCGTACCATAAGGTGTTAGTAGGTCGTCTAATCAGAGAGGGAAAATCCTCCTCATAGGTTGTTCCTCCTAGTAGATCAAATAACGAACAATGCAGAAAACAAAACACAGCATAGAGTAGTATTGTCAAGATGTGCAATCACACCACCTGTGAGTATATACACCTCCTACAGGGCTTCCTTAGCGTGAGCAAACAACTACGCCCAGAATAAAAGCAATTGTAGTATACAGGACACCCGTGTGTTCCAACCATATAGATAAGGTAAAAACTGCGTACCAGATGGTCTCTCCAAAAAGGCCTGGAATTATTTCTCTAGAGGATCAAATAGGTACTCTCTCTCTCCCAGTCTCAGTCATTGGCAGCATCTCTAATGAATGATTTAAGAGATTTTCAGAACCTGAGCAGCAGCGCACCTGAATATGTATATATATGTGTGCCAAAAACAAAAATAGCAGTGTTAATAGTTTATTTTTATCAATTAACAAAATGCAAAGTGAATGAACAGAAGAGAAACATAAATCAAATCAATATTTGATGTGACCACCCTTTGCCTTCAAAACAGCATATTTTTCTAGATACCTCTGCACAGAGTTTTTGAAGGAACGCAGCAGGGAGGTTGTTCCAAACATCTTGGAGAACTAACCACAGATCTTCTGTGGATGTAGGCTTGCTCAAATCCTTCTGTCTCTTCATGTAATCCCAGACAGACTTGATGATGTTCAGATCAGGGCTCTGTGGGGGCCATATCATCACTTCCAGGACTTGTTCTTCTTTACACTGAAGATAGTTCTTAATGACCTCGGCTGTATGTTTGGGGTCCTTGTCCTGCTGGAGAATAAATTTGGAGCCAATCAGACACCTCACTGATGGTATTGCATGATAGATGAGTACCTGCCTGTATTTCTCAGCATTGAGGACACCTTTATCCCCCACCCTCACCCTACCATTAAATTAATAGTTCACGCTCCCACCCACATTACATTAAAGACCTATTTCAACCCTCCCACCCCAAACCACTTCCTCGACACCTATCTTCTTCCATGTGGTGTTGTAGCTTGCTTTCTTCACACATGCTGTCAGTGGTGGAGCTGCAAAGAGGCTACCCCTCTACTGCAGAATAGTGCCCCTGTTGCCAATAAACCTACTTCACTTAAATTTATTTTACGATTCAGACAACCGAATGAACCAAATGAAGCAGTTGCTGATCTGAAGTTCCATCTGGAGATGGCAATGTCCCTTATGTTAATAATGGATATAATTAAAACTTATGAATCATTGAATTCATGTATCAAGTAATGCACAGGACCAGAAATAAACATTTCTAGAAAGACGCTCTAAACCCTGCTATTAATATAACGGTGTAATGTGTATTGTAGAGGTGTTGCCTATATAATAATAATAATAATAATAACTTGTTCCAAGCTTCCAGTAATTCTGCATATGAGCATTCTGAGGCTAACAACCGCTTACATTAACTAAAATGGAAAATGCATTGTGAGCGGATTAAACATATAGCTTATTAATTTTTAACACACTTACCAGTGGCGGATCCAGGGGGGGGGGGGGGGGGGGGGGGGGCAATCGGGGCTTGCTGCCGGCGACTGCACACTATGTGCAGGTCCGTTCGGCAGAGAGTTAGGGAGATAGTCCTGCCCAACTGCTCTGATTGACACAATCAGAGCAGCCGGGCAGGACTCTCTCCTTCACTCTCTCTGCCGAACGGACCTGCACATAGTGTGCAGCCGTCGGCAGCCTTAGGTGGCAAAAAGGGGGCGGGGCTAAATCACCCCCCCTTAATCGCCCCCGGTACAATTAAGTTCTGGATCCGCCCCTGACACTTACACATACTTTGAAAGCACCTTCCCCCATACATACCTTCTTCTATGCGTCGCTGTAGCTTGCTTTGATCGCACATGCTGTCAGCGGAGGAAAGATGGGCGGCACACACAGCGGCGGAGGGACACAGATGACTACACCTTCTGTGATTAAAGAACGTATACCATACTTGCTTACTATCTCCGAATTTTCGTGAGGCTCCCGAATTTAAGGGAGTCCCCCCAGGAGAGCAGGCCCTCTCCCGGGTGTGATGAAGGTGGGGCTTAATGATGCAATTTTGCGTAATCAAGCCACGCCCCCTGCTTTGAAATGCCCTGAATTTTAGCATTTCTAAGCAGGGGGCGGTGCTAAGGTAAAACTATAGCGCCAGCCAACCCCCGCCTACCCTGTCACTCGTCACATGACCTCTGCTCCAGGATCTCCTGGAGCATAGGTTTAAAATGTTGGCAAGTATGAAGTATACTGTGCACTGGGCCTGGCTGCTCAAGCACCCTATTCCCGGGCTTTTAATATCAGGGTATATTTTATTGCAATGTTTAATATTTTATTGCTTAAAGCACCCCTTCCCAAGTTCAACAGGATTGTCCTGCTACATTACAGGCTCTTGATGTATGTACTTGTTTTGCTATGTTTATATAAAACCACTCAAATTTTCAACAGGAAAGGTAGAGGGTATTTATGCTAATGATTCCTTATTTGCAGATAATCCTAAAGTTAATTGTCATCTCACGTTATTTATTACCCTAGGGCTGGAGGGCAGATGGGCAGCACATTAATGTGATCCGTGCACTGTGCTGAATGTGCTCGTCGGCGCTTCCCGGTATGGGAGCCTCAATGGGCCAAAATAAAAAAAAAAGCAAATCTCACATCCATAGCGATGTACATTATTTACTTGCACTGTTAGGGATGTGAGGACGCAGTGGTACTGCCTGCACTCCTATCCCCTCTAGATCCGCCCATGCTGTGACACTGCTCAGCTAACACGCTGCTGTAACTATGCAGCGAGCAGCAGCCACAGCGCTGATCCTGAATGTCACGTGATCAGGAAGTCAGTCACATGACTTATTCATGTGTATGTGGAATAAGTACCGAGACGGATAGCGGCGGGCGGTAAGTGCCGGGTTCTTATATCTACATCATAAGTCGCTTAACAAGTTTCTTTTAGGACCAATGTATTACCAAAGGATCAAAGGATCACTGCTGAAGAATTTTATATGGAGGATAATGCACTTATTAACTCACTTGGTTCCTAAACCACTGCGGCATGCTTATATAATATATAGATTCTTCCTGTTATGGCTGAAGCACAGTAAAAAGAAGGTGCAATCAGATTACATTGCAATGACAGCAGCAGTATAACAGGTTATGTCCTAGCCTAAATAGGGAAGGGAGACGCTACTGAGTGATTAGGTGATTTCCATACTTCTAGCACTAGGTCATCTATTACAGTGAACTTGATACTTTTTAGTTAGATTATTTACATACATAAGTGCCTTTTGCACAAAATAGTGTGTTCTGTATGCAAATGCCCTGACCGTTTCAGATTTGGGCATCTTCCATCATATAGGAGCAAGTACCAGGACACATATAAGTGAAAATGAAAAATAGTAATGTTCGATTTCAACTTGCTTAGACAAACCATATAAGATCCATGTAATCAAACATGTTCTGGTGTTTTGCATGGTTCTTAAATTTCACTTTGAGATATTGGCTAATGTGCACATTATGCATACATAATTGTAATTCTTTCCTGTAAATTTCACTGGGTTTCCATCACAGTCACTGTGCGGGATAACTAAACTTATGTATGTTAATTACTGCATATTAAGGTGTTTCATTATACCTAGACACCACATGAACTGGGGCAGGAACAGGCAAAAGGCTGTTCGGCCCCCCATAGCTCACCGAGGTCAGGGTGCTTATGCATTCCCTCCTTAGCCCCCCAAAATGCTAAAGGACACACACACATTAAACCACTATACATATATATATATATATATTTTATATTTATATTAAATTTGCAAAGAATTTACTCCGTCCAAGAGGGAGAATTACACAGGCAAATTGTTTATCTGAACACGCCACCCTTATTCTCAGTCCTCTTTCTCCCACCGATACACTACCCAGATCGCTCTGCTTTTCCATATAAACCCATGTCCTGTCACTTCCTCAATGCTCTCATGCAAATTCTCTTCATCTGTCCTTGTCGCAGAGCCCTTTTTCCACCTTGTATTCCATTGCTTCCCTCCCTTACATCCTGTCCTTTTGCCTGATGTTAGGATTGTGGAGGGGTGCCTAAATCTATAAATTTAATAATACTATCTATTTAGTCAGAAAATGCAGAATTGAGGTGTACTTCAGAATGCTGTCCTCACTGCCATAGAAGCAAAGAATGACCTGTCTTCTGACCCTGTTGCCTCAAGGGCCACAGTTGAGAATTGGTGCTCTGGCACTAGGTTGGGGCTATTTAATTATAATGCCCCCAATAGCATCATAAGATAGCTAGACTTGTATTTCTTACTTGGTTACACCTCCTGGCTGTAACTCATAATAAATCCTGCTCTAAAGTCACTAAACTAATCTACTGGTATCTAACTATGTGTACACTGTTATAATAACTCACATCAAAGCACAGTGTGAAAATAGTTGCTGTGCATGACATGTATATCCACATTATACAAATTACAAATATTTATTCTGTATATACATGTCATGTGCAGTTGGTATTTAAATTTCAATACCTTGATTTTGTTAGTTTAGTCTATCCTGCACCCTGTCCTCCTTATTCTAACACGTAATGCTTACCTCTCCTTTATATTTGCCAGAGTTTTATAGATTTTATTTTCATAATAAAGTTAGCTCCATAAAATGAGTGTTGACTTTCTGGCTGAGTTGAATCTGTGGAGTCCCAGTGATGGACAGAGTGGATATTCCCTCGTTAAGTTGCTGATATCACATTTTACTAAGACCAGTTCAGTTTGATCCATTGTAATGCAGCTACTAAGAGCACAACCAAACTTGATTTGCAAGTCAGCATTCATTTGGTCAGTATAACAATTGGAATTGGTTCTAGTGTGTGTAAAGCTGGGTACACACTGAAGAATTATTCAGACCGATTATACCTACGACTGAAGGTCCGATCAGTCTGACGATTCATGAATACACACTGACACGATTTACCTTCAGATCTGTGCTCTTCATCTGGTCCTCTAGTCCGGAGAATGACAGCACAATATTCATTCATTCACTACTGTCACATTGTCACACTGATTAAACCGCCTTGTTATAGCTATCCACATGTCTGAAACAAAATATTCTGTCTCAGAACGAACAAATTAGTTATTCCTTCTACAGCACTCTTTACATTTATTCACTCTGACATTCAGTGCTAACATCGGCTGAAAAGAGCCCCACTCTGTAAACTCTATGGAGATCGTCAGCAGGAGTGCATACACACTGCATGATCGTTAGGTGATTGATTGGAAAATATTGAACGGTACGACCAACCAAATGAGGCGGTAATCGTCTATTTGGGCAGACGTTCGACCATCGTGTCACTACACACACTGACCCGACTTTCGAATGAGCGGTCGTATGTCGGCTGGTTGAGCTGATTATTGGACAAAAACCCTGTAGCGTGTACTCAGCTTAAGATAAATGATCTTATAGTGTTTACGATTTAAACAGTACCTCACCGTACTGACAAGACTACTATTTTGTTATCCTTTATTTGAAATGCAAATAAACTTTTAAATGTATATTGTAACTGAAATCATTACATATGTACTTTGTGTTTTTATTTAGACTCTATAGATCTGGGAAAAGGAACTCAAGGCAGCCAAAACTATGGACGACTGGATGATTGATAGTAACCACAGCGTCAATAGTAACAGTTCAAATCTAGCACTGGGCTTCGCATCTTCTGTTGTATCTGTTATCTTGTTTGGCTCCAACTTTGTCCCAGTGAAGAAGTTTGACACTGGAGATGGTAGGAAACCTATCTGACCAGGCTTGTTGTTTGTTATTGAATGTCAGTTACTGAATATCTTTTATGTTACTGTAGACAGTATTGGAAACTAATACGATTTTCTGTGTTACAGTTTTTCTATTTTCTCAAGTACTAATGATATTGTTAATTTAGTTCATTTAGGCCTTTGATTTCTATTTAAAAGTGCAAGTTCAAACGAAAGTGAAACAACATGTCAATCACAGCTATTAGCGTTTGGAAGGTCAATATCAGTAACTCCATTAACGTCATTTCATTTACCTTGTGATAAACGCATTGAATAGAGCAGGCTGCATTTGGAAAAAAGGGGGCTAGGAGAGCGCTGATACCAGATAATAAAATTATGTTTAATAAAATATCATAATAGTAGCAAACAAAATACCATAATAGATCATATTAAAGTCAAAGGATTTGATACAAATTGATAATCATATAGAAAAGTACAATTTGGGGTTAGGACATATATCAATGATAAATTATATCCAAAGCAGTAAATTCATGTAGAATAGTATATACCCCCAAATGCTTATTCCAGAACAATATAAAGCATTTTGCTAGTGAGGGCCTTTTAATATAATTCTACAAAGCAAAACAGATCATTAGAAAAGCTAAGGAAATATTTCAAGCTTCTATTAAGACCTCATAACCACTGATGTCAAATTTGTGCATTACACTAGTGTTTTTAATGCTCAGCCGTTCTTGAGGGTTCCGCACCTCTACAGCTTAATTACACCATCCGGCTGAAATAATAACTTACTAATAAGATTTTTCTATTTTCCAACTGCAATGATTATATGAAAACATTTTCTTGGAGTTCATTGAGTTTATGATTATTGTGCTTTATTGCTATACAAGGTGCAGTTCATATCAATTCTTTATGATAATTTTTTAATTATCAAGTATATACTATTCTACATGAATTTACTGCTTTGGATATAATTTATCATTGATATATGTCCTAACCCCAAATTGTACTTTTCTATATGATTATCAATTTGTATCAAATCCTACTTTTCTCGGGACTTTATGTTCTCTGGACTCTCTGAGCTTACTGACTATATATACACAATTATCTGTCTTTACACCTGAAGGCGCCGTCCTTCCATAACTTATCATTTTGATATATATATATATCTACTATATAAATGCCTAGTGGCGTGTGTGGAAAAAAAAAACCAAGCTGCAGCGCCACCTGCTGGGCAGAGTTATACACTGACCTATATATTTCTTGAAGGAGAAGTGACAGTTAGGAGTTGTTGGTGGTTGCCGGGGGTGACAGTGGGGAGTTTTTAACACCTTAAGTAGCTTGATGAAGGATGTGGCGATGAAGATGAAGGATGAGGTGATGGAGAAAAATGATGAGGTGGTGACATGTGGACAAAACTACGTTAAAAAAGGGCGCTTGCGTCGGGAAGTAACGCTCTTCCCCTGAGGAGGCCTGGGCTAGGCCCAAATGCATGACAAGAACCTTTTTAACACCTTAAGTAGCTTGATTTGACTAGAATGCATGAGTATCATGCACTAGTTAACTTGTGTGTGTATATATATATATATATATATATATATATATATATATATACATTAAATATATCTGTGCCTTTCGTTTTTATAATTATTTTTAATGTTATTTTAATGTTAAATTGTAATAATTGTTTCTTTTAGGCATGTTCTTCCAATGGATTCTCTGTGCATCAATATGGATAGTCGCTTTAGTGGTCAATATCATTCTCCGTTGTCCAAAATTCTGGCCTCTTGCAATGGTTGGAGGTTGTGTATGGGCTACAGGTAAATATAAAAAAATAAAATTTCTTTTCACTCCAGTTTTGTATTGTGATAAACATAATTGAAATGCTTTATTGTGAAAGTCCTTCAAAAAGCCTTGCTGAATGCTGACTAGAGGGTATATTTACTAAACTACGGGTTGAACAAGTGGAGATGGTTGCTATAGGCAGTACTTGGGGTTTGGTTGTGTGTTTTATTAATTATGTACCTGTAATTTTTGTATGTTTAGTTTACATTTTTTCTGAGAAGGCAGGAGGGAAATTATACGCTTGTGTAGTTATGAAATATAGTAATCACGAGTGTAAATATAAAGGGATTAGCTTGGTGACATTGAAACGCTTTAATTTTAAATGGTGCGACATATCAGTATAGAAATATTTTCATACCAAGTAAATCCCTGCAAGAAACACATGGATGATCTATGAGTAAATAATACAATCTCAAACAAAAGAAGTGGATTAGCAAATTAATTAGTAATTTCCCATTCTGACATTAAAAACATTGTATATACAGTCATGGGATGTAGCCGATAGATTTATTTACAAGGAAATTACTTTAATGGGGATATAACAGCGGCAGTCTTGACAAGACAAGAGCAGGAAGTAAGCTTCTTTCCTGCATGTGGAACACCACACTTTTTCTTACATACTTGGTTATATAGAGCCAAAAAGAGATTTCACTTGGCAGCAATTTACCTATTAGACTTTCCAGCTGGAAAATCACAGCCTTAGTAGAAGATGGAAATGTGCTGTTGAGACATGTTGAAGTGGAGAGGAATTCTCACATCAGAACACATTTTGTAAGCTAAAAGAACCCTCTTAGTTGCATACATATGTTCTGTCCTAGTTAGTGGCACGCATACATGTTTTTGTGAATCAGCGATTATGCCATGTCAGTCATCACAATCGGCAATTACACGTGACCTGAAGTAGGAGCAAATGATACAGGTGAAACCAAGCATAGGTACGAGAAACGCAGGACTTGAATTGGCCTTATCTGCCCTTACTGTACATTGCCAAAGGTAGTCTGCCCCTTCACTCCCCCATTCTGCCTCTCAAGTTGTAGACAGTTGTGCCGTTTGCATTTGGACATGAATTGCGTTCATTGGCTTAAGGTCCGTTTCTGAGAGTCCGCAGAGCTATTTTCATGCAAGATGCGCTACGCAAATGGACTTATGTCCAAACATGGATCAAGCCCTCTGTGTATATATGCCCTACTTGACTGCATGTGGGGAAATTTACTAAGCAGTTATTGTTTGGTCTGTTTTGAAATTGTCACACGTCACCTGCGGATTTTATATCCAGTGGTTTCAATCTGCCAGAAATATGTAGCAGCTTGAACAGTCCCAAACTGCGTGCAGTTGTGCGCTATCTGGCCATTCAGAACATAAGAGGAGGCTCAATACACAAGGCAAATATAATTATTAATTATCGTGTGGGGCAAAATTATTGTATGAATATAATGAGTGCAAAATTAATTTATTATATTAAGAGAAAAGAGATAAAAAAATATTATTTTATAATTCTGTAATGGGGC
This sequence comes from Mixophyes fleayi, assembly GCF_038048845.1. Taxonomy (NCBI): domain Eukaryota; kingdom Metazoa; phylum Chordata; class Amphibia; order Anura; family Limnodynastidae; genus Mixophyes; species Mixophyes fleayi. Next base: position 96,683,401 of record NC_134402.1, on the reverse strand, counting down.
AGTACTATTTGATTGCTATTAGGGGAAATACAAATGTATTTATAACAGGCAACACTTATTATTTAATTGCCCAAATCCAGGGCTCAGCTAGGATGGCAATGAGAAAGCATTTTGATCCTGGAACATATTTACAGTCTATGTAGAAATGTTTGGTCCTATACTGAGAATGAATTGTCATGTCTCTCTTCTGGGAGGTCTGTTTTTGTTCATTTAAAGGATTGAAGAATGTTTCCATCCCTGTGACATTGTACCATTCGCTGAACTCTGTGGTTTATAAAACTATGTTATCTTTTTCTTATTTTTGTCTTCATAACAAAGCATTTATACAACATTGGTGGTACCCAGTAAATATATTTCTTACAGGTAATATTACAGTTGTACCAATAGTAAAGACAGTTGGACTTGGGCTAGGTCTTCTCCTTTGGGCTTCAACCAACCTACTAACTGGATGGGCAAGTTCAAGGTATCATCATCATCATCATCATATCATTTGACATGCAAAGTATTCATTTAGGAGTAAAACTAAACAGAATGAATCATTAATAAGTAAGATGCATTTATAAATCTTTTATTAAGAATATCGTTCACATTTCTATCATCCAGTGGGGCAGGGACCAATGTGAATGACTACATGGTCTCTGTACAGCGCTGCCTACTTTAATTGGCACTATATAAATAATAATGATAGTGCATGTAAGATACACAAACTGTCCTCTTTAGAGTAGCAACATGTCTTAAAGGTTAGTTCCTAGTGCAGCAGATCTATTCTACTTCAATTAACAATAAGATTGTAATAACTTGGCATGCCAACTATAAATACAAAATGTTCTATGCCTTATTAATTGTGTACAAAGAATGTGAAAAGTTTTGCACCTACTTTACAATTAGACACAAAATGAAAAAAGTACATATAATGTCTGCACAGTCAGTCAGTCAGTCAGTCAAACAGTTAAGGGAGTAATTTGGGGAGATGAATATATGTCAGAATAAAATGTTTGGAAGTTGATAACAACTTTTTAACTTAGAATTTAAATATTACAGAAATGTAAAAGAGGAGGGAGCGTTTCCATTTGGTACCACAAGCAGCCACCAGGATTCAAATGACTTTCAGTATATACTGTCTCGACTGTTTTTCAATATTAATAATAATAATTAGATCACTAGATCAAAATGGGAAGGAATCATTTAATTTTTCACTTTGTGACTTTGATGGCAATATAAACTTTCATATGAAAATTGATATCCATGATGAAATTATTTTCTTTGTGTTTTCCAGATTTGGGATGTTTGGGATAGACCCAGAAGTAGTGGAAAGGCCATATTTAAATTATGCAGGAGCAGGTCTTTCAGCTCTGAGGTATCCTGATCATATTTATGTATTCCATTCATGCTGTGTCTGCTTTGTGTACATAACTGGGGTATCCTTATATAACCTAGCACAGTGCAACTATAGGGTTAATAGTAAAACTGAAGTAAATATGTCAATTAAGGGAGAAAAGCCGTACTTGATTGGCACATTAACGTACCAGATAGTAGAGATCAAAATGGTTCATAATTCCAGTATCAGAACTTTTCAATTTCAAAGTGGAACTAGACCTAATATGTTAAAATTCCAGGTAAAAGACACATACACATATATGAGAATGTGTTGTGCCATTTTATGGAGCAAAGTCACATAGGACCAGGCTTTACACACTGTTATTTTCATATGTTTGTTTTGTACATTGCATGTTATAAACACAAAGCAAATGAGTTATTACTTAATTATTTAAATGGCTATTTTATATAGATACAATGAGGTGGGGTGCAGAACATTGGCAGTTCTTGCTGTGGTGCAGTGAGGTTATGGCACAGAAAATGTATAGAACTAATAAAATTCTATGATGAAGGAAATGTTTTACATTTTTAATTGCGATATGTAATTTGGTAAGAAAATGTGAAATGTAACAATAATGCTGCTATAATATCAGTTTATCTATAACAGTCCATAACTAGGAATCTGTGATGGACTTGGAGGTGAGCGGTTTCTGAATGAACAGACTTGTGCTGACATTCCAGTGACTTCTACAATATATTAGGGGTTTATTTCCCACTTCAAGTGAATTTGGGTGTAATCTCTGGTTGCAGTGTAGTTACATTGTGGACCATTTACGAATCTGTGGTGCAGGGTAAATGACTTCCAAGTGTCGTCATGACACCATAAGATTGCATTAGTGGTGAAGCCTTTGCCTTTACACAGCATGTGCCTTTGTTTCCTACATTCAAAACCACAGTGGTCACACACTACGTATGCACATGGCCCATGACAATAGTAAGAAATTCCTTGGCGCTAGAATGTTGAAAGCATATTGGACGCAGGTGACTGAAATGTGAGATAAATGCAGTTTGACAAATGTTTCTAATAAATTATAATCACACCATACCTATTATGTACTCTATTTAGAGGTATTCCGTTCCTTGTTTATGTACCACCGTTTCTAAGTGCTCATATCCTTCACACCATTAATACTGCACTGTTTGTCATAAACTACATTTATTTCACAAAGAGGAGACAACAGTAAGAAACTCGTAAAGGAGTTTCTTACTATTGTCTCCGCTTTGATGGTATAGGGGGTCACCTTTACCCTTCTCCTACAATACATCCACAAGGAAGCACAATAAACCACAACCCCTACTTCAACATATGGCCCATGAGCTTGCTGAGGGGGGGGGGGGGGGGGCGGCATTCACCTGTACACATATACTAGGTCGGTGAGTTACTGTATTTAAGCCCTGTAGATCAGTGGGGCGTATGACACACAGATTTGCAATTAGACTGTCACAATCACATAGAAGAGGTCAGGGCTAGTTCACAGCAAGGGCTAATGCACATTTATTTCAATGAGACAAGCGCTAGATTGTGACACTCGGCTAATATAAATCTTATGTCATCAGCCTATAGATTTTCTTTGTAATCGACCTTTTCAAATTTCGAGGTTTCTTCAGTCTATATAAGACAATAGTGTCCAAGGCCGATTCATATGCAGTATTTGTATTTGCCTTTTAGTGCCATTATTTTTCTGTTTGTGAAAACCGAAGTAAAAAGTGTCACATCAGAATCAGAAACAACCCCACTGCTAAGGAATAGTGTACGTATCATAAAGTAACATTTCTGTTACGTGTTTTTATTCACAATCCGCTAATGCTTTTGCTGAGGACAATAAGAGATCTGGACAGTCACAGGTTGTATACACCATTAATTGGTAACTATCATACAGTGTTTTTCTTTTAAAATGTTCCTTTTATCAAAATGTTGTCATTGATATTCATTGTTGTCTATATGGAAATTACCTGCACTCCCCCAATGAAGAGTTGGTTACCAGGTTCTATATAGCGAAAATACACCGGTCTCCTTATTTCTGTATATATGTCCTATGAGCATTAGTTAACCTCTAAAGCTGTGCCCTAACCCCCAGTTTTATCTTGACCTTCATCTAAACACTTGTAAATTCATGCTGCGTGTAGTTGTTTTCTGTGATTACCATAAACTAATATACCTACGGTATAAGCATAATTAAGAAACTTTCTAAGAAGTCATGTGAATATTTCTCATCTGTTTCTGGTGATTGATGCCCTTTAATTACACGCCGCAGCTAAACAACCTGCTTTTGTGTTTTTCCAACAGATTAACTCACAGGAACGTGCTGTTACAGATGAATCCTGGGTAGACAAATTATCACCTTTGCAAAGGCGGATAATGTAAGCAAACTATTCTCACTTTAACTACGCAAATAAACAATAGCTGGGTCATCTGCACTCTGGACAGGAAGACGGACTTGTAGGGGTAAAATACAATTAAATAGATGACACATGCCATTCTGTCATTACTGACATATAAGTTGAGTATCATTTTGCTGAAGCCTATAGATACCATTTATAGTAAATTCAAGCACTCATGAATATATATCACTTGCAAGCAGAGTTGCTGTAACATTCTATTATTTACAATCAAACATTCAAATTTAGACTATCTGAATTGATTAACAGCAGCAGCCGGACAAAACACAGAGGGATATATTTACTAAACTGCGGGTTTGAAAATGTGGACTATAGCAGCCAATCAGATTCTAGCTGTCATTTTGTAGAATGTGCTAAATAAATGAGAACTCGAATCTGATTAGTTGCTGTAGGCACATTTTCAAACCTGCAGTTTAGTAAATATAACCCTGAAATGTTAATATTAGATTCTTCATTGGTGTGGCTTATTTTCGTTTTTGTTATACACTTTTTATTGTAACTTTATTATACTCTCTGCTCCATTCTCTTATTATTGTTACTATTATGCAGCTTGTTGTTGTTGATGATATTATTGTTGATTAGAAATAAAATTGCCTTGATCTTTTTTACACAATTGATTTTTGACAAAATCACATATTTCTTTGTGATTTACATGGCAATTTGCTGTTCCCCTAAAATACTAAGGGGAATATTGCCATGTAAATCTCCACTTTTTCAAACCAAAAAGAAATTGACATACACAATGTCATAAGAAGTGTAGAGAACAGAGGTAAAGAAAAAAATTGCATTGACAGTTTATGATGATTAGTTTATTTGCATGTATTCTCCTGAACTTAGATTTAAAAATCAAACTTTATTATTTGTTAATTAAAATCCTTATAACTATTAGGAAACGGCAAAATATTAAAACAACTGTGTGTAATGTGCTCTGTGTAAAGTACATGTGCAAATGAAATTAAAAACTCTTTATGCCCATTAAATGTATAGTATTAGTCCCTACTTTTGAACAATTGATAAAGCTTTGTAATTTTCTGGTTAGAGGGATTTGGAGATTTCTTTGTTGAGCGTATTATGTTACACATGATTGTAATAACTAAGCTGTTTCTCTTTTGTATCAAGTAATGTGCTGATGCTCTATTTGTTAGCATGCACTGAATTTCATAATCAAAACTATTTAAGAGATATCAAAGCATAACCTATTATCTAGGATCCTCTTTTTAATTTGGCTAGGTTATATGTCTCTTATAATCCGTCTTTTAAGATATGTAGCAATAATAATTTATCCATATATTAAGAAAACTCTTCTAACATAGCTAATCCCTCGTGGTCAGATGCTGCGTTCTAAATCTATCTATTCTAAATTCTGTTTCGCCTTATTATAAATGTTCATCTATAATAACTAATCTCTCACGGTAAAGGGCACATTCTAAGGCTGTTCTGAGTTTTGTTCATTTATTCCTCATGCTGTATCTATAAAAAGACATGGCAAAAATCGAGAAATGCCAATGCCCATTGTTCTGTACTTGCTTTTTCAAGGCCTTGAAACCCGCACAACGAAACCCACATTGGCATTTCTCGCTTCTTGCCATGTCCTCCCATTTTTTATTTTTTTTTCCATTATAAAAAGTTTTGATGTTTAAATCTAAGTTCCGGAAAATGAATGCAAATAAATAAACTAATTATCATAAGCTGTCGGTGCACCTTTTTTGTTACACTCTGTTCTCTACACTTTTGGTGACGTTTTCTGTTTAAGGTTGCACCTTTCTATTAGAGATATGAAATAATATGATTAAATATCCTTTGCTTCTAATATTGGAAAGTAGACAGATTGAATTAAATAAAATTTTCTGGTACGGTAGTTTCCATTGAACACAACTCACAATTGCAGAAATAATTTATTTCTGCATTGTGAAGTGCTGAGGAGGGGGAATCTAATAAAGGGTGATTTGCAAAATTACCATGGAAATCCCAAAAAATTATCTCGCTGGTTTTGGATGCTTGAAATCCAGTGAGATTTCCTATGCATTTAAATGGCTGCAGGAAGTCCACAGATAAGCATTGACAATTGAAATGAATTTAAAAATGCTCCATTATGTAAACAAAAAAAACCCAATTTTTTATATATATATATATATATATATATATATATATATATATATATATATATTTGTGCAAGTGTGTGTATAGATAGGTAACTATTTTATAGTCCATATCAGCAAGCCTTGATAGCCATTGACTGCTTGAATATGCATTGCTGGTTGAGGCTCGTGGAACTGCAAGCACCAGAATACCCTGACAGCCAGGGCTGGATGCTGGAACAGTAACATTTTATTGCTTTGCTGTCAGCCCCATTGATTTCGGTAGCTGCTCCGCGAATTGCAAGCAAGCGGCCAACATGTAAACATTTCTTTCTTCATGTCTATAAACAGTGCATTTCAATGGGCTGTCTGCTCCCATTGAAATGCATTTCCTAATCAAATGATTTTGAAAAAATGGCCATTTGGAATAAAATTTACAATTACAAGTAAATGGATGGTAGTGTCCAGGAGGAGTTAGAACCAGGTTGTGATGGGCTGACTATTGAAGAGGTGGGTTTTGAGAATGTTTGGTCAGAATAAATAGGGAGTTCCATTAGAGGGGCTGGTTCTCCCACTAAGTATATAGCTAAGTAAACAATAGCAACAATTTGTTAGACGTTAGAGCTGAAAGATAATGTTGTTTTATTTATCCTAGATGTATAATGGTTTCCTTTGTCCTCTTCAAACTGAAACATGTACATTTCAGATTTAGTTCTGCTCTAAATAGTTTACAGTGCAAAAGTGCATATTATTCATATGTAGCCTGGGCGCATTCCCCATATAGTTGTGTGAAGCAGATTTAATAGAAGAAACCTGTCCCTAAATATCAAGGCCCCATCATGTCAATCAAGCAGTTGCTGCTGCTGTCCTTGAAAGGGTGCAGGTTGCATTATTATTGGAAATTGTAACATTGGTAATACTATAGTTTTACTTTTTGTTGTATTATTATTTTGTATGAGGATTGCATAAATGTAAAAATATTTTCATTTTGTTTTACCATGACATTGTCTATTTGTAACAGAGGCTCAGTGATGGCAATAGGAGCCGGAGTTCTTTATGGCTCATGCTTTATTCCAGTTCTCTATATCAAAGACCACAGCAAGAACAACCAAAGTATATATGCTGGAGCAAGTCAGTTTGGTAAGAGAAAAACAAATCTTACCTCTTGTTGTCTTCCTTAGAATATTGCCATTATTGTTGGTTTATATATTTTGTTAACCTGCACTTCCTGTATTTGGGAGAGATGTTATCTTAAAAAACATAATGACATACTAAGTTCTGTAAAAACGCAGGTATTTACCCCGGTACAATTATATATAGTCTGCTAGAAAACTAATGCTTGGGAGAAAGCTCCCCTTTTAGCAGGACAATTATCCCAAACATATGTCCACCATAACTCTGGCGTGATTCAACAACAAAAAGGTCAGTGTTCTACAATGGGCAATTCGAAGTCCATATCTCATTCCGTTTTGGCAATCTGTGGCACCAAAAGCGTCATCCAACCAACCTGAACAACCTGGAGCAAATCTGCAAGAAATAATTGGCAAAATCACCCCCAAACAGTGTAGATACTTACCAAAACAGACGTCAGTCTGCAGGGATTGAATACTTAAGCACGCAGCAGTTTTCATTTTTTGTTATTTTATTTTTTTAATATCTGCAGAGAAATAAGGAATTATGAGTTTAAATTTACTTTAAGAAGCTACTGGTTTGCAATAAAAATTACTGTCTGGAACAATCCGTTTGTGTCATTTGTAATACAGACAAATCTGTTGACTTTTTAGGGGGTAGAATACTTTTGCAAGCCACTGTATTTGGAACACTTTTGCAATTGACTAAACCCACAGAATATACCTCATCCCTAAAACAGGGACCTTTATAAGGCCCAGAGTCTCCGTCCAGCAGAGAAACAATGGGGTGATATTAATATTGTGTATTATAACTGTCCAGAAGGACTCCTGCTTTCTGTCAGGTCCCCTGGTCAGTGACCGGGATTAGCAGCGTACTGTGAGAGCACTGTAGTAATATTTACACTTGCAATATCCTGGAAGTATGGGGAACAGACATTAATATTTGGTCTACAGCGCTCAAAGTGTTAAATAAGCTTCAAGGGGGGGGTTTACTAGTAAGCGGGTGGCTGCACAGACCCCTACCCACAAAATCATTTATTTTTACCTGAAATTTGGGGGTGATTGATGGTCGGCCTATACTATCAATGGACACCATATTTTATATAGGAAAGCAAATTGATAAGCTCACTCTACCATGGTAAACATAGATTGAAATGTGCGTATGTGACACATGACCTAAAGACAGACTTAATGTTCCATTACTCTCACAAGGTACATAAATAAGGCTTTGATGAACTGCTTTACAGAGGAAAAAAAATCAATAATTGAGATAAATTAAGGGACTAGACCAAAACTGACAGTAGACAGGACCTTGAACTGCTGTTTTTTTATTTCCATTCCAGTCTGAGCCTGCACTCTTACAGATGGGCATGCAAGCACCTGTATGGAGGCTCTTTAAGGGTACAGTAGGCATGTACTTATGTATGCTAAGGGCACAGAGAGCTGCATTTGTGCAAGGTGATTCATGATTTATCTGTGATTGATGACTCTACCCCTGAACAATAGCACAATTAAGTATAATTTTGTGCATGGTAGTAAATCCTATTATTTTCTTAATTGATAAATGCCTACATGCTTAATGACATTTTCTCTGTTGCTGTTTTTGTCGGGCAATTTATTGTACAACATATATAATTTCTGCATTAATTTTTGGCACTTTAATGCTGCTCACAGACTGCAATTATTATGTCAACAAAATCTTTTATATTTTTCTCTTTTATTCTCTATTGAAACATAATTCTCTTTTTCAGATCTGGATTATGTGTTTGCACACTACAGTGGTATTTTTATGACCAGCACTGTATACTTCCTCATTTACTGCGCTGTAATGAAAAACCGCCCCAAAGTTTATCCAGAAGCCATACTCCCTGGTAAGTGTGGCCAGGAATACAGATAGTGTAATACAATCCAACTAAAATAATGTACACTTATTATATTGTAAACCTATGTTGTATTTTTCATGATGCATATTTGTTTCTTCCATATTGATATGTAAAAGAAATGAAACATATCATTTTAATTATGACAAAATACAACCAAGGCTGGAATATGAGGGGGTGAGCACATATAAAACTGAAGACATTATCATTCCATTTTTCATTCTAGGTACAATTAAAAAAGAAATTTACTGGTGGGTTGTCAACGAGCTTTTTCCACTGTTTTTTTTTGTTTTTATATAGACATTTTCTGTAGTATACCACCTTGTCTTTCTGTCTCTGACACATGGGGGTATATTTATTAAACCTCCGGTCTGAAAAAGTGGAGATGTTGCCTATAGCAACCAATCAGATTCTAGTTATCATGTATTTACTACATTCTACAAAATGACAACTAGAATCTAATTGGTTGCTGTAGGCAACATCTCCACTTTTCAAACCCGCAGTTTAGTAAATATACCCCATAAGGTTTGACGACCTAAGATAATAGAGCTGCACATAATATATGCCATAATATAGGATTTCTGCAGGGATTTTATTATTTTATACGATTAATTTACCGGAACAAATGCTATATACATTTACCTAGTCTCTACATTAATATTTTTTTCTTTGGGGAGAGGCACGTGTGAGTGATTATACCAAATTAAATTTAATTATGAGATAATTGAATGAATCTGGCACATAATATTGACATAAGTGGAACTAAACTAGTTGGCAGTAATAGAATTTTGTGAACTAATCATGACTTTACAAAGGGTTCATTCCTTTATAATGAGCTTCTAATGGTTTTTCTTCTGAGATGTTTGAGCTACTTGTTCTATGTGCTTTGACTCACTGGGGATCCAGGATGCTGATGTCATAGATTAATATGTAAGCAGTGTTCCTATGGTCAGCACATGTCAGCATATTAGTACGTCTTTGACAATCCTTTCTTGTTTCAGAATTTGTGTCAATTGTGATTTCTTCTGTATTTTATAGGATTTACCTCTGGCTTTCTCTGGGCAATTGCCAACTGCTGCTGGTTCCTGGCTAATAACTATCTCAGTGCTGTGGTCAGCTTCCCAATAATCACTGCGGTCAGTAGTTACTGTGATGTTCAATACAAATATGTTGTGTAAACCATGTTAGAGTATTTTGCATCTACTGAATGTCAAACAACCAATTACACAGCACGAGCCGACCTTCTCACAACATTTAACTACACAACATTTGAGTCACCGCATAGCTCTCTTGATAAAGTAATATCACTTCTTAGGCTTACAATGAAAAACGGCATGATCGTAAAGCAAAACCTTATTTATGGATTTAAAGCATCCTGTGCTATCTGGTAAACTAATGTTTATAGGGTAATTTCACGCACAACAAAACAAAAATTGTTTGGTAGTTATGTAAGATGTGGTATAAAATACAAAAAACATACTTATATGTACTCCGGTGATACCACAATTAAGTGGGCTCCCGATGCTTGTAACAGTGTAGCACAGGATATCCTCTTTCCTACTGCTTATTTAAACAGACCGCAGTGTTGTCGACGCCTGTCTCTGTGAATTTACTATTTATTCAAATGAGACTTCTTGGGGGAGGGCCTTTGACACACCCAGAATTGGTTTGCAAAGGGCCCGCCCAAGAGGATCTCCTACACTGGATCATTAAAGGCATTGTGGAACCTGCCGAATCAAGGTATCGCCAGAGCACAGGTAAGTAAGTGTGTGTGACATGTTGGTGTAATTATCCGTTAATAAAGGTGAATATAGCAGTCTTGTGCATGTGATCATTGGCTGCAGAATGGTTAAATCTGGGCAGTTTTGCCAATGACTGACTGAATTGGACACCTAGCCAGATACTCTGTATGTGGGCCTAAGATCTGGAACTTATTGTACATAGTCCACCTAAGTTAAGTACAAACTATCTGCCATTGTAGACAGTATATCTTGTGTGCAGAACAAAACATTTGCCTCAAATATAATAATTTTTAATTGTTTCCCAATGCTTAAACATATTAAAAGTCCTCCATTTAATATATATTTTGTTATAAACACCAGTGCAATGTGAAACTCTGTTTTCAAAAATACCCTTTTTTTAAATTTCTTTATATTTAAAAACAACATGATAATGTCTTGTTTGTATTCCCTTTTAACTGTTAACATTTTGCATGTCTGAATGTAAATGACTTTCAGGCATTTGAGCATTTGATGTGTATTTATTCTATATTGTTATCATAGGGTCCTGGATTGGTTGCTGCTTTATGGGGAGTTCTAGTTTTTAAAGAAATAAGGGTAAGTTAATCACATAATTTCGGTATTATTTTGTAACTACATTATTATTAACCTAACTAACACTAATTTTCAATCATTTCCATTCAATTTTAGGAGAGGTAGCATGTACAATTTATCAAGCCAAGCAGTTCATCCACAAGGAGTGGCACTTTTGTGGCTGAAGTGCTTATTTTATTTCGGCCCTCAATAAACAAGATAACAATGTCACGCACAATTAGGAGAGTTCTTTATGAGAGTTATTTAAGCAGAGCTGTAATTCAGTATGTATATTTACAATATATTTTAGCTCCAAAGGTGTTAACTTTGCTGCATGTGAATCTTCACTTTGTCAAATGTCAAAAAAAGATTAATTTCTTTATTGTGAAGTATAGAGCAAGGAGAATGTAGCAAAGAGTGGTTTGTAAAATTGTCTTGACAGTCTCCAAAAATAATATCAATGGTTTCAGGCACTCAAGATTGCCTGTAAATCAGAGAGATGAGTGCATCTCAATTGGTGCAGAAATCCTATACAAATGCATTGCCAGTTGAAATGAACATGAAAATGCTCTTTTAAATAAATCTATATTAATTTAAGTAAATATATATATATATATATATATATATATATATATATATATATATATATATATATATATATATATATATATATAGTAAGTTCCAGCAAAGCCAGTACCCGCTCAGCCAATGACAATCTGTCAACATGTAAACATTGCTTGTGACTGGCTGAATTTTTCCTATTAATTTTTACAGGCAATACATCGCAAAGGTTTTTCTGTGTTTATTGAAAATGCATTGCCTATTCAGATGTGTGGGAAAGCAGTGGTTTTGCTCAGCACAGTAAAATCACCAAGTATCACCTTAATTTAAAATTAATTTTTAAATAGAGAGTTTGGGGAATTTATTAACAATTTATGGCAATGTTGGGAGATTTTAACTTCTGAACTATATTGCCCATTAAAAGATCCCCCCTACCCCACTTAAACTGGCAGTGATATTGGCAAAGTTGCCTAATATAGTCTAACCTCTGGTCCCAAAACAAAGGCAATGTCAAAATATGGGGTCCATTTGAACCAGTTGTAAAGGGCTGGACCATATTGGCAACACGGCTGCCAAAATTGGAGCCTGAACTTGTTTAGCAGATAGATCCGTGTGTACAGCATTAATCAGTCATATATATTATAGTTAATTATTTTCAAAAATCTAAAGTTAGTTTACTGGTCTTCACTGTATAATTTGTGTTCATTTGTTTTTAGCAAAAACATGTGATATTTAATTTATTTCTCCTTTTACAGGGACTAAGGAACTACCTGCTGTTAGTTCTGGCATTCTGTATAGTACTATCAGGTTCTCTCCTAACAGCTTTTTCTAAAACATAACAACAATTTTATGGAATGTCCACCAGGAGGTGCTAGAGATTTATTATTTTACCTAAACGTTTTCTGCTGACAAAAACACACTCATCTGGGACGGACTGAACTTCTTCTTTATTTGAAGAAATTTGAGCCAGTTATTTTTTATTATATTGTTGCACTTTATATTTCCAGAGCATAACTGCATCATCAAAGCTAACACATAGGAACACTCTGATGTTATCATTTGTAAATGTTTCTTTGGTTTACATAAGTGTACATTTATCTAGATTTTCCTTTTATGAGACAATTTTGTACTTTGGTACTAGTTTCATAAACTATAATTTATAACATTCATTCAATCATAATTCTGTTTTCACACCCTTTTTAAAGGTAACTTATGAAATATATGTTTAAATAAAAATCAGAAATGTAAATGCAATGTATGGAATGAGTATAAACTATGGAAATACCTGGAAGATGTATAATGAGATGTTAATTGTGTCCCCACCCACCTGCCTTCCCATAGAAATAATATTGGTGTTTGAGAACGTCCAATATGCCTTACTACCTGAAAATCAAATATTTCTTTGGAAATGCCACTCCAGTTTTGTTGTTCTGCAGCATTAAAGCTGATTTGTAACCTTTGACCGTGGTTCTGATCTTCTGCCTGTATCCGGACTCCGACCCTTTGCCTGTGGCCCTGACCTTCTGCCTGTACCCGGACTCTGAACGTTTGCCTGTGGACCTGACCCTGCTTGTACCAGACATCTCCGCCTGTGCTGTGTCAGGCCACTCAAACATTATCATCTCTGTCCAGTCCGCAGACCTCTGGCCTGTTCCTACTCCGTGTATTACCTCCCGTTCCTGTGTGCCGCTGTGTGACCATAAACTTGTACTACACTGAGTGTAAGACCTGGGGGCATCCGAGTACCTGTGAGCATAACCAGTCTCTACGGGAAAGGTGGCTGCTATAGGTGAAGACCTCTTTTGCTAGTTCAAAAAGTTTATGACGCACTGGTGGCCATAACAGGTACAAGTATATTTACAGAGGAGAAGGTCCTAACAGAGCTCTTAAAACTGTAAGTGGATAAATCAATGGGGTAGATAGGATACATCTAAGGATACTAAAGAGCTTAATGAGGTGCTGGTAACACCACTAACAGAATTATTCAACCAGTCACTAACTACAGGAGTGATTCCAGAGCGGTGGTAGTGGTGTCATCAGCTCTGACAAAGCCAACAGACTTAACCACTACAAATTAACCCCGACACCAATAATAGCAATAGTATGACAATATGGACTTACCATATAGCAGACAGTCATTCTGTCCGACAGCTGTAATGATCTACAGATGTAAAATACGACTGTCACAAACATCTGCATAAAGAAATGATGTCATTTTTAATAGACTTTAAAGCGGCAATGCCCGAACCCACTGTCTGAATTACATTATACAGGCAGTGGGGCCGCCCATTGCCGCTTTAAAAGCGCCATTTGCACTTAGTCTCTTAGAAGAATTACGTCATTTCTTTATGTACATCTTTCTGACAGTCGCATTTTACATCTGTAGATCATTAGAGATGGTAGACTAGAGGAATGGTTGAGAGGGACAACTACAGTTTAATGCCAAAAAAATACAAAATCATGCACTTGGGTCTCAACCCCAGAGGCTAAATATAGTATTAATTGCACTATAATGGAAACTACTGAGGTTTAAAGGGAACTAGGAGTCACTATTTCAGATGGCTTAAAGGCAGGTAAGCAATGTAACAAAGCAATGAGGAAGGCAAGTCAGATGCGTGGTTGCATATGGAGAGGAATCAGTGCAGAAAGAAGGAAGTAATAATGCAATTGTATAGATCATTGGTACGGCTTCATCCGAATACTGTGTTCAGTTCTGGAGTCTATATCTCTAGAAGGATATAAATACATTAGAGACTGTACAAAGAAGGTCAACTTAAATAGTGCATGGCCTACAGCACAAAACTTACCCGGAAAGACTAAAAAAATCTTAATCTGTATAGTTTTGAGCAGAGAAGGGAACAGGAGGACATGATAGAAACTTTGAAATATATCAAGGGTTTTAACAAGGTAACAAGGGAAACATTCTTCAAAGGAAGAGAAGTACCAGAACACGAGGACATGCACTGAGACTGGAGGAAAGTAGGTTCAGAGGAACTTTGAGGAAAAACTACTTCACAGAAAGGGTAGTGGATAAGTGGAATAGCCTCCCATCAGAGGTGGTAGAGTCTAATACAGTAGAGCAATTTAAGCATGCTTGGGATAGACATTATCCTTACAAAGATTAAAGGACCAAATAGGGTTTGAGGTTACCATAGGTTAAAAATTGGGTAGATTCGATGTGTCAAGTGGTTCTTACCTGCCATCAAATTCTATGTTTCTGTGTTACTATTCTCCATTATCTCATTTTCTCTTTAATCTCCTATGCTTTTACATTGTCTTTAACTCTTTATTACACATTTCATTACACAATAATTGTGTACTGAATTTTCATTTTGTTTGTCTGAAAATCAATGCACCCAATCCTTGTTAACATGAAACCTACTAAATATTTAGGAAACATGTTAACATAAATGTTTATAATAAAAACATATATGTTCTGCTTATGAATACAAATGTTATAGCTGGAGCTCATCAAAGTTGTACAGTTCAGAAGAAGCCTATATCCTTCTTTATGGGATGGTAGTGGGAATTACTAAACAATTCATATAGGCACACAAAATATGAACTGCTATACTTACAGCCTTAGAAACATAGGACACTAATACTATTTTTCTCCTAGCATTTGTGTAAATGAGATATAAGCTGCTTCCATTTGTTGGAATAGTCTTCTGGGAAACGCCACTGTTTTTTTCTTTTTATAAAGGTTCTGTCTTGCGTTGACAAGTCTGGACGTACACCTGTTTGCGTAGTGTATCTTGCGTAATTTTTGCACTGTACTTGTCAAGAACCCAACCTTCATATCCGCACACAGGTGACACTTACCACCCCTTATGACTTGGGAAGCACAGTGGGGGAGGTAAGGTACAAACTAACGTAGGCCAAGCACCGTAAGATGTGGCTAATTAATTTCCTGTGTTTAGGTTAAGGACTATTGTTTTCAGTCTTATCTTTTACACCTACCACAGGGCAGGTGTAAATGCCGGATGATAGTGATGGCCAGCATGGCATTGTTTCTCTTTACTACCTTTCATGCATATGCCTTAATAGCTAGCACATAATAGCTGCACAAATTGAAGGTTTATTTTTAGAACGCATTGTATGCATTGAGGAGTTATTGGTTATTTTAAAATTAAAAAAAAAGTTTGAATTTGAATATAAGTGGAATTACACAAAATGTGTCTAGTCTTTTTAAATATGGAGATTACGCCCAGTTTGCATTCCGACTTTAATTAGGCCCATAATAATCACATGCAGCGAGCCTGTTTCACCCTTGTTAGGGCTTCAGTGCAGTAAGATTGTCTTCATAGTGTACTGTTTATATATATATTTATGTTGCTATACTGACTATTTTACAGCCAGTGATTATGTCACTCTACAGTCTAGTCCTCAGACTCCAAATGTGTTATAACATGTTTTTAATCTTGAGCCGGTCGTGGGAGGGCAGCTAAGGGACATTCAGAATACAGAAAATTGAAATGATGTGAGTTCCAGTATTCTCAATAGACCATATCCCTCAGCTTCCCTATTAACACAGCCAGCATCAGATGATTAAAAGCAGGTTTTGCCCGATTGAGAGTTCTGGGACAAGACCAGTAGGGGAAGTAATCACCTCTGCAGCAATATGGACACTATCTGAGAATCTATATTTGTGTCTATATATCTGTCTCTATTTCTAATATTATAATGTGCCCACAACTATAAAGCTATAACATATCTCAAATCTTTGACAGCTTACCTTTCTGTCAAGATAAACATCATTAAATAAAAATTAGAAGTATACCAAAATATAATTGAATGAAATGGTGAAAGGGAAATGTACATTATTAGCAGTAATGCCTCCTGCCAACTTTGAATATAGGCATACTGCCACATGTGCAGTATGCCTCCATCATCACTGCCCACTCGAGCAGGACTAGGGTTGAGTTCTTTGATTAGGAAATCCATATTGAAAACACACTTAAGAACAAAACTTTTGTTAAGCAAGTGGACTGCGATACGTTTATTCCAGCAACGTGTAGTCACCATCCCACTTGTCTAAAAAATGTCCCGAAAGGTCAATTTATGAGAGTGAGGAGAAGTTGTTCAGAAATAGAAGTCTACAACCAACAAGCACTTTCACGCAAAAATAGATTTCTGGATAAGGGACTATGACCAACAAATGGTAGAAACAGCACACCAGGATACACTTCAATTACAGAAAGACCCTTTACTTCTCCAGAAGGTAAATAAACCTACAGAGCTAGAGAACTTGTCCATCATTACCCATTATAGTGATCAGTCCAGCCAGTTTGAGAGGATTGTTAAAAAACATTGGCCTGTCTTCAAGAAAGAAGAGAAATTGGTGCAGATATTACCTGACATCCGCGCCAGATTGCCTCGGGCAGCTGGGGGGCCCTAACAAAGATTTTTATGTAATATTGCCAGTGGCCGGGTCGGAAGCGGCCTCTCATTCATTCTAGGCAGGCGCAGCGAACAGCAAATCTGATGCTGTTAGCTGCCCTGCTGTCTGTGCAGCTGTGGTGCACTGTGTGCTACAAGACTCATAGTTTTGTGAGATCTCCTTACTAAGCAGCATGCTGCCCACTGCACCTTCACGGATGGCAGGACAAAAAGAAAAAAGAGGAGCCTGCATGCTGCAGCGAGTGAAGAGGACCAGGTAAGTGCTATATTATATATAGTGGGGGGAGGCTGACATTCCCTTAATCCGCCCTGCCTGACATCCTGAAAATTTGTCTACAAAGAAGCCCCTAACCTAAGGAATAAATTAATACCCAGATTTTTTTACCTTGTTAAACTAAGAAAAGACAGAAGACATGGCTAGGTGAGGACAATTGTAGTTTCTATTTTTGTAATCGCAGTCAGGCCTGCAAAGTTACAGAACAGAACACGACTAAGCTTATAAATTCCTTAAAATCAGGGAAAAGATCATATGTGTTACAGCTGGAGTTGTCTACCTTCTTGAGTGCCCATGTGGTCTCCAGTATGTGGGGTGGACTATATGCAACCTGCATGTGAGGATATCCGAACATCTAAGGAATATCATAAAACAACTTGACACAGTGTATCGGACCATTATTCGTAACATCACGAGCATGGCCCCACTACTCAGATTCATGGGCATTAAGAAGGTGACCGGGGGATTATCTGAAAGTGATCTCTCAAGATTAAATCAGGTGGATATATGAATTACATATCCTGTAACCTAGAGGCCTGAATTTCTTTTTTAGACAAGGACTGAAGTTGCTTTACTATAGATAAGTTGGGATATATTAATATCTGGAAGGTTGTACTAGTGTCATCAGGTTCACTTTTGGAGCAGAATTGATGATCTATTTAGCTATTAAGATGGTACCATTATATCATACCTATATCTAATTTACAACCCTCTGGAAGGGACCCATAGTGTGGTATTCCATACCCATAGGGAAAGAACTAAGTATTAAGCGGCTATATTGTTCATCCACGAGACCTATCTAACATCAATTTGCACCTTCTTATTCCTTGAGAATTAGGCTGTTGTGTCTATAGACAATTTGCACTTTTTTCATGAATAAGAAAAACTAAGTGTTATATAAATGTCCACTGCCCAATCCAGGTATACATCATCAACAATTTTTGCATTACAAAGAACCTACTTACCTCCCTAATGGGGTTTAGCGATATTATAATGCAAATAGTTTTTAACCCATTACTTTTCACTATTCTTTACCAATACTGGATCAGGGTAGCACTTTTAGGGCTTGGTCATAACGGTGTTGCCTCCCTTGTTTATTGATGACTATACTTTTTGGACACATCTACACTTACCAATCAGAATTAATCTTTATTAAATATATATGTTATTGACATTATTTAGAAAAGAGAGCATCCATAGTATGAACGTTATTTAGAGAAGAAAGAAATCCCCAACTATTATTATTGGACATCTGATTAGGTTAGGGGATGATCAAATACTTTAAAGACGTTTATGAAAGTCCACTTATACTAGTTTGCATTATGCTTTAAAACAAAATAGGAGGACGGACGTCTGGATCCCTATGCTTTTAATATGGACCTGCCAATCACTCACCATTTGCTTCCCTAATGGACTGTTTGAGGAAGATCCCTTTCATTAGGACCCAAAATGATCTACACATCGTCACTTATCCCTGTGGAAGCCTGTCAGGAGCACAGGTGAAATGCGTTGGGTTTATCTCTATGCACAGCGGTTGGATATGATCTGATACCAGCTTCACTTAACTGTGAGAAGTGTATGCGATCTAGCAACTTTCAACTATACCTACATCTGCGCATGCACAGCTACGTTTGGAGGCGGCTTTCAGTCACGGGACGCCGTGGCTCGTCTTCCAGCTGTTTGGGATGGAGAGAAGACAGCATAAAGGTAAACAGTGTATGTGAAGTATCGTTTACAGGACCAGACTTTCCAGGAAGTACTTTCAATCATGCCTCTGTCACTGTATGACCTGGACTTCTATGTATCACTGCAAACAAATATTATGTAAGGGGAGGTGGTGAGTGGTTTTTGGACATTCTATTACACTCATGAGCCTTCTGATTTACTGCTTTATTGGAAAGTCTTCTCCTCTTCTCCTTATTCCTTGTTTGGACCTTTTGCATTATGGAATTTAAAAATTCTTAAGACTGGCCTTGGTTCAACAAATTCTTATTGAGGACCTATTAATGCATGCAGTATGGTCTGAGCAATCTGGGGTTTCCTATCATCTAGACAGCTACCCCAGGAAGCTCTGGTTGTTGTTTTTTTCACAGCTTTGTGTTAGAAACTCTGAGGATTGTCCTGTACTTTACCTTCCCAGTTCTTTAGGTAGAATTTATCACCACAGACATTACTCTAAGAGCAGTGTTGGATTGACCTATATTTGATATTGTTTTACCCCATTGGGGGATATGATATGTTTATGTTATTACATCAGTGCACTCATTGATTCCGCTATATTATGATTATATGGTTTTATGGAATAAATCTTTGAATTTCACATACATATCACATCTGACAAAACGCTGCGGATCCATTACTCTTAGCACTGTTTCAGGAGGACTAGGGATCTCCCCTTTTTGGCAGCTACTATACTTCTTAAGGAGAGTGCTGGTTTACCTATTTCTGTTAGTTGCCTCCATCATGAATAATAAGTGCTGCCCCCATCTTACTTATTAGCCCTGTTAACAATCAAATTGTGTTGCTCCCTTAAAAAAAATCATATTGGCCCCATAATATAACAATATTGCCCCCTTTTAATCTAAGTTTCTAAATTAATTTTGCCCTCTTTCTTTATAAATAATGATTGACCCCATAATTTATAAGTCAGTGATGACTCCTCTTATGTTTAAGTTTTTCCAGTGGTTTATCAACCGTAGCTTAGTAAATCTGACTACTTGAATTCTGTTCTTGTAAATAAATCTTTATGGGGATTTCTAATGTGATGCTTTATTAAAATGTGGTTTTCTGTCAGTTTGACCTTTTAATAAATATTTTTTTCTTAAATCAAGCCCCTAATCTTTATAAGAAGACATTGGTGGTATTTTGTTTAGAATACAATGAAATAGTCTGAATAAAATGAGACAACATTTTTATATATCAAATTACATGTATTTAACGTCGGTTGCTTTTTGGGGTAGTATTTATAAGTACTCCTATACACATAAAGACATAAACAGATGGCTTTAAACATATTTATCTTATTGTATGTTATACTACGTACTTGCCGTCAATTTTAAGAGTGGTCTATAGAATTCCTTTCAGATAATTATGGGAAATCATAATAACATGCATATTTATATTTAAATCCATGTGTTTACATGATTTGTCAGCTTTGGATGGATTATAAGAAGACATGGAGGATCAGCAACGACATCAGTCTATGTGATTTAAGAAATTGCTTGGGAGTACATTTAATGTTTTGCATCTTCCCATGAGAATGAAAAGATTTTATGAGAAACTTTGAATATAAAAGACAGAGCATTTGCTCATTCGGTCTTAAAACAAACTGTAGCTCGTTCACTTCGGGGAAAACATTGGCAGTAGATTTTTTTTCTGCACCGCTTGTGTTTTTAGCATTCAATAACTTTAATCCCCGATATGAAATGTTGAAGGTAAATGAAAGTTTGTATACAGATCCATATGTAGGACTTACTCTCGGAAGGAATGCCAGTAGTAAAGCTAGGTGCACACTACACAAAATTTCTCCTGATGTAATTAATATCTGTAATGAATTTACCAACAACTGAAAGTCCCGATCAGCATGCTGATTCATCTGTACACAATATACCTTCAGATCTGTGCTCTTTCTCTGTCATAACCATCGTCTGAAAAGACAGTGGGGTATATTTAATAAATAAAGGATAATAAAGGATAATAATAATAATATTTACTAAACTGCGGGTTTGAAAAAGTGGAGATGTTGCTTATAGCAACCAATCAGATTCTAGCTGTTATTTTGTAGAATGCATGAAATGAATGATAGTGCCACTCACCGGACCGTGAGTGCCTCTACACTGGTGCGTGGCTCCCTAGCCTTCCTGCCGGCACCTATCTTGAACCGCGGCCGTCCGCCATCCTGATGGACTGCGCATGCGCAGCACCCAAGAACTCTTGTGACTGTTGCTTTTAATCTAATTGGTTGATCAGGCAACTCTCCCTATTTAAGGCACCTGTGCTCATTACCTCATTGCCTGATATTGAGTCTCATTCCCTGTGAGTCTCTGAAGGTGTCTACTGTGTTCTACTAGTGTCTTCAGTTTCCTGCTGATTCCTGTTCTACTCATCGCTGGTCTCCATACCCGCTACTGTCTCCTGTGTACTACTAGTGTCTTCAGTTCCTGTGGATTCCCTGTGCTACTCATCGCTGGTTTCCATACCTGCTACAGTCTCCTGTTTCCTGCCTGTGTCCTCAGCTGGACTCTGATTACCGGATCTACTCACCTGTGGTTCCTACACTCGTCTCTGCCGTTCAGCTTCTCTGCAGTCCCTGCATCTTCCTGTGGACAGACTGTTCTACTGAATAGGGGTATGCCTATCTGTTATTGACTTTCTACATTTACTCTGCATATCCGCTAGGACAAGTTTCCACTCTCAGCAGCGGTATCCATACCCGCTATAGACTGTTATTGTTACGCTGCATATCTGTTTGGAATCAACCGTACTACTCAGTCGTTATATGCAAAATTGTGATTGACTATCCTTTATTGGCCTGCATATCTGTGCTGAGCAAGTCTCTACCAAGCAGCGCCACATACCGTTATAGACTTTGCTGGATACGCTGCATATCTATTGGGATCAAGTTCCTCTGTGCTCTCAGTGTCTGCATCCTATTATCCTTTGCATGCCTCCACTCATCGACACCTGTACACATCCTCACCTATTAAGCAGTGGTACAACTTGCTGTACGCAGACCACTGACTTCCCCGCTACCTGCCTGCACCTGGACAAGTCTTCTCACCATAGCAGTGGTACAACTTGCTGTACGCAGACCACTGACTTCCCTACTACCTCCCGCATCTGCTCACGTCCATCCTGATCTCCGTGTTCAAATCTGCCTTTCCACTATATCAGCTAGTCGCTGACTCATTGACCAAGATTGCTGCAAGTCACTGGCTTTCCTATTCTTTATTGGCATTCTCTCTCCATATGCTGTGATATATGTTCCGCTAGTCACCCTGCTACCAGAGCACCGTTGTGTTAACTTCACCATTCTGGTAAGCCCAGTCATCTGGTGAATTCCTGTGCAAGACTCCTAGTGCCCGTGTCAGATAGCTAGAATTTGATTGGTTGCTATAGGCAACATCTCCACTTTTTCAAACCCGCAGTTTAGCAGATATATCCCCGTGACTCTAAACTCTGTAGAGAACAGCCTATACTGCTGGTCATGAGTGTAAAGACACTTCAGAATTTGCCCGACATTGTTCCATTGTTTATAGAGATTTTTAGTCTGGTTATAAAATCAAATGAATTGATATAAAGTACTTTGGTACAATAAAACATGATTGTGGGAGCGTACATACTAATACAATATCTGACCTAACAGTCGCTTTTCGAGTGAAAAACCTGTAGTGCATTGTTTCCCAAACCCAATCCCCAGTCCTCAAACTGTACAGGTTTTCCAGGTCACAAGTGAATAATTATACTACCTGTGGATCTTTTACAATGTTTCAGTCAGTAATGAATACATTATATATTGTCTGCATAGATATTTAAGAAAAACTCTGTATACCATAATGCACATAGTTCCTCACTAAGCAATTAGATGTAATTTCTTCTACAATCAATAAGAGTTAGCCATTTAAAGGGAATATCTTGCAGAGATTCATATGGATTCGAAATTTCGGTGTCCGACACATCATTCAGGTCTCAATGTGCCACAAAAGCTTTGATCCTAGGCTGTAATCTTTTTACTGCTTGAAAAATTTTTTCAAAAATAAGGTATTTAGATGCCAGTTTGGTGTCAAGAAGAATATGGATTGCAGCTACTTGAACCTTCAGTGTAGAGAGAGCCTGTTGTAGGAGATTTGATCTGCATTGTAGAAGCTAAGGTTACTCCTGAAGCATTCTCCAAGCTACTGCAAACCATGAGTGGTAAGGTCAAAATTGTAAGAATGCTACTATCTATTACCTCAGAAGTGAGCAGTGAACGGAAAAGGAGTGAACATATACCCTAGTTTGAACTTTCATAGTATTCTCAGAGCATCTACTCCTAGTGTCCTGTGACAGAAGTAAAACTGGACTACTTTGGCATTCTGGGTTGTTGTCATGAGATCCATGTTGGGAAGACCAAATTTCTGATTTAGCTGCTGAAAGACGTCTTCGTATAAGGCCTATTCTGCAGGGATTATCTGACACCCACAGAGACAATCTGCTATGGTATTGGTCTCTCATTGCTTGTTTATGAAAGTAACTATTGTTCTGTTATCGTTCTTTAAAAAGATCTTTAGATTCTTGTATTGTAATAAAGACTTATCACGCTCTCCTTAAAAGAACATTCACATGCAGAGGCCTTTCCTTTTTAGCCATGTGCCTTGTATCATTTTTGTAAGAAGATAAGCTCCCCATCCTGGGGAGCTTAAATCTGTTGTAAGTATTATTCGTTCTGGTTCTGAAAGAGTCATACCTTGACTTCTTAAACTTGGATGCTCATACCAGTTGAGCGATTGCTTTCTAGTCCTCGAAAGATTGACCATACAGTTTAAAGAATTTAAGCTGTGATCCCACAAGTAGATTCAGTCTCACATATGACACCTTGCCCATAGAAGAATACCTATGAAAGAAAAGAACATTCCTAATAGATGGAGACAAGTCCTCATTGAACTCTGTCTGAGACTGGACATGGTGTGCCAAAGCTTTTATTTTGATTAGCCTTTCCTCTGCTAGACATACTTTGTCTTTTACAGTATCTGAACTCCGAGGAACTGGAGTTGCTGGGAGACCGAACTATGACTATTTGTTATATTGACAATCCAGTCATTCTGTTGTAGGAAAACTAATACTTTGGTAAAGATCTTGATATACATGGAGAAACCAGATGGAAGGCAGGGGAACTGGAAATGACAACCATGGATAAAGAATCTGAGGAATGTGCTGTTTTGCAATAAGAATGTGGAAATAAACATCCTGCAAGTGTTTTGAGGTTAGCAAGGCTATTGTGTTGAAAATGGAATTGGCTGACTCCATTTTAAAATGTCTTGTGTACACAGATTGCGCATCTGTAAGTCCAGAACGGTTCTGAAACTTCTTGATGACTTCTGTACTAGAAACAGTTTTGAATAAAGCCTGTTGCCTTCAGATTTGCAATCACTCCTCTTAGCAAACTCTGTAGTGCCTGTAACTAAAGAGGAGAGGATGTAATTCAGGTCCTGATGAAATTGTTTCCTTGGGGAAAATGTTGAAATTGTATGTTGTAGCTCTATGTTGAAGCATCTTGGACCTACCGATCCTGAGAGGTGACTTTCCAGAAATCTGCAAACATTGCGATTCTATCCCATACAAAAATAAAGGTTGGCTTTGGAGAGAGTCATTGTGTTGTTTGCTGTCATGAACTCCTTCTTTTAGAGCTGAAAGGACTTTGTAGAAATGCTATCAAACTGCTTAGCATACTGTTTCCTCCATCTATATGTACGAGTTTACTTGAACAGTAGTCTAGAGGAGGAATAGGAAAAATACTTTGCTCTTCTATACAGAGGAAAACGATTGGACCCACCTGCACTATTTGCATCAAGTTTTTTACCAAAATGTAAAGTATTTTCAAACGCCGTCCACAGATGCAGACAAAGAGATCTTCCTGCCAGAATTGCTGAAGTTATATATCTATAAGGCAAGACAATAGAAACCAGCAAAGTCTCACATATAAAATCAATACTTTTCTGTATAATTTTCACACATTTCAATAAATATTTGCTACTAATCTTTTTTTTTTTTAATATCTATAATATATTGACAAAAGTATTTAGAAGCTTGACCATTACACCAACAGGGACTGTAATTACATTGTATTCAAATACATATACTTTAATATAGAGTTGCTCTCCCTTTTACAGCGATAGCAAGTTCCACTCTTCTTAGAAGACTTTCCACAAGATGTTGGAGTGTTTCTGTGGGAATTTGTGCCCATTCATTCTGTAAAGCATTTATGAGGTCAGGCACTGATGTTGGACGAGAAGGCCTGGCTTGCAATCTCGGTTCCAGTTCATCCCAAAGGTTCTTGATGGTCTTGGAATAGTGTTACTTGAGTGCAAATGGTGCTTCATCCATTTCAGGGGTTTATTGATATGCTTAAGAATTCAATTAACTGTTTACAGGTAAAATAATATGCAATCTTCTTAAAACTCTCCTAATTCACTATGAGACATAGAATCTAAATTTACTAGAGATTTAAATGAACCTTAAATAGATGAACTATGCCTCAAGTCCTCTGCATCTTCATTAATTTGAGTTTTGTCCTTTATTTATCTTGTCCTTGAGCAAAAGTTTCCTTCATTAGGAACTAACATGCTCAAAATACATGATTTTTAGTTTTGCATGTCCATTTCCCTTGCACAGGCTCCAAATGTATACAGTTAAAAAATAGAAATAAATACTAACTATACTAAAGAATAATAATCTTTTTGTTTGAAAAAATACCTAGAAGTATCCTTCAACTTTTTGAGGTCAGGCCCTGGATCCATTTTTGCAGTGTAGAATGCTTGTAGTGAATATTAGACTTTCTGTATCCGCAGTTTAAGATAATTGTGACAGAGTTGCAGCTCTGTTCTGCAGCATAGCAATGAACAGTGGAAGTAGCATGCTGTGTCCACATTCTGACTTATACCGCTTCATAGTGATGTCAGAGCTGTGCCACTTGTTTCTGGTGTGTGATCGCATGCACACCACTCTCACTCCTCATTTTGCCGGGTAAAGATTGGGAAAAGGAAAAAAGACACCAGAGTGAAGGGGTCACTTTTATAACCTCCTAGGTGTGTTTTTACTTTTTTCCTGTCTCTACTCAGTTGAGTAAGGAGTTAACCAATTGCTAAACCAAAGAGCTGCCATGGAGTATGCAAAGGAAATTAATATATTACTGACCAATACAGTAGGGAAGTGTAAAGATAAGGTCATGTTTTTAGTAAAAGTTTCAGGAAGGCATTGACAAGCCAATAAATTAGTAATCTAATAGTTTTCACTATGCTTGTATGATGGTGTTGGATAGCTCCTCCAACATGTCCTCTCGAACTGCTGCTACCTCACAGTGGAGTGAGTTATTTTGAGGCTGACCAATATACGTGAGAATGCAAATAATTAATATTTTTTGATCTTTTGCTAACGGCGCCCTACCCCCAACTAGCTGAACTGTGCATCAGGGAGACCTGTGGTTTGGGTAAACTCACCTACAACTGCAGGAATAGTTTCCTTGTTGCTGTGTTCACATCCAACTGTTCCAATTCTAACAAAGGGGCTAAAAAGGAGAACATGGCAGTTCTATAAGCCCTTAATGATCAAAGTCATAGATATAAAATATTTTATTGCAGTAACCAGTGTGGACATAAAGACTAATTTATTGTAAATAAAGATAAAACCACTATATATAGGGGAAACTCATAACGCAATACTAATATATGGAGAAAAATACATAGGTGAAATATTTCCCTTGAACACAGAACACAGTGTCCCAGAACAATATATCCTTAGGAGATAGCCTGATTAGTTTCAGTTCATTAGTGGTGTAATGTAGAGTGACAGAACCAGCAAGAGTCCCTCCAATAAATTAGTATAGCTTAGAAGCAATAGATAAACTTGACAACGTGATCTCACCACTGGTGTCTGGTTCCTTATATTTGTCACGAACAAATGATGATCACTTGTGTTCATACAACTGGACACAAAGTGACATACAACTTCCTAAATATAGCTAGATAATCAATGTTACAATTAGACATTCTGACATTTTAAAAATAGCCAGACTAACATCCATAATTCAAAATTTCCATCACTAAAAAAATTGTACATGTATATTATATACTTAATATATTGGACCAACAAATGTTCTTCTGTTAAGTATATGGATCAATTGCTGCTTATTGGTGGAATCTAATATATAAAAGCCTAGCGGCGTGTGTGTGTGTGGAAAAAACTACCGGATGACAGAGTTGCTCAAGCTGCAGCACCACCTGCTGGGCGGAGTTATATACTACACTGACCTACTAAATTCTTAGCATTATCTAATATATGAAAGCCTAGCGGCGTGTGTGTGTGTGTGTCGATGAAGATGACAAGAACCTTTTTAACACCTTAAGTAGCTTAATTTGACTAGAATGCATGAGTATCATGCATGGGTTAACTTGTAATATAATATAGACCTAACTATATGTACAAAAATTTAAGCCAAAATATACACAGCACTCATTCAACATGTAATACTTATGTGGACTTACATTGAAACCTCATCATATAGTTATCAAGTACATATAATAGATAATTCATATCTTATGTAACACTAGAAAATTAATGTGCAGGCAATCTAATAAAAGGTTAAATAAAAGACTCTTTATTGGTATGGTCACCCAACATAGAATTTTTAATGCAATGTTAAGAACAAGTGAAAAGGGTGACATATTATATATGCAATAGGTTATAGAGCTATAAGTGATTACTGCAAATCTGATATAAGGATTAGAAAGTATTAATGGTAATTGGTCAGTTATATACCCATGCATTTAATATTAATAGTGAAGACATATGTATACTGCATAGGAGAGAGAAAAGTTATATAATCTAATTATAATTAGAAAGTAATATAGTAACATAAACTTAATACCACAAAGTATATTTACACTAAGTAAGACAATTGTAACCTAGTTATAGTATGACCATTATATGAGTATAAAAAGTAATGGGGAAAATGTTTTTATTATATAATCAGACCAGGTAAGAGACACAAGACTAGGAGTTTAATATGGTAGTGTCAAAAATTGTTAGTATCCACTTGTTTACAGAAGGTGGATGTATGAATGGTGTCGCCCACTACCTGGAGGGTTATATTCAGATAACTGATCTGTGAGGGGTGATTTGTACTAGTGAATGTGAGGCTGAAGGATTTGTGATTAAAGTGCTCAACATAACAAATAATAGAATACTCATTATAATTCCAAATAAAAACAATCTATATAGCAACCATAGAGTAACAGGATAGCTCTGAAATTACCACACCAAATGAGCTACATCTCAAGCAGACCATTTAGAGGTTGGCGAAGCTTGGAGCGAACCTGGTCCCCATTGCTGTATCCAATGCTTGTAAATAATAAACATGATTAAACAAAAAATGATTGTGAGTAAGCATAAAGTGAATGAATTTAAAATAATTCATGCTGCCCCCCCAGATCTTGTCAGATTTTTTTCAATTTGTAGGAGGTAAGTTATCACAAAATAATATTTAGAATGCAATTTAATATTTTTCTTTAGATTATTAAAGTGTGTTGTACCATGTATGTATGTTCTCTGAGAGGAGCTGAGTGCACAGTGGCTAGAAGTTTCTTCCCATGAGACCAGCCTCCAACATGTGATTGGCCAAGGCTGTGTCAGCTCTTTAAGGTTAGTTTTTTTTAGCAGAGCTAATGTCCAATCTGCTCCAATATAGACTATATGAGCATGATAAAGAGTGCATAAATAATATATTATTTATGCTTAATTTTATAATATATAACAGAGATTCAGTCACAGTTGAATTAGCGCACTAGCTTTGCACAAAATCAGCCATTCTGCCCCCCACCTGTGACTGTGGGTGGTAACTAAATACTTAAACAGGTTTTCAGCATTTTGTCTGTAATTAGCAAATGAAAGACTTGCCAGGTTCTAGACTCCGCCCACAAGAGGTGTTTACACTAGACAAAGAAATTAGCTTTGTTACTCCATGCTGGATTTCGGACTGATAGGTAATGTAGCTCCTAGGTGAACAGGCCTACTTAGGCCCTGACTAGTATGGAGTGTGCATGACATGAAAGGTGAGTGTGAGCATGTTATAATGTGTTGTTGAATGGAGGACATAAGAATGAATGATTATTTGTTGTAAGTGATATGAAAGTTTAAGTGAGAATGAAAGTTTGGATTGATATGGACAGTTATATGGACAGAGTTACATAAATGCATGCCTGGTTGGGATAAATGATAGCATTTGTGTTTGAATTTGGATCGATTTGTTAGGCTTTGGTAATGGAGACGTTTGTGATATGTGTAAAATATCATGTGTTAAAATTGGCCAATGGACATTGTGCGTTTACTGCTGAATATAGAGCTATTTGTGGTGGATTGGCTAAATACTGCTTGTAATGAGTAATGGGTTTGTACTGAGTTCACATTGTTTAGTAACTGTAATTGTTTAGTAGGCCTTGTGGGCCTACAAGCATGGCAAGTCAGCCATTTTGGATGGTGACTACATTGCATAGAAAGTGATGGAATAGGAAGTGATCAGATTGTGGTTTTGTATTGGTTTAAGGAAGTGATCAGATTGTTAGATATGCATAGAAAGTGCAGGTTATGTTGGTTTATGCATAGAAAGTGTAGTAGTTTGAACTGGTTGAAACCATGTGCTTGAAAATGGCCGCTAGACTTTAAGTGAGGTATGTTTGTGGTCTGTATGGATTCTCCCCTCCCCCTTCACTACACAATGCACACACACACACCTTTTGACAATAGTTAGTCAAAATACACACAATTACATATATATCTATATTACAGGCAATAAGTATGATATATATTGCACTAAATCTATATTGTGTGTACAATATTGTTACGCTGTTTATTGTTCTATAATATAATACAACACACTTTAAACAAATCCTATATCTTGTCGTGATTATTCTTGAAACTTGTCGATATAAAGAAATATAAAAATGATATTTCATGGGTTAATTCAGAAATACCTTTTGCGAGGAGTTGTTAACGGTATTAAATGGTCATACATATATTTGCCAGTATATTAAGGAGATTGTAACCCAAAAAGGAGAAAAGGAAAATACTTTTACAATGGCGAGCCCCAGCCCGAACTGTGTTTTTTTTTATAATTTTCGTGAAAATATAGTGGTGAAATTACTGTTATATTGTAAACTTTTTTTGTTTGATAGAGGGGCGGGAACGAAGGTGGTAATATTTGTGTGATATTACCGTACGCCTTTTCTGGAAAGCGGTTTTGAGAAGTAACATTGTTTCATCTGTGTCCTGGAAGATATATAATTAATTACAGCGAATCTAGATTATGATTTTTAATTTTTAATTTTCATAATGTGTTGGCAAATAGACGTTTAATAACGGGAGTTTTATGTATCTGTTGAACAATTCTGTATTTTTAGGTGTACTAAGATGGCTATTGTTTTGTCTTCACTTATAATACAGTGTAGTTGGAAGGACTTGTGTTTACTTAGCGGTTATATTTATAGTTTAAATCTGATTCTGTGGACTGGGGGGACAGATACTCAGGAGAAAATTCTTCCTTTTTTTAATCCCCAGAATCAAATTTAGTTATAACTTCTCCTGTGGAAATTTATATTTTAATTAGGACTTTTTGCATAACCAAATTTGCAAGTTATGTGATAATTAGGGATCATTTTAATCACATAATAATTACACCTTGTCTACAGAATAGGTTTGGAGAGGTAGTTTTGGATACTTGGCGGTTTTTGTCAATGGGTGTGTGAAATCTGGGTAATATAGAGCCCTGTCAAACAAAAGAATCGCGGGAGTAGCGCTCACGGATTCTTAGCAGAAACGCATAAGCGTGAAAGCTGGGACACCCTGTCCTGTATTGTAGTGGTAGGAGGTGATTGTTTGGAAGATTGTGTAGAAAGATGCCTCTAAAGTACATCGGAGATGTCAAGGGTGCGTATTATTCGACGTGACGAAAATAGCGAAAAAGGCGCAAATTGTATTATACGCCGATAGTTACTTTGGGTTGATACAATATTTTTATGTTATATGGATAGATCAAGTTGCTTGTATCTTGTAGATTAAGTATACTAGGTAATCCATAGAGGCATTCCGATATGTAACTTCTGTAGAAACACGCCTTTGACAGTTGTTTAGTGGGTACGGCTACGGCGACACTTAAATTATGAGCGGATCATGCGCAATGGTTCCCCGGTAAAGCCATTATTAGCGATTTTGGCTGGGTGCAACCAGATCTGCAAGACGAATTTACCAATCATTATACGATTGAGAACAGCATTTCCACTCAGTAGACAGGGGGATACTCACACAAATTATTAACACACAAGTCTATAACATGGAACATATGGATTTTATTTTTTTAATTACTTTGGAAACTCGCAAAGTGTGGTATGTTTAACGTGTGTGTTTGACCCTGCTAAAACGTATAGTGATCACCAGTAGTAAGCTTATAATCAGGTTATGTATTGATAAGCTAGGTGTAATTACGTGGACCGTATCACAGGTCGCGGCAGGTAAAATATGAATATTTATATTATTCAAGATGCCACAGATGTAGTATGTTTAAATCAAGGTCTTTTAGTAAAGCAGGCCACAGGTAGGTATGTACATGGCTGCAAAATACTTAATTTTAGATGGTAAAAAAAATATTACATTATAAATTCTAAGAAATAAGGTATTATATGTACTCAGAGCATTGAACACTTAATTGCCCTTGTAACATAAGTAATAGGGAATAATAAGTAAAATTTGGGTTTTGTCATTGGAGATAGTTGAATGTATACAAGGAGACGTCCTTGCTGTTATGTCAACAAATGAAAATTGATTTAGCCCTTGCAATGTCTGATATATATATATATATATGCGCATTTGTTTTAAAACTGTATATGAGGACATATGGGATAATAGAGAGGTGGTATTTAAAATCCTACTCATTTTAAAAACCCAGGTATATACAGGTAATTTATAATGGTATATTGTAAAGAACAAATAATATTGGTAACAGACACACTACCTAGTGGTTACAAATATATATTGCAGCCCCTTCATCAGAGTTTGTACTCTGGAAATGGGCGGAATAAAATATAGATCTGATCATTTTACATGTCATTATTTTGGAGGTGTTTGGCAACATGTAGCATTAGAAATAATGAAACCCCTGGATAATGGTAATGTGTTTTATTGCCTAGGGATAAAAAGGTGGATCCTAATGCACAGTGGTATATGCCACTCAAAAATGTGACATGAAATTTCCACTTATGTAAGGTTACACAGCAACTGATAAATGCCATCAGAACTGTTGTATCATTACATAAGGACTAGGTAGGGAAACACACAATTGTATGTAGACATGGTAAACTAGAGTCAAGGAGAAACCCAGGGCATGAATATTAGTGCTTGTTGATGACAGACACAAATTTCTAAAGTTTGTGTTCATAAATACCCATAAAACCGAGTTAAATAAAATAAACCCCAGTGAGTAGTAGTTTTATTCACCAGCATCAGGGGGACTGATATGGATCTTATAGTAGATTAAGCAATGATTGTTTACCAACTGCAGTAAAAGTTTTAAAACAAAATAGTAGTTTAGTGATTTTGTTGCATTGATCTTTGCTGGCCAGTAGGGGCAATAGCGCACCTAAATCAGTTTTCTTTCTTAGAGAGAGAACATCAGTAGTGGATATACAGATCCGCTACCCAGCAAAGATGGTTATGTACAAAATGTCTAATGCTTTTAAGTGTTTAAAGAGGTTCTTTAGAGGGAAATTGCCATTACCAATATACTAAATGGGTATATCTCTAAACATCGTGTGTCCTTGGAGATATGATTAGGTAAGATGACGTTATGTGACATAAATGTATTATGTATACTCACATTTCTTTCTGTCTCCACAGGTAACTAAGAACAGGATTCCTTTGTTTCTCCTTCCCAACTGATACATAGATCATTGGAAATGAGAAAAAGGGGGATAATGGTAATGCTAAGAAAGGTATAAAAATTTGAGTTTCCCAGGTACATGGAAACTTTGAAGGAATTTTTATGGTATTGTAATAAGATAAGTCAGTCTACAGATCCCTGGCGCCACCTAGTGGTCAAAAATATGTGAAGTTTGGTCCATAATACTCGCAAAGGACAGAAAAATGTTTGTTTTTTTTTCAATTCCATAATGATGGTAACACCTGGAATGAAATTCGTAAGTCATCAGAGGGGACGGGATAGGATTCTAACCATGCTCGGAAGGGAGAATTCCCAGAAGAGTATTTTGTTTTTCTTCCCATATTAGGAACCAAGAAGTGGACAGCTGCAGAGGATATCAGAATGCTACAAGTGGACCGGATGCAGGAACGACAGATGGGTAGGAAAAAGTAAAAATTTCAAAACAACTGATATTTTTCTTTTCTTTCCTACAAGATGGATGAGAATTAAGACGGTGCCCAGCTGTGGCAGATGATATCCCTGACAGATGACACGAGATCCTGAGATGGTCGTTAAGGACACAGAATGGCAGGACTTGGACACAGATGAATTCCAAACTAGATGTCAAAGATGACTGTACCCCACAAGACTTCCCCCCCATCGTACTTGGCGAAGATGATGACATCATGAAGAGACACCAAAGATGGAACAACCTTCGGATCTTAGATTTAATTGTTGAGGGATAATTTATTGGGGAGTACCTTGACATGTGTTGATTTTTTCTCCTAAGACAAGGTTTTTTCATCAGACATGGCAACGTAGGAGATCCATTAGCGTCTTCCCCCATTCTTTCTTGATATTTGTGCTAAAAATTGCCTTACCATAATTAATTCCAAACTCAAATATATATTAATATGTAGCCTTATTGACCACCTGTTCACACACACTCATACATGTTACATACAATCACTAGGAACACTAGGGACACTGATAAGAGATGACAACAGATATCTGTCAGTCTAACTGTAATGACAGAAAACTGACATCAGGGGGAATGATAAAGAGTGCATAAATAATATATTATTTATGCTTAATTTTATAATATATAACAGAGATTCAGTCACAGTTGAATTAGCGCACTAGCTTTGCACAAAATCAGCCATTCTGCCCCCCACCTGTGACTGTGGGTGGTAACTAAATACTTAAACAGGTTTTCAGCATTTTGTCTGTAATTAGCAAATGAAAGACTTGCCAGGTTCTAGACTCCGCCCACAAGAGGTGTTTACACTAGACAAAGAAATTAGCTTTGTTACT
This sequence comes from Mixophyes fleayi, assembly GCF_038048845.1. Classification (NCBI taxonomy): domain Eukaryota; kingdom Metazoa; phylum Chordata; class Amphibia; order Anura; family Limnodynastidae; genus Mixophyes; species Mixophyes fleayi. The sequence continues at coordinate 96,649,017 of NC_134402.1, read as the reverse complement.
CCATGCTGGATTTCGGACTGATAGGTAATGTAGCTCCTAGGTGAACAGGCCTACTTAGGCCCTGACTAGTATGGAGTGTGCATGACATGAAAGGTGAGTGTGAGCATGTTATAATGTGTTGTTGAATGGAGGACATAAGAATGAATGATTATTTGTTGTAAGTGATATGAAAGTTTAAGTGAGAATGAAAGTTTGGATTGATATGGACAGTTATATGGACAGAGTTACATAAATGCATGCCTGGTTGGGATAAATGATAGCATTTGTGTTTGAATTTGGATCGATTTGTTAGGCTTTGGTAATGGAGACGTTTGTGATATGTGTAAAATATCATGTGTTAAAATTGGCCAATGGACATTGTGCGTTTACTGCTGAATATAGAGCTATTTGTGGTGGATTGGCTAAATACTGCTTGTAATGAGTAATGGGTTTGTACTGAGTTCACATTGTTTAGTAACTGTAATTGTTTAGTAGGCCTTGTGGGCCTACAAGCATGGCAAGTCAGCCATTTTGGATGGTGACTACATTGCATAGAAAGTGATGGAATAGGAAGTGATCAGATTGTGGTTTTGTATTGGTTTAAGGAAGTGATCAGATTGTTAGATATGCATAGAAAGTGCAGGTTATGTTGGTTTATGCATAGAAAGTGTAGTAGTTTGAACTGGTTGAAACCATGTGCTTGAAAATGGCCGCTAGACTTTAAGTGAGGTATGTTTGTGGTCTGTATGGATTCTCCCCTCCCCCTTCACTACACAATGCACACACACACACCTTTTGACAATAGTTAGTCAAAATACACACAATTACATATATATCTATATTACAGGCAATAAGTATGATATATATTGCACTAAATCTATATTGTGTGTACAATATTGTTACGCTGTTTATTGTTCTATAATATAATACAACACACTTTAAACAAATCCTATATCTTGTCGTGATTATTCTTGAAACTTGTCGATATAAAGAAATATAAAAATGATATTTCATGGGTTAATTCAGAAATACCTTTTGCGAGGAGTTGTTAACGGTATTAAATGGTCATACATATATTTGCCAGTATATTAAGGAGATTGTAACCCAAAAAGGAGAAAAGGAAAATACTTTTACAATGGCGAGCCCCAGCCCGAACTGTGTTTTTTTTTATAATTTTCGTGAAAATATAGTGGTGAAATTACTGTTATATTGTAAACTTTTTTTGTTTGATAGAGGGGCGGGAACGAAGGTGGTAATATTTGTGTGATATTACCGTACGCCTTTTCTGGAAAGCGGTTTTGAGAAGTAACATTGTTTCATCTGTGTCCTGGAAGATATATAATTAATTACAGCGAATCTAGATTATGATTTTTAATTTTTAATTTTCATAATGTGTTGGCAAATAGACGTTTAATAACGGGAGTTTTATGTATCTGTTGAACAATTCTGTATTTTTAGGTGTACTAAGATGGCTATTGTTTTGTCTTCACTTATAATACAGTGTAGTTGGAAGGACTTGTGTTTACTTAGCGGTTATATTTATAGTTTAAATCTGATTCTGTGGACTGGGGGGACAGATACTCAGGAGAAAATTCTTCCTTTTTTTAATCCCCAGAATCAAATTTAGTTATAACTTCTCCTGTGGAAATTTATATTTTAATTAGGACTTTTTGCATAACCAAATTTGCAAGTTATGTGATAATTAGGGATCATTTTAATCACATAATAATTACACCTTGTCTACAGAATAGGTTTGGAGAGGTAGTTTTGGATACTTGGCGGTTTTTGTCAATGGGTGTGTGAAATCTGGGTAATATAGAGCCCTGTCAAACAAAAGAATCGCGGGAGTAGCGCTCACGGATTCTTAGCAGAAACGCATAAGCGTGAAAGCTGGGACACCCTGTCCTGTATTGTAGTGGTAGGAGGTGATTGTTTGGAAGATTGTGTAGAAAGATGCCTCTAAAGTACATCGGAGATGTCAAGGGTGCGTATTATTCGACGTGACGAAAATAGCGAAAAAGGCGCAAATTGTATTATACGCCGATAGTTACTTTGGGTTGATACAATATTTTTATGTTATATGGATAGATCAAGTTGCTTGTATCTTGTAGATTAAGTATACTAGGTAATCCATAGAGGCATTCCGATATGTAACTTCTGTAGAAACACGCCTTTGACAGTTGTTTAGTGGGTACGGCTACGGCGACACTTAAATTATGAGCGGATCATGCGCAATGGTTCCCCGGTAAAGCCATTATTAGCGATTTTGGCTGGGTGCAACCAGATCTGCAAGACGAATTTACCAATCATTATATGATTGAGAACAGCATTTCCACTCAGTAGACAGGGGGATACTCACACAAATTATTAACACACAAGTCTATAACATGGAACATATGGATTTTATTTTTTTAATTACTTTGGAAACTCGCAAAGTGTGGTATGTTTAACGTGTGTGTTTGACCCTGCTAAAACGTATAGTGATCACCAGTAGTAAGCTTATAATCAGGTTATGTATTGATAAGCTAGGTGTAATTACGTGGACCGTATCACAGGTCGCGGCAGGTAAAATATGAATATTTATATTATTCAAGATGCCACAGATGTAGTATGTTTAAATCAAGGTCTTTTAGTAAAGCAGGCCACAGGTAGGTATGTACATGGCTGCAAAATACTTAATTTTAGATGGTAAAAAAAATATTACATTATAAATTCTAAGAAATAAGGTATTATATGTACTCAGAGCATTGAACACTTAATTGCCCTTGTAACATAAGTAATAGGGAATAATAAGTAAAATTTGGGTTTTGTCATTGGAGATAGTTGAATGTATACAAGGAGACGTCCTTGCTGTTATGTCAACAAATGAAAATTGATTTAGCCCTTGCAATGTCTGATATATATATATATATATATGCGCATTTGTTTTAAAACTGTATATGAGGACATATGGGATAATAGAGAGGTGGTATTTAAAATCCTACTCATTTTAAAAACCCAGGTATATACAGGTAATTTATAATGGTATATTGTAAAGAACAAATAATATTGGTAACAGACACACTACCTAGTGGTTACAAATATATATTGCAGCCCCTTCATCAGAGTTTGTACTCTGGAAATGGGCGGAATAAAATATAGATCTGATCATTTTACATGTCATTATTTTGGAGGTGTTTGGCAACATGTAGCATTAGAAATAATGAAACCCCTGGATAATGGTAATGTGTTTTATTGCCTAGGGATAAAAAGGTGGATCCTAATGCACAGTGGTATATGCCACTCAAAAATGTGACATGAAATTTCCACTTATGTAAGGTTACACAGCAACTGATAAATGCCATCAGAACTGTTGTATCATTACATAAGGACTAGGTAGGGAAACACACAATTGTATGTAGACATGGTAAACTAGAGTCAAGGAGAAACCCAGGGCATGAATATTAGTGCTTGTTGATGACAGACACAAATTTCTAAAGTTTGTGTTCATAAATACCCATAAAACCGAGTTAAATAAAATAAACCCCAGTGAGTAGTAGTTTTATTCACCAGCATCAGGGGGACTGATATGTATCTTATAGTAGATTAAGCAATGATTGTTTACCAACTGCAGTAAAAGTTTTAAAACAAAATAGTAGTTTAGTGATTTTGTTGCATTGATCTTTGCTGGCCAGTAGGGGCAATAGCGCACCTAAATCAGTTTTCTTTCTTAGAGAGAGAACATCAGTAGTGGATATACAGATCCGCTACCCAGCAAAGATGGTTATGTACAAAATGTCTAATGCTTTTAAGTGTTTAAAGAGGTTCTTTAGAGGGAAATTGCCATTACCAATATACTAAATGGGTATATCTCTAAACATCGTGTGTCCTTGGAGATATGATTAGGTAAGATGACGTTATGTGACATAAATGTATTATGTATACTCACATTTCTTTCTGTCTCCACAGGTAACTAAGAACAGGATTCCTTTGTTTCTCCTTCCCAACTGATACATAGATCATTGGAAATGAGAAAAAGGGGGATAATGGTAATGCTAAGAAAGGTATAAAAATTTGAGTTTCCCAGGTACATGGAAACTTTGACGGAATTTTTATGGTATTGTAATAAGATAAGTCAGTCTACAGATCCCTGGCGCCACCTAGTGGTCAAAAATATGTGAAGTTTGGTCCATAATACTCGCAAAGGACAGAAAAATGTTTGTTTTTTTTTCAATTCCATAATGATGGTAACACCTGGAATGAAATTCGTAAGTCATCAGAGGGGACGGGATAGGATTCTAACCATGCTCGGAAGGGAGAATTCCCAGAAGAGTATTTTGTTTTTCTTCCCATATTAGGAACCAAGAAGTGGACAGCTGCAGAGGATATCAGAATGCTACAAGTGGACCGGATGCAGGAACGACAGATGGGTAGGAAAAAGTAAAAATTTCAAAACAACTGATATTTTTCTTTTCTTTCCTACAAGATGGATGAGAATTAAGACGGTGCCCAGCTGTGGCAGATGATATCCCTGACAGATGACACGAGATCCTGAGATGGTCGTTAAGGACACAGAATGGCAGGACTTGGACACAGATGAATTCCAAACTAGATGTCAAAGATGACTGTACCCCACAAGACTTCCCCCCCATCGTACTTGGCGAAGATGATGACATCATGAAGAGACACCAAAGATGGAACAACCTTCGGATCTTAGATTTAATTGTTGAGGGATAATTTATTGGGGAGTACCTTGACATGTGTTGATTTTTTCTCCTAAGACAAGGTTTTTTCATCAGACATGGCAACGTAGGAGATCCATTAGCGTCTTCCCCCATTCTTTCTTGATATTTGTGCTAAAAATTGCCTTACCATAATTAATTCCAAACTCAAATATATATTAATATGTAGCCTTATTGACCACCTGTTCACACACACTCATACATGTTACATACAATCACTAGGAACACTAGGGACACTGATAAGAGATGACAACAGATATCTGTCAGTCTAACTGTAATGACAGAAAACTGACATCAGGGGGAATGATAAAGAGTGCATAAATAATATATTATTTATGCTTAATTTTATAATATATAACAGAGATTCAGTCACAGTTGAATTAGCGCACTAGCTTTGCACAAAATCAGCCATTCTGCCCCCCACCTGTGACTGTGGGTGGTAACTAAATACTTAAACAGGTTTTCAGCATTTTGTCTGTAATTAGCAAATGAAAGACTTGCCAGGTTCTAGACTCCGCCCACAAGAGGTGTTTACACTAGACAAAGAAATTAGCTTTGTTACTCCATGCTGGATTTCGGACTGATAGGTAATGTAGCTCCTAGGTGAACAGGCCTACTTAGGCCCTGACTAGTATGGAGTGTGCATGACATGAAAGGTGAGTGTGAGCATGTTATAATGTGTTGTTGAATGGAGGACATAAGAATGAATGATTATTTGTTGTAAGTGATATGAAAGTTTAAGTGAGAATGAAAGTTTGGATTGATATGGACAGTTATATGGACAGAGTTACATAAATGCATGCCTGGTTGGGATAAATGATAGCATTTGTGTTTGAATTTGGATCGATTTGTTAGGCTTTGGTAATGGAGACGTTTGTGATATGTGTAAAATATCATGTGTTAAAATTGGCCAATGGACATTGTGCGTTTACTGCTGAATATAGAGCTATTTGTGGTGGATTGGCTAAATACTGCTTGTAATGAGTAATGGGTTTGTACTGAGTTCACATTGTTTAGTAACTGTAATTGTTTAGTAGGCCTTGTGGGCCTACAAGCATGGCAAGTCAGCCATTTTGGATGGTGACTACATTGCATAGAAAGTGATGGAATAGGAAGTGATCAGATTGTGGTTTTGTATTGGTTTAAGGAAGTGATCAGATTGTTAGATATGCATAGAAAGTGCAGGTTATGTTGGTTTATGCATAGAAAGTGTAGTAGTTTGAACTGGTTGAAACCATGTGCTTGAAAATGGCCGCTAGACTTTAAGTGAGGTATGTTTGTGGTCTGTATGGATTCTCCCCTCCCCCTTCACTACACAATGCACACACACACACCTTTTGACAATAGTTAGTCAAAATACACACAATTACATATATATCTATATTACAGGCAATAAGTATGATATATATTGCACTAAATCTATATTGTGTGTACAATATTGTTACGCTGTTTATTGTTCTATAATATAATACAACACACTTTAAACAAATCCTATATCTTGTCGTGATTATTCTTGAAACTTGTCGATATAAAGAAATATAAAAATGATATTTCATGGGTTAATTCAGAAATACCTTTTGCGAGGAGTTGTTAACGGTATTAAATGGTCATACATATATTTGCCAGTATATTAAGGAGATTGTAACCCAAAAAGGAGAAAAGGAAAATACTTTTACAATGGCGAGCCCCAGCCCGAACTGTGTTTTTTTTTATAATTTTCGTGAAAATATAGTGGTGAAATTACTGTTATATTGTAAACTTTTTTTGTTTGATAGAGGGGCGGGAACGAAGGTGGTAATATTTGTGTGATATTACCGTACGCCTTTTCTGGAAAGCGGTTTTGAGAAGTAACATTGTTTCATCTGTGTCCTGGAAGATATATAATTAATTACAGCGAATCTAGATTATGATTTTTAATTTTTAATTTTCATAATGTGTTGGCAAATAGACGTTTAATAACGGGAGTTTTATGTATCTGTTGAACAATTCTGTATTTTTAGGTGTACTAAGATGGCTATTGTTTTGTCTTCACTTATAATACAGTGTAGTTGGAAGGACTTGTGTTTACTTAGCGGTTATATTTATAGTTTAAATCTGATTCTGTGGACTGGGGGGACAGATACTCAGGAGAAAATTCTTCCTTTTTTTAATCCCCAGAATCAAATTTAGTTATAACTTCTCCTGTGGAAATTTATATTTTAATTAGGACTTTTTGCATAACCAAATTTGCAAGTTATGTGATAATTAGGGATCATTTTAATCACATAATAATTACACCTTGTCTACAGAATAGGTTTGGAGAGGTAGTTTTGGATACTTGGCGGTTTTTGTCAATGGGTGTGTGAAATCTGGGTAATATAGAGCCCTGTCAAACAAAAGAATCGCGGGAGTAGCGCTCACGGATTCTTAGCAGAAACGCATAAGCGTGAAAGCTGGGACACCCTGTCCTGTATTGTAGTGGTAGGAGGTGATTGTTTGGAAGATTGTGTAGAAAGATGCCTCTAAAGTACATCGGAGATGTCAAGGGTGCGTATTATTCGACGTGACGAAAATAGCGAAAAAGGCGCAAATTGTATTATACGCCGATAGTTACTTTGGGTTGATACAATATTTTTATGTTATATGGATAGATCAAGTTGCTTGTATCTTGTAGATTAAGTATACTAGGTAATCCATAGAGGCATTCCGATATGTAACTTCTGTAGAAACACGCCTTTGACAGTTGTTTAGTGGGTACGGCTACGGCGACACTTAAATTATGAGCGGATCATGCGCAATGGTTCCCCGGTAAAGCCATTATTAGCGATTTTGGCTGGGTGCAACCAGATCTGCAAGACGAATTTACCAATCATTATACGATTGAGAACAGCATTTCCACTCAGTAGACAGGGGGATACTCACACAAATTATTAACACACAAGTCTATAACATGGAACATATGGATTTTATTTTTTTAATTACTTTGGAAACTCGCAAAGTGTGGTATGTTTAACGTGTGTGTTTGACCCTGCTAAAACGTATAGTGATCACCAGTAGTAAGCTTATAATCAGGTTATGTATTGATAAGCTAGGTGTAATTACGTGGACCGTATCACAGGTCGCGGCAGGTAAAATATGAATATTTATATTATTCAAGATGCCACAGATGTAGTATGTTTAAATCAAGGTCTTTTAGTAAAGCAGGCCACAGGTAGGTATGTACATGGCTGCAAAATACTTAATTTTAGATGGTAAAAAAAATATTACATTATAAATTCTAAGAAATAAGGTATTATATGTACTCAGAGCATTGAACACTTAATTGCCCTTGTAACATAAGTAATAGGGAATAATAAGTAAAATTTGGGTTTTGTCATTGGAGATAGTTGAATGTATACAAGGAGACGTCCTTGCTGTTATGTCAACAAATGAAAATTTATTTAGCCCTTGCAATGTCTGATATATATATATATATATGCGCATTTGTTTTAAAACTGTATATGAGGACATATGGGATAATAGAGAGGTGGTATTTAAAATCCTACTCATTTTAAAAACCCAGGTATATACAGGTAATTTATAATGGTATATTGTAAAGAACAAATAATATTGGTAACAGACACACTACCTAGTGGTTACAAATATATATTGCAGCCCCTTCATCAGAGTTTGTACTCTGGAAATGGGCGGAATAAAATATAGATCTGATCATTTTACATGTCATTATTTTGGAGGTGTTTGGCAACATGTAGCATTAGAAATAATGAAACCCCTGGATAATGGTAATGTGTTTTATTGCCTAGGGATAAAAAGGTGGATCCTAATGCACAGTGGTATATGCCACTCAAAAATGTGACATGAAATTTCCACTTATGTAAGGTTACACAGCAACTGATAAATGCCATCAGAACTGTTGTATCATTACATAAGGACTAGGTAGGGAAACACACAATTGTATGTAGACATGGTAAACTAGAGTCAAGGAGAAACCCAGGGCATGAATATTAGTGCTTGTTGATGACAGACACAAATTTCTAAAGTTTGTGTTCATAAATACCCATAAAACCGAGTTAAATAAAATAAACCCCAGTGAGTAGTAGTTTTATTCACCAGCATCAGGGGGACTGATATGGATCTTATAGTAGATTAAGCAATGATTGTTTACCAACTGCAGTAAAAGTTTTAAAACAAAATAGTAGTTTAGTGATTTTGTTGCATTGATCTTTGCTGGCCAGTAGGGGCAATAGCGCACCTAAATCAGTTTTCTTTCTTAGAGAGAGAACATCAGTAGTGGATATACAGATCCGCTACCCAGCAAAGATGGTTATGTACAAAATGTCTAATGCTTTTAAGTGTTTAAAGAGGTTCTTTAGAGGGAAATTGCCATTACCAATATACTAAATGGGTATATCTCTAAACATCGTGTGTCCTTGGAGATATGATTAGGTAAGATGACGTTATGTGACATAAATGTATTATGTATACTCACATTTCTTTCTGTCTCCACAGGTAACTAAGAACAGGATTCCTTTGTTTCTCCTTCCCAACTGATACATAGATCATTGGAAATGAGAAAAAGGGGGATAATGGTAATGCTAAGAAAGGTATAAAAATTTGAGTTTCCCAGGTACATGGAAACTTTGACGGAATTTTTATGGTATTGTAATAAGATAAGTCAGTCTACAGATCCCTGGCGCCACCTAGTGGTCAAAAATATGTGAAGTTTGGTCCATAATACTCGCAAAGGACAGAAAAATGTTTGTTTTTTTTTTCAATTCCATAATGATGGTAACACCTGGAATGAAATTCGTAAGTCATCAGAGGGGACGGGATAGGATTCTAACCATGCTCGGAAGGGAGAATTCCCAGAAGAGTATTTTGTTTTTCTTCCCATATTAGGAACCAAGAAGTGGACAGCTGCAGAGGATATCAGAATGCTACAAGTGGACCGGATGCAGGAACGACAGATGGGTAGGAAAAAGTAAAAATTTCAAAACAACTGATATTTTTCTTTTCTTTCCTACAAGATGGATGAGAATTAAGACGGTGCCCAGCTGTGGCAGATGATATCCCTGACAGATGACACGAGATCCTGAGATGGTCGTTAAGGACACAGAATGGCAGGACTTGGACACAGATGAATTCCAAACTAGATGTCAAAGATGACTGTACCCCACAAGACTTCCCCCCCATCGTACTTGGCGAAGATGATGACATCATGAAGAGACACCAAAGATGGAACAACCTTCGGATCTTAGATTTAATTGTTGAGGGATAATTTATTGGGGAGTACCTTGACATGTGTTGATTTTTTCTCCTAAGACAAGGTTTTTTCATCAGACATGGCAACGTAGGAGATCCATTAGCGTCTTCCCCCATTCTTTCTTGATATTTGTGCTAAAAATTGCCTTACCATAATTAATTCCAAACTCAAATATATATTAATATGTAGCCTTATTGACCACCTGTTCACACACACTCATACATGTTACATACAATCACTAGGAACACTAGGGACACTGATAAGAGATGACAACAGATATCTGTCAGTCTAACTGTAATGACAGAAAACTGACATCAGGGGGAATGATAAAGAGTGCATAAATAATATATTATTTATGCTTAATTTTATAATATATAACAGAGATTCAGTCACAGTTGAATTAGCGCACTAGCTTTGCACAAAATCAGCCATTCTGCCCCCCACCTGTGACTGTGGGTGGTAACTAAATACTTAAACAGGTTTTCAGCATTTTGTCTGTAATTAGCAAATGAAAGACTTGCCAGGTTCTAGACTCCGCCCACAAGAGGTGTTTACACTAGACAAAGAAATTAGCTTTGTTACTCCATGCTGGATTTCGGACTGATAGGTAATGTAGCTCCTAGGTGAACAGGCCTACTTAGGCCCTGACTAGTATGGAGTGTGCATGACATGAAAGGTGAGTGTGAGCATGTTATAATGTGTTGTTGAATGGAGGACATAAGAATGAATGATTATTTGTTGTAAGTGATATGAAAGTTTAAGTGAGAATGAAAGTTTGGATTGATATGGACAGTTATATGGACAGAGTTACATAAATGCATGCCTGGTTGGGATAAATGATAGCATTTGTGTTTGAATTTGGATCGATTTGTTAGGCTTTGGTAATGGAGACGTTTGTGATATGTGTAAAATATCATGTGTTAAAATTGGCCAATGGACATTGTGCGTTTACTGCTGAATATAGAGCTATTTGTGGTGGATTGGCTAAATACTGCTTGTAATGAGTAATGGGTTTGTACTGAGTTCACATTGTTTAGTAACTGTAATTGTTTAGTAGGCCTTGTGGGCCTACAAGCATGGCAAGTCAGCCATTTTGGATGGTGACTACATTGCATAGAAAGTGATGGAATAGGAAGTGATCAGATTGTGGTTTTGTATTGGTTTAAGGAAGTGATCAGATTGTTAGATATGCATAGAAAGTGCAGGTTATGTTGGTTTATGCATAGAAAGTGTAGTAGTTTGAACTGGTTGAAACCATGTGCTTGAAAATGGCCGCTAGACTTTAAGTGAGGTATGTTTGTGGTCTGTATGGATTCTCCCCTCCCCCTTCACTACACAATGCACACACACACACCTTTTGACAATAGTTAGTCAAAATACACACAATTACATATATATCTATATTACAGGCAATAAGTATGATATATATTGCACTAAATCTATATTGTGTGTACAATATTGTTACGCTGTTTATTGTTCTATAATATAATACAACACACTTTAAACAAATCCTATATCTTGTCGTGATTATTCTTGAAACTTGTCGATATAAAGAAATATAAAAATGATATTTCATGGGTTAATTCAGAAATACCTTTTGCGAGGAGTTGTTAACGGTATTAAATGGTCATACATATATTTGCCAGTATATTAAGGAGATTGTAACCCAAAAAGGAGAAAAGGAAAATACTTTTACAATGGCGAGCCCCAGCCCGAACTGTGTTTTTTTTTATAATTTTCGTGAAAATATAGTGGTGAAATTACTGTTATATTGTAAACTTTTTTTGTTTGATAGAGGGGCGGGAACGAAGGTGGTAATATTTGTGTGATATTACCGTACGCCTTTTCTGGAAAGCGGTTTTGAGAAGTAACATTGTTTCATCTGTGTCCTGGAAGATATATAATTAATTACAGCGAATCTAGATTATGATTTTTAATTTTTAATTTTCATAATGTGTTGGCAAATAGACGTTTAATAACGGGAGTTTTATGTATCTGTTGAACAATTCTGTATTTTTAGGTGTACTAAGATGGCTATTGTTTTGTCTTCACTTATAATACAGTGTAGTTGGAAGGACTTGTGTTTACTTAGCGGTTATATTTATAGTTTAAATCTGATTCTGTGGACTGGGGGGACAGATACTCAGGAGAAAATTCTTCCTTTTTTTAATCCCCAGAATCAAATTTAGTTATAACTTCTCCTGTGGAAATTTATATTTTAATTAGGACTTTTTGCATAACCAAATTTGCAAGTTATGTGATAATTAGGGATCATTTTAATCACATAATAATTACACCTTGTCTACAGAATAGGTTTGGAGAGGTAGTTTTGGATACTTGGCGGTTTTTGTCAATGGGTGTGTGAAATCTGGGTAATATAGAGCCCTGTCAAACAAAAGAATCGCGGGAGTAGCGCTCACGGATTCTTAGCAGAAACGCATAAGCGTGAAAGCTGGGACACCCTGTCCTGTATTGTAGTGGTAGGAGGTGATTGTTTGGAAGATTGTGTAGAAAGATGCCTCTAAAGTACATCGGAGATGTCAAGGGTGCGTATTATTCGACGTGACGAAAATAGCGAAAAAGGCGCAAATTGTATTATACGCCGATAGTTACTTTGGGTTGATACAATATTTTTATGTTATATGGATAGATCAAGTTGCTTGTATCTTGTAGATTAAGTATACTAGGTAATCCATAGAGGCATTCCGATATGTAACTTCTGTAGAAACACGCCTTTGACAGTTGTTTAGTGGGTACGGCTACGGCGACACTTAAATTATGAGCGGATCATGCGCAATGGTTCCCCGGTAAAGCCATTATTAGCGATTTTGGCTGGGTGCAACCAGATCTGCAAGACGAATTTACCAATCATTATACGATTGAGAACAGCATTTCCACTCAGTAGACAGGGGGATACTCACACAAATTATTAACACACAAGTCTATAACATGGAACATATGGATTTTATTTTTTTAATTACTTTGGAAACTCGCAAAGTGTGGTATGTTTAACGTGTGTGTTTGACCCTGCTAAAACGTATAGTGATCACCAGTAGTAAGCTTATAATCAGGTTATGTATTGATAAGCTAGGTGTAATTACGTGGACCGTATCACAGGTCGCGGCAGGTAAAATATGAATATTTATATTATTCAAGATGCCACAGATGTAGTATGTTTAAATCAAGGTCTTTTAGTAAAGCAGGCCACAGGTAGGTATGTACATGGCTGCAAAATACTTAATTTTAGATGGTAAAAAAAATATTACATTATAAATTCTAAGAAATAAGGTATTATATGTACTCAGAGCATTGAACACTTAATTGCCCTTGTAACATAAGTAATAGGGAATAATAAGTAAAATTTGGGTTTTGTCATTGGAGATAGTTGAATGTATACAAGGAGACGTCCTTGCTGTTATGTCAACAAATGAAAATTGATTTAGCCCTTGCAATGTCTGATATATATATATATATATATGCGCATTTGTTTTAAAACTGTATATGAGGACATATGGGATAATAGAGAGGTGGTATTTAAAATCCTACTCATTTTAAAAACCCAGGTATATACAGGTAATTTATAATGGTATATTGTAAAGAACAAATAATATTGGTAACAGACACACTACCTAGTGGTTACAAATATATATTGCAGCCCCTTCATCAGAGTTTGTACTCTGGAAATGGGCGGAATAAAATATAGATCTGATCATTTTACATGTCATTATTTTGGAGGTGTTTGGCAACATGTAGCATTAGAAATAATGAAACCCCTGGATAATGGTAATGTGTTTTATTGCCTAGGGATAAAAAGGTGGATCCTAATGCACAGTGGTATATGCCACTCAAAAATGTGACATGAAATTTCCACTTATGTAAGGTTACACAGCAACTGATAAATGCCATCAGAACTGTTGTATCATTACACAAGGACTAGGTAGGGAAACACACAATTGTATGTAGACATGGTAAACTAGAGTCAAGGAGAAACCCAGGGCATGAATATTAGTGCTTGTTGATGACAGACACAAATTTCTAAAGTTTGTGTTCATAAATACCCATAAAACCGAGTTAAATAAAATAAACCCCAGTGAGTAGTAGTTTTATTCACCAGCATCAGGGGGACTGATATGGATCTTATAGTAGATTAAGCAATGATTGTTTACCAACTGCAGTAAAAGTTTTAAAACAAAATAGTAGTTTAGTGATTTTGTTGCATTAATCTTTGCTGGCCAGTAGGGGCAATAGCGCACCTAAATCAGTTTTCTTTCTTAGAGAGAGAACATCAGTAGTGGATATACAGATCCGCTACCCAGCAAAGATGGTTATGTACAAAATGTCTAATGCTTTTAAGTGTTTAAAGAGGTTCTTTAGAGGGAAATTGCCATTACCAATATACTAAATGGGTATATCTCTAAACATCGTGTGTCCTTGGAGATATGATTAGGTAAGATGACGTTATGTGACATAAATGTATTATGTATACTCACATTTCTTTCTGTCTCCACAGGTAACTAAGAACAGGATTCCTTTGTTTCTCCTTCCCAACTGATACATAGATCATTGGAAATGAGAAAAAGGGGGATAATGGTAATGCTAAGAAAGGTATAAAAATTTGAGTTTCCCAGGTACATGGAAACTTTGAAGGAATTTTTATGGTATTGTAATAAGATAAGTCAGTCTACAGATCCCTGGCGCCACCTAGTGGTCAAAAATATGTGAAGTTTGGTCCATAATACTCGCAAAGGACAGAAAAATGTTTGGTTTTTTTTCAATTCCATAATGATGGTAACACCTGGAATGAAATTCGTAAGTCATCAGAGGGGACGGGATAGGATTCTAACCATGCTCGGAAGGGAGAATTCCCAGAAGAGTATTTTGTTTTTCTTCCCATATTAGGAACCAAGAAGTGGACAGCTGCAGAGGATATCAGAATGCTACAAGTGGACCGGATGCAGGAACGACAGATGGGTAGGAAAAAGTAAAAATTTCAAAACAACTGATATTTTTCTTTTCTTTCCTACAAGATGGATGAGAATTAAGACGGTGCCCAGCTGTGGCAGATGATATCCCTGACAGATGACACGAGATCCTGAGATGGTCGTTAAGGACACAGAATGGCAGGACTTGGACACAGATGAATTCCAAACTAGATGTCAAAGATGACTGTACCCCACAAGACTTCCCCCCCATCGTACTTGGCGAAGATGATGACATCATGAAGAGACACCAAAGATGGAACAACCTTCGGATCTTAGATTTAATTGTTGAGGGATAATTTATTGGGGAGTACCTTGACATGTGTTGATTTTTTCTCCTAAGACAAGGTTTTTTCATCAGACATGGCAACGTAGGAGATCCATTAGCGTCTTCCCCCATTCTTTCTTGATATTTGTGCTAAAAATTGCCTTACCATAATTAATTCCAAACTCAAATATATATTAATATGTAGCCTTATTGACCACCTGTTCACACACACTCATACATGTTACATACAATCACTAGGAACACTAGGGACACTGATAAGAGATGACAACAGATATCTGTCAGTCTAACTGTAATGACAGAAAACTGACATCAGGGGGAATGATAAAGAGTGCATAAATAATATATTATTTATGCTTAATTTTATAATATATAACAGAGATTCAGTCACAGTTGAATTAGCGCACTAGCTTTGCACAAAATCAGCCATTCTGCCCCCCACCTGTGACTGTGGGTGGTAACTAAATACTTAAACAGGTTTTCAGCATTTTGTCTGTAATTAGCAAATGAAAGACTTGCCAGGTTCTAGACTCCGCCCACAAGAGGTGTTTACACTAGACAAAGAAATTAGCTTTGTTACTCCATGCTGGATTTCGGACTGATAGGTAATGTAGCTCCTAGGTGAACAGGCCTACTTAGGCCCTGACTAGTATGGAGTGTGCATGACATGAAAGGTGAGTGTGAGCATGTTATAATGTGTTGTTGAATGGAGGACATAAGAATGAATGATTATTTGTTGTAAGTGATATGAAAGTTTAAGTGAGAATGAAAGTTTGGATTGATATGGACAGTTATATGGACAGAGTTACATAAATGCATGCCTGGTTGGGATAAATGATAGCATTTGTGTTTGAATTTGGATCGATTTGTTAGGCTTTGGTAATGGAGACGTTTGTGATATGTGTAAAATATCATGTGTTAAAATTGGCCAATGGACATTGTGCGTTTACTGCTGAATATAGAGCTATTTGTGGTGGATTGGCTAAATACTGCTTGTAATGAGTAATGGGTTTGTACTGAGTTCACATTGTTTAGTAACTGTAATTGTTTAGTAGGCCTTGTGGGCCTACAAGCATGGCAAGTCAGCCATTTTGGATGGTGACTACATTGCATAGAAAGTGATGGAATAGGAAGTGATCAGATTGTGGTTTTGTATTGGTTTAAGGAAGTGATCAGATTGTTAGATATGCATAGAAAGTGCAGGTTATGTTGGTTTATGCATAGAAAGTGTAGTAGTTTGAACTGGTTGAAACCATGTGCTTGAAAATGGCCGCTAGACTTTAAGTGAGGTATGTTTGTGGTCTGTATGGATTCTCCCCTCCCCCTTCACTACACAATGCACACACACACACCTTTAGACAATAGTTAGTCAAAATACACACAATTACATATATATCTATATTACAGGCAATAAGTATGATATATATTGCACTAAATCTATATTGTGTGTACAATATTGTTACGCTGTTTATTGTTCTATAATATAATACAACACACTTTAAACAAATCCTATATCTTGTCGTGATTATTCTTGAAACTTGTCGATATAAAGAAATATAAAAATGATATTTCATGGGTTAATTCAGAAATACCTTTTGCGAGGAGTTGTTAACGGTATTAAATGGTCATACATATATTTGCCAGTATATTAAGGAGATTGTAACCCAAAAAGGAGAAAAGGAAAATACTTTTACAATAATTCATGCTGCCCCCTCAGATCTTGTCAGATTTTTTTCAATTTGTAGGAGGTAAGTTATCACAAAATAATATTTAGAATGCAATTTAATATTTTTCTTTAGATTATTAAAGTGTGTTGTACCATGTATGTATGTTCTCTGAGAGGAGCTGGGTGCACAGTGGCTAGAAGTTTCTTCCCATGAGACCAGCCTCCAACATGTGATTGGCCAAGGCTGTGTCAGCTCTTTAAGGTTAGTTTTTTTTAGCAGAGCTAATGTCCAATCTGCTCCAATATAGACTATATGAGCAATACCCTCAGTTGCATCAGAATGCAGAGTTCCACTGAACTTGCAAAACATTTTAACCATTATTTTATTTTAAGCTCCTTATTTTCTGTTTTTTTGTGTAACAATTTTGTATTTACTGTAGCATAGTCTGATTAAGCCTTTTAAAAATGTAATTGTTGGTTGGTACTAGATGATCTAGAATTTGGTCAGTAAATCAAATTGTATTCAATTATCAAGTATCTATTTATTGAAGTGTAGTAATGTGTAATCTTTTGCTATGCCTGCTGGAGACCCTGGGATCTTGATGTGGATTTTCTGGGTCTTAGTAACACTTACTGGTTACTTGTTAGGCTAAAAAAACAAGTTGTGGGATGTTTGAGGGTGTGATCCTCAGTATAGCAGAATGATTGGAATCTGGATTAACAGTGTTTTTGCAGGGGGTGAGGAATCACACTCCTTAATGGCTAAAGGGACTAATTATACTGGAAGCAGGTTTTTATGCTTTAGGGGTGATAGTGAGGGGTTATATCATACTTCCCCTTTTCCTAGTTGTCAAAGAGGGGAGTCAAATCTACTGTGCCCAGGTATGGTACCTACACAATTATGCTCTCCTCATTTCTCGTCTTGATTATTGTAACCTTCTCTTCATCGACCTCCCCCGCTCCCACCTTGCTCCCTTTCGCTCTATAAAATAATCAACTTGGCTACGAGATTTTTTTTCCTTTCATGCCACTCTTCCACTGCCTCCCATCTCTGCCTTGCCTTACACTAGCTCCCTATCCCCAACAGAATCCTCTTTAAACTCCTCACCCTCAGCTACAAGGCCCTCTCCAACTCCACTGCCCCTTATGTCTGTAACCTCCTCTGCATTCACATTCCCAGCCCATTCCCTGCACTCGGCCAATGACCTCCCCTACGTACTGATCACCTCAACCCACGCCAGAATTTAAGACTTCTTCTGTGCTGCCCCGCAACATTCCTCACACCATCCGTCTGTCCCCTAATCTGAGCACCTTCAAACGGGCACTCAAAACTCATCTTTTTCTCAAAGCCTACCAGACATCCACCTAACCTTCTCCATCCGTCTCCTCTTCCTCCCTCGCGCTCCTCTTGTGCTTGATCACCTCCACTGACTCCGCTCCAAGCTAATTTGTATTATGCCTAAAGGCAAAATAACAGAATGTACAGAAAACACTCCAGTGCAACACTTTTTTAATCCCAACATCATCATCATTTATTTATATAGCGCCACTAATTCCGCAGCGCTGTACAGAAAACTCATTCACATCAGTCCCTGCCCCATTGGAGCTTACAGTCTAAATTCCCTAATATAGACACACATTCACACACACACACACACACACACACACACACACACACACACACACACACACACACACACACACACACAGACAGAGAGGGAGAGACTAGGGTCAATTTTGATAGCAGCCAATTAACCTACCAGTATATTTTTTGGAGTGTAGGAGGAATCGGAGCTTACCACAGGTAAGGCCATGGTCGAAAATCGAACTCATGACCCCAGTGCTGTGAGGCAGAAGTGCTAACCCCTATACCACTGTGCTGCCCCAACACTATGCAATCACAGATGCCTTGAAATGGGGAAGGAGCAGGATGTCCACAGAGGGGAAATACTTATTTTAGCATACATGTCTCTCATCAGCCCTGCTGATGTCTCTTAGAGAAGACTTCATGTAGGAACTCTTCATTGATGAGTTAGGTGGGAGAACCGAAAAACTGGAGACAAAACTTGCAGACTCTCAAAATGACTGGATTAAAGTGCATGAGGATCATGCTGAAACCCTACTCATTGTACAGGACAAAATTGCAAATTTAGAGTACAGGTACTGCAGAAAGATACACTAATTAAAAGCATCTATGAATGAATGAGTGGGGTGCTAATCCAAAGCGATCAAAGTGTGAATGCAGTAAAATTGCTAATATAGGTACCCATGTGAATGAGCTCACCTTGCACGAAGAACCTTCAAATATTATGTTCCATAGCGATATTAGAGAGTTTAATAAACAAAAATGTAATGTTTGTTATTGTAATTCGTATGTCTTTTGTGTCTAAAATGTACTTTTGCATTTCTGTCCTGTATTTTTTTTTTAAATTAATTCCAAGTCTTACTAAAATGTCAGGACCAAATAACTTCTCTAGAAAAAAGTATAATAATATAATTATTTAATAAATAATAAAGCTGCCCACTGTTTCCTTTAATCTTTCCTCTTATCATTGAGCCATTTGTAGAAGCAATTAGATTATTAGCATAATACTATATGATCACTTGACTAAAAGGTATCACTTTGTAGACAACATATTAGTGACCGTAGCTAACTCTGCATCATTAGATGTCCTTCATGAGATCTTGGAAGTCTACAGTGAAATTTTACTCTGTAATCTAAATATTTCTAAAACAGGGGTGCCATATAATCCAAATTCTATTATGCGTGGTACTCTGTCTTACTTATGTATGTAGATATTTAAATCCTGTCCTCCCCTTCCCCTTTCAACTGGGAAATTTCGGTGTATTGAGGTTCTGAATGAAATGGAAATTACTCCTAATTTTATGCAACCAAGTGTCTAGTTTCTTTAGATAAAAACAGACATTCTAGGATTTTCTTTGTATTGTTCATTTTTCATAGATAATAATACTTAATGGTAGTTTTGGAAAGCATAATGTCTGCAGTACACCAACATTATATGACTTTCGTGTGGGCATAATGTGCAAAAAAATATCATTCTAATAATATTTATTTTTAGTGAGAACAGCAACAAAAGTGTCAAAATTAGACACAGGACAGGATGTGAAAATGCCTGAGCGGGTAAAGGATTTGACAATGTAAAATGTATATTTTTGCATTTGCAAAATACGTTAAAATTGCAAATAGAGTGCAATAATATAGAGTATGTACAGTGCTGCTGTACACTTATCATAATAATAGGATAATATAGATGGACACCACAGGAGCTGCTCCTACTCTGTGTTTAGGGAAGTGTCATTGACACTGTATTGGATGTTGTTCTTATTTGTCTGCAGGAATGCATTTTTAAATAAATGTTAAACAGAAACATGTTGTTTGAGACTTTATTTATGTGATGAGTTTTAATTTATTATTACATTTGTTACACAGGATATTTCAGTTCTAGAAAAAAATATGTAACACCCTTTTCTTGAAGTTGTTCAAAATAACTTGTTAAGTGACTAACCCTTGTTGTTGTTATAAATGATTGACCTGGGAAGGAATTGTGATAAAGAACTAGTGTTGACAAATAAAGATATCACAACCCTTGTATAAGCAAAGCACCCGCCCCACCCCCCCCCCCCTAAAAAAAAGAAAACAAACATATTTACACACAAACTTGTACAATGGAGCAATTTATCGTTCTTTTTTTCAGAACATCTTTCTTCAAATACTAATCAAATCATTGGTTAACTACATTACAGAGTGCATAATAATACCATGCTTCAACTACAAGACATCCTTGAATGTCCGGTTTCCTCCCACACTATAAAAAACATACTAGTAGGTAAATTGGCTTCTATTAAAATTGACCCTAGTCTATCTCTGTCTGTGTGTGTGTGTATGTTAGGGAATTTAGACTGTAAGCTCCAATGGGGCAAGGACTGATGTGAGTGAGTTCTCTATACAGTGTTGCGGAATCAGTGGCACTATATAAATAAATGGTGATGATGATGAAGTAGAACTACATTTTCTGAAATGAAAAGGATGTATGTAGTGTAAATATATTATGGTCATAGGAATGTAAAAGTCTATATTACTTACCTTGTACCTAGGGAGTGTAATTTGCACAAGATCCTAATGTCGGGATGACCAATTTATTTTCCTTGAAAATTTGGACAGTTGTCTCTTTCAAAGTACCAGTTAAACCATCACATACAGCACTGTGCATTTTAATGCAAATTATGTGAGCAATCTTCTAACAGTACAACTGGGACTGCTTAGAATTACTATGTCAGCATTGTAAATCCACTTTAATTACTTAACATGTATCCTGCATGTCTGCATTATGTAAAAGTATTGTGGCATGTGTAATTCATGTGTGTCTGGAATTGCATCACTAATCTGTTAACCCTTAAACTGCTTGATTTTATTACCATTAAAACCACTATCCCTATATTGCATAGGAAAATCACAAAAAGTGCCTACACCAGCTAGGGTCACTGCAGAGAAAACTTCATGAAAACTTGTTTTCCCTGTTTCATTTTTTTTTGTACTGAATAATTTTTGTCATGGTTATGAAATAATCAGGAGGTAAGGAAATAGTAAAATATCAAATATACTATAAATGATAACTTACCAATGGTTTTAATATGTGGACTCAATTTGTGCCAGCACCCCCAGGGAGTGGCTAGGCTAGCCTACACCAAAAGCTTGAATGTGTGTAATTGGAGACATTTGTTGTCGCCTAGAATGTATGTGTCCTACACAGCTGGGTGTTCTGGGTATATGCACCCAACCTGAGAGGTCTCCACGATTAAATCAGCCTGGGAGATAACCTTTACGGCACAATTCCACAGGGTCAATCAGATTTAAGGTTCCTTTCAAGTCACCAAAAGGATTCATAACTAATACTTGTATAGATCTCTGTATATATTTATGGTTGATGCAAATAGGATATAGAAATTAAGTATTGTCCCAATTAATTATTATGCCATATGTATGTTTGGTGCCTCCTAGTGTTGGGCTACTCACAAGAAAGTGACCGATATATGAGCCTCAATATCAAATCTGTATATTCCTTTAGTTTTCTTTATCCAAAGGTCAGACCTTCAGAGTTCTTCTTAGTCTTGAAACAGGTGGATCTTTTATCTATGTTTTTCCTAAACTAGTTTTGTAACTATATATATCACATATAATGAGATGAAATTGTCAGTCACACTATGAGTGTGAAAGTAAATGTTTAATTAATGATCCAGTTTGATAAGGCAGAAGACACCAGTAATGTGGCAGGAGAAACAGATAAAATTTATAAGAGAAGAACATGACAATCTGTCAGGAACACACAAAGAGGTATCCAGGACACACACAAAAAAAAGTATTATGCATGTTTATTAGCTCTGGTATACTGTGAAAAAAACACGTGGATGCTTCATTAATTGGTTAAATGACAATGTACTCAAAAACATGTTGTTGTCAATAACAGGATAGCAAAAGTACATATTTTGCATTTGCAAAACCTCAACCAAAACCCTTTCTCAGCAGGAACTTGAAAGGGGATAGATTTAGATACAAATTAACAAAACTGCTGCTGTACCAGACAAAGTATAAAGCTGCAAAATTCAGAACTAAAGTATAAATTATTATATTTACTTAGCAGCTTAAAAAAATAATCTCACAAGTTTGGAAAAAGTTTTGGATGAAAATTCAAGTTTTAATAAACTGTCAACATCAACATCAACTTCTGTAACAGCTGCAAGTGAATACTGTAAAATATATCTATAACATGAATGTAATAAAAAGTTATATGGAAATCATTCTCATGTTATGTTATTACTGCTTTACTGATGATTTAAAGATACCTTGAATGTATACTTTAAAATACATCTGTATACTTGCTTTTTACGCCTATAATTTGCGTTACATGTATCTCAAGATCCATCTAAATATACGCCAGTCATCGTTATCAAGTTCTCTAGGCCAAGTTGTTTGTATGGCCTAGGGAGAAACTTAGTTAATTATGACTGTCATATATGTAATTGTTAAAATAAATGAAGCTCTATATAGCCTGGGTTGGTTTACATTAAAAAGGGAGGACGATGAGCATGGTTTCCTCCTGCTAAAGTGAAAACCAACACCAGGATATACAGACTGAGCGAACTACATTATAACAGGGAAACTTGTAGCGTGCTGTGGACCAGTGTGGGGTTGGACCCCTGTAGGGGGAAGACAACAAAAATGAGACGGCTTCCCCTCACAGAGACTAGTATATGATATTGCTTTGGAATGACTAAACGGCTAACAACCCTCCCAGTAAATTGAAGATGCGGTAATACAGTGACCAGAGCTCCTAGTCAGCAGTTGCCTTAATGCATTACAGTTTTTCATTTTATTCCCATTGTATTAACAAGAAAGCAAATTACCATTGGACAATGACACGGAATAAGATTTTCTTTTAATAAAGTGATAAATTGAGGATGGGGAAGGAGTCAGGGAGTCTTTAATTCATTAAAAAAATAATACAAAATAAAATGTCTGTGTTTTATTTACAAATGTATTATTTATTAATATAAGCGGAGAGAGATCTTATTGACCCTGTTCCCTTTAAACTGGGACCATTGGGGAGGCAAAGTAGGTGCAGTGCTGGTTCTGATTATAGATTTTAAGGGGAGGACATTTTAAAAAAAAATGTTTATTTTTTTAACAGTAACATGTATGCAAGTCCTTATCAATGTGTAAACTTACACTAGGCTTATTAATGTCCAAACGGTACACTTACTATAAGTTGCATTTAAAGATACTTCATACTGAAAAGAGGATGTATGTCACATGCTTGCACATAAACTGCTTGCACGTGAACCACCTCTACAGACGCAAGGGGCTGAAAGTGCAAAATACCAGTAACTAATAGAAGCACACGGAAATGGCTGATCTCAAGCAACACACAGAAAACCACATCTAGAAGAAACCATTATGCTTAAGTCATACCTGCAAACGTGAAAATATATATCACCGTGTGATCCTTGATAATTCTTAGCGCGGCAACAAAGGACAAAATTTGCATGCTGTTTATAGATTGGTGTATGGAATAACAAAAATGTAATTTCTTGGCATGCATGGCATACTGAAGGACATGACAAAAATTTTAATAATTAGCATACCAGTTATAGTAAAAATAATGGCAGCAAATGCATAAATACAGTACATAACGTGCACAGTAGGCCCAATTGCCTAGTATATTATATAGCTACATGTCCATATTATACAGCCCCATGCCCACCATATAGAATCCTCAAGTCCATAACAGTGTCATGCCCATCATACTGTCAGGCGCCGTCCCCGCTGATTTCCTGTCAGATGGGGACGGACGCCTGCCTTCCGGGCCGTAGCGCTCTGTCGCTTAGCAACAGATGCGCTGCGGCTTCCGCCTTAACCTCCTGTCGGGCGCATGCGCCCTGCTTCATCCCGTTGCCTAGCAATGGGACGCTACCTCCTTTGCTGCGTGCCGCCTCCTGGCACCTCCAATCACTGCCTAGTCTGCCTTATTTAAACCTGGCTCTGGCGCCATTAGGGTGCCAGAGTAACAGGTTCTTGCCTCTAGTATTCCACTGGTGATTTCCCTGTAATTACCAGTCTTCCCTGAGCATTCTCCTAGTGTTTCTGCTCTCCCGTTGTGACCCGGCTTGTCGACCATCCTTCTATCTGCATGACCCATATTGTTACTGCGACCTTGGCTTGTTTACTACTCTTCTGGATTCTCCTTTGTACCTTGCATTCCCGATTGGCTTGACCCGGACCATCTGACCCTTCTACACTACACCGGCAACTGGCTAGTAGGACCGCGACCTGCATGCCCTGTGCAGCGAAACCTCCTTGCGGGGGTCCCTGGCGAATACCGGGGGTACGTTAGACTCCGCACCTGCTAGTTCAGTAGTGCTAATACTGGTTAGTGTTCTCCTTCATTGCAGTCCTCAGTAAGGCCTACAGCCTGAGACATACATATACCAAAATGTCCAGTTCTATGCCCAGCATAGTAGCTCTATGAGCATAATGTAAGACTTCATGCCCACCTCATAAAAGCCAAATGTTTACTACATACAGCCCCATGTCCAGTATGTATGGTCCCACAATGCTAGCATATACATTCATTAAACTAAAAGATCTGTTTTTATTAGAGCCAAAACTAATCTCTGATGGGTTGTTATGGCTGTAAAAAATAGTTAGAAGTATAGTTAACAGGAATTTCCCAGATTGTATTGATAATAAAAGAACAGGTATGAAAGATCCAAATCTGATATGTTTCTGAAACAACTGCAAACACAAGCAATGCATTACAATACAATGCAATGTGTAAAATGGGAAGATGTAATAGATTTTCAGTCCTTGGAGGAAAAGGACAAATTCAAGGTTAATTCACATAACTACAGACGAGGATTTTCAATCCTCTATATAGACAATGTTACATTGCTATGTGTTATGTGATTAATCAGAAAATTATACTTCTTCATCAGGTAAAAACTTGTACAAAAGAATGCAATGGCTATGATGGTTATTAATATCCTGTAATAATAACACCCTATGCTTGATGCAAACTTATAATTAAAGCAGGGCTGTGTATTTACAGTCTGGTTTGTGAGATCAAATTAAGCAGTTAATGATTAATATTGTAACACCCCGAGGACTCGACCTACATGAATCATCCTGACCAGCGGGCAGGCCCTGAAGATCTCCATAACAGTCAATAAACACTCTATAGTCACTGTGAATTTATAACTTTTCTTTGGGTTATGGAATATTAATACTAAGCAATATCAATGATTGGGATACATAGCCCAGGGGGTGGTAAGGGGTTGGCAAAAAACATCAGTCTGGGCTTTAAGTATGGCCACTTTATAATATTAGTGTGACACAATGGAATAGATAAAAATGGCAACAACAGGTTACCAATGAGAAAATATCTGCAAAAACAGGGGTTCAAATGATACTATAATCCCAAAATATATTAATATGCTTCATACAGAAAAACTGATTTATAAACTTAAATGCACTAATAAGTTGTGACCTCCACTGCCATGTAGGAGAGTAGAGAAAGATGGAGGAGCCAGACTGTACCATTTACAGGAGGGGAGAACATAAATGGGAGGCAGGGTCAAGTACCCATTTTGGAGGTGAGTCTGGGATAGGGAGGAGCCTGAGCAGAGCATAGGAACTAGTCTGGGTCCAGTCAGTGAGGAGGGGTGGAGAGACAGACACACAGAAATCAACAAGAGTTGCTGAGGGACATGTCTTACAAGGGACCTGTGTCAGTGAACCTCCAGGTTAGCCCTGTGCTAGTCCCTGGCCAGCGAGGAAGTCTTCTGGCCTGGGTGAAAAGCAGATAAGCAGACAGTACTACTAGCCAGAGGAGGTTTGGTCCACTTTATTGCTCCTGCAGCCTTCCCAGAGTCCTGTCTCCATGGTGACAGATGAGTGTACTCATCATTTAGACACATAGGCACCTACTGCAAACAGACGGAGATAAAGTGTTACTACTACTGTTCCTGAGCTGTGCTACAGCAGTCTCACCAATCTGCTGCATTTAAAGACAGTAACAGGTTTAATAAGTTGCTATTTTATTTAGGGAGAAGTGTGTAGGTTAAACACTGCATAGATCTGTACTAGAGATATTCACATAACCCAGGTTATGCAACCTGAGAACCAGTGGTTCAGCTCTTTTGCTCCAACATGTTTCGACTGCAAAAAGTCTCAGACAAAGACTTAAGCTGGGTACACACTACAGGGCTTTTGTCCAATAAGAGAGACAGTTAGAGAGTGGAATACAAATATCTATTATATACCATTGGATTGATACACATCCTGCCTGATTAGTAACTAAATGTGGAGAGATCACCAGTAACTTGGACATCCTGGGGTACTTGTAAAATATCTGTATGCCCTGACCTTGCTGGTAGGAGTGCATATATATATATATATATATATATATATATATATATATATATATACAGGGTGATTCAAAAGTTGCAGTACACCCTTTTATTTCAAAAACTCCACAGGAATTGGGCCGATTGGCCGATTCCAAGATGGCGCTCATGTTTGGTACATACCGTAAAAGATAGACCACGTCACCCATACCTTACTGGAGTATTCAGGTTTCTCAATTTCCTGTAGAGTTTTTGAAATAAAAGGGTGTACTGCAACTTTTGAATCACCCTGTATATATATATATATATATATATATATATATATATATATATATATTGATTTCAGCATGTTTTTAAAATGTAAGTTGGCTTATATTTTTAATGATTTGGATGTACAATAAAAAAGATGGCATTACCCCCTTTTTATTTTGGTTTTCATATATGATGCCCGATGGTGAGATCCCTGAAGGGTTTTCTACAAGTGGTACTTGGTTAACATGCATCTCTGTGCAAGATACCCTAATTCCTCTAACAAATGTTAGACAAATTGTGGCCTGGAGGCAGGGGCAGGCTGGGTTGGGGGGCTGGGGGGCATCTTCCAATCCCACAGTGGGCTATCTACAGCTGGGTCACTGGGCCACCTGCATTTTTTTTCCTTTAAAATGTTCGTAATAGGCTGCTGAATCAAGTCTTACTCCTAGGGCTAAATATGCCATCCCTCCCCCGCCTGGAGGGCACCCTATCTCATGTGTGGTGGTATTGTCTGTTCTAAGCAAATCAGGTTCAGACACGGACTCATTCAGTCGATACTGGAATAAGCCTGTCTCTCTCGTTTTTTTTTTCTTCTCCATTCACTTGCCCCCAAATACTCCTAAACATGCCTGAAAGCTGATTGCAAAGCCGGGCCGTAACTAAGAATGTTTGCACCTGGGGCAAGAAGATAAACTGACTCCTCTAGTTCTCAACTGTAACCAAAAAAGCCCAGAATATTAATTTTCCTGCTCCGCTTTATAGCTTTGAATCCTGGACAGTAGCCCCTCTCACACAGCCCTAGTTATGTCCCTGGCTGATTGTACACATACTAAATGCAGCAAAAGGTCTCATTGCCTCTGACTGGAAAATATTTGATCACCCTAACTTCTTTTTTCTGCACCCCTCCAAAATTTTCTAAGAGAACATTAATAAAATTTGATTAAAAAAATAACTCAAGCAAGCCACAATTAGATTTAAAAAGTATCCATAATCTGCAGCATTTGTAAAACATAGTTATTCTAAATATCTCAACAGTGTTTATCCATAAGCGTTTAAGTGTATTAATATATAATTTAATTAGACACCCCTCTGTAACAGGTTTGTTACTGTTAGACCAAAAGAAAAGCAAGATTAGCTACATACTGAGCACCACTCTGGCCCTCTTTCACCAGCCCCCTGCTGCACTAAAGATCTTATCTTTGATCTATTGCACTGTCATACAGAAGTTGAGCAATAGTAGCCATAATTGTCATGCTAGCCGGGCTTTAGCATGTTAGCTATATTGCTTAACACAGTCATTTTTAAGTATTTTTTACACTCTAATAGTTATTTCCAGAAATTTAATTTTACTTTGTCTTGAATGTATATGACATTTGTTATTTATATTATTGTTGTTGTTGTTGTTGTTGTTGTTGTTATTATTATTTGTCATGTTTGCTATGAAGTAAGTGGAATACAAGAGACTTGCAAGGAATTACACTGGTATATTATATTTTATAAATTGAGGTACGTGAACCTATAGATGAGCAAATAAAGAGTATCCAAACATACTTTTAATAACAATTTTTTTATTAAAAGTTAAACTGTGAAAAAAAAGAAAATAGTATATTATAACAATATTTGTTAGATTTTATAATAGACAAATATTTTTTGGCTCACATTTTTCAAGAAATGTCACACTGTCCACCTTGACTTAAAGTTTAGGCTTCTACGTCTGTCGGTTGTATTCTACATCTGGATCATCTCATGTTATAGACCAGCAAAAGTGTGCTAGCATTGCACAGTTCCATTTGCTTTGATATATCTTAGTTTTTCAGAGATTTCCTGATGGAATCTCTTGCAATACTCATCACCTACTGCACCACAGTTTACTGGGGAAAAGTCCAGATGAGAGTGAAGGAAGTGTATTTTTAAGGACATGTTGCATCCTAATTTCTGATAAGATAGTAGTGGGTTACTCACAAGTTCTTTATACTAATACACTCTGCTTCACCCCAAAATTTGATTGCTACAAGTTTTAATGCATCTCAAGCTGTTTTACTCCAATAATCTGGTAAAAGTGTTCGTCCTTGAGAAGCTCTCATATCTGTGGGCTAATGAAAACACTTTCCTTTATTTTGGCCTCACTAAGTCCAGGAAATGTGTCCTTGAGGTAACTGAAAGATGGTCCATCTTGATCTATGGCCTTAACGAAATTCTTCACAAGGCCGAAGACAACATGTGTGGCTCTGATAGATGCTTGGCTCTCAATAGCAGGAGCATAAACAACACATTCAAACAGGAAATACTGTGCAGAACATGGCTGCGGTGCTGCCATAAGAACTTTGCCTTGCCAAAACTAAGAGAAATGCACTCTAAGTAATATGCACTGTATCATGAAAACAAGAGCTAATAATCCATGTTAACTGTCATATTCTTATTTAGCAATTATTAAACATTTTGGCTCTTGACAAGTGTTTTGATGCAGAAACCTTTTACAAATTGCCAGCTGGGCCTTAAGAATCAGGGTCAATCTGATGATGTCTTGATGAACATTGATGCTGTGCAGGTGCTGGAGGGAATACCTATGCTTATAAATTCCAGTCAGTGCAAGTATCTCTTGCCAGATGATTGAGTTTCTGAGACCACTGTCCAGCAATCCTTTTACTTGTATCCTGATGCTGCACAGTACTGACTAGTGCTGCTAGATGCCTGCCATTCGGACGATGCATTGTTTGACTATGATTTATTTCTTTGCCTATAGTATGCATACAATTGGCCACCTTGCTTCTTCACACCACTGTGTCTGCATTGTACCTCTTTGCAAAACCTAAGGCTGATTTATTGACTTATTGAACTATTGCTGTGCTCTATTCCTGCATTGGCTGTATCCGATTCCACCTGCTGCTGCCTAGCATTTAACTATTGCTCTCCTCAGTTCCTGCATCGTTTGTATTCAGTTCCATTTGCTGCTCTCTAGCGTTATACTGCTAAGTATACTCCTTTCCTGTATCTGCTGTGTCCAGTTATCTCCACCCGCTGACCTTTGGGGATTGATTTTATAGACGCAAGTGCCTGACCTGTCTTCGCTTTGGGGTTGTTACTGTGCATCTTACTACAGTGTCAGAGGTGTACTGCATTATATGTCATCAGCTTTAACATTTGTGTTTTCTGTACCATTTCCTTGAGTCCAGCTCACTACAAGTGTCAGTACTGAAATTCTTTCAGCTTGTCCACTTCGTTGCTGGTAATGGTGCTAATGGCAGCTTGTTCATTTAATTTCCAGTGATTTCTTATTCAGATGATGAATATATTCTATTGCAAGTAACAGTGCTGTATCTTCCAGCAGCCTTTCAGGTTCCATCCATATTAAAATGAATTTA
This sequence comes from Mixophyes fleayi, assembly GCF_038048845.1. Classification (NCBI taxonomy): domain Eukaryota; kingdom Metazoa; phylum Chordata; class Amphibia; order Anura; family Limnodynastidae; genus Mixophyes; species Mixophyes fleayi. Next base: position 96,618,609 of record NC_134402.1, on the reverse strand, counting down.
TGTGGTGACCAGCATGAACTTGTCTTTTGTATGTTCTGCTAGTAACATGAAATCCATATACTGATGTTCTTTGAATTATAAGCTGCCTATCAAGAATACGAGCAAACAAAGAAAAAAGAGTGCTGGAACAGATATATAAAATTATACAATTTATTACATACAATAAACATTAATTAATATATAATAATCAGTGAGTCCTAAAATCATATAAAATTACTAAACTGTATAGGCTTTAGCAATAACATTTGAAGAAATAATGTAGCTTTAACGGTCAATGGATATAAGATTAATCCATCAGGTTGTCAGCAATAGTAGATCTATAATAACTTGTGTAATAACTTGGAATATATATAACACAGTCCTCTACTGCTTATCAAGCAGAATAGAAGCCAATTCAAAAGCCTTCTGATATAATTCTCCAGACATATATTGGCCACTAGAGACGTGAAACTCCTGTTAGAATGTAATATGAAGGGTGCACCAGCTGAATAAGCACTTAGCATCTATTAGAACCCTCCAAATTGTGGGAACATAGCACAGCATAGATGGTATAAATAAGAGAAGCAGCTGGTTACTTATCCTTCCAGATCGTCACTTGACCTTATCAACTAGGAGATCAGACAGAAAAGATGTTTCTAATAAAAATCTTGTACTCCGTCCAAGTAACATACAGCAATTACTAGGGTTTCAAATATCTAAAACATACAGAGCCAGATACAACATCTCTTGAGGCGTTTCTCAGCCTGAATGGCTGTTTCATCAGAGGCAGAAGGATTAACTCAACACTAACACTATTTAAGCATCTGGGTAGCGGTCACATGACCTTTACATAACCTAAGGGCCCTCTATGGAGTGGACTAGAGGACAGAGCCCTCTCTGGAATGGACTAGAAATGCAGAGCCTCTACTGGAACATGTTACAAGGGCAGCACCCCCTCTGGAGCAAGCAGTAGGGGCAGCGCCCCTTTTGGAGCAAGCTGTAGGGGCAGCCCCCCTTCTGGAACTTGCAATTTCTCTGGAGTGGAGCCAAAAGCTGACACCACAGAGCTGGAAGATGAGGCTGGCACCTAGGAACAGGAGACTGAGACTGGCACCTCAGAACAGGTGGCTGAAACTGGCACCTCAGGACAGGTAGCTCGAAGTAGCGGATTAGGCCTCAACCCAGGTAGCAGAACAGGATAAAATGTGGAAAGGGGAAGTGATGTGTAAACAAATTTGGAATGAGGAGGAGAGAAAAACTGAAGGCAGATCTGTAGGCTGTCGTGGTCTGTGGAGTGGACAGTCTTATAAGAAGTGTACATCACTGGCACAGTAGAAACATCATTTATTGGTCTTTCTGTGCCATCGCTCCTCTTTGCTCAGGTTGGGGCGTGGACCTGTAGGTGGATCTCAAGCATTTGAATTGGGAGAAACAAAATCTGGCAGTTTCCTGAGTGGATCCATATCTGGTCAAGCATCTCTTGATTCCTCTTTTTCGCCAGGTACAATCTCTGGAGGATGTACTATAGAAATGACTTTATCCCTTGGAACAGGATTTGTCACTCCAGAGCTGGTATTAAAGCAAGAAATACTTGGAACGGAGACAGAAAGTTGTCTCAGCACCTTAATTAGCAAAGAAGAGAGTTTAGAAATTTGAGAGCAGAGTTGGAGAATGCCCACTTGGAGGGGAATTTCAGAAGAAATAGTAGCCATGGTCTCTGGATGTTGAATTCTGAGTTAATAAACCAACACCCTGGGAATCCTCAAAACAAGGGTGGAAAGCGTGCATCAACAGCAGGCTCAATTTTAGGGCCAGTTCATACTGTCAGGATTCCCAATATAAAGAGCACTGAAAGAGCATAAGTGGAACAAAGTGTTTTTTATTTAACACAGGTTACACAGCAGGGGCGGATCTAGAAAACTACTGTACCCGGGGCGATTTAGGGGGGCCTTTTTAGGCCCCGCTCCTTTTTAACAGTTTAGGCTGCCGACGGCTGCACAGTATGTGCAGGTCCGTCCAGCCGTGACAGGCAGGGACAGTGTGCTGCCCGGCTGCTCTGATTGTCACATCGGCAGCAAGTGTCTGCTAGGGGGGGTGATCGCCCCGATCGCCCCCCCCCCCCCCCCCGGATCCGCCACTGTTACACAGGTTTCAGGATGCAATAAGTGGTAAAGCAGTAAGTGCAAGTCAGCAGGGTATGGCAGTAATAGCAAAGATAACGCAGTAAGCTACAGATGCAGACAATGGACAGTAATATATAGTTCAAAGAGTCAGTGCTGAGAGGACGGATGACAAGTCTGATTCTGAGGCTGGAGAAGCATTTTAAATCACTGTGTCAGGATACCTGAATAACTCAAGAGGTACAAGGCACCGGATGAGTCATAGGTGTGAGGACTCAGGTATGCAAGAGGCATGAGACACCGGAAGAGTCACGGGTGTCAGGACTCAGGAGACACGAGACACCGGAGGAATCACAGATATCAGGATTCGGGTTGCTCAGGAGACACGAGACACTGGAGGAGTCACGGGTGTCAGGTTTCAGGTTGCTCAGGAGACATGAGGCATCGGATGAATGACGGATGTCAGGACTCAGGTTACTCAGGAGACACGAGGCACTGAATGAGTCACGGGCAGGGAAAGTCTAGTGGTCTGCAGGGCAGAATACTCTGGAGTCCATGTGGGACACAGCCAGGAGACTGGATCAGACACGAGATGTAACAACTGCAGACACAGGAGCCAGATAGTTGGATAGCAGCTACTGACTGTAGATGCTGGATTGCTAGGAGAGCAATACGCTACAGACACAGTAACACAGAAGAGTCAAACAAGCCAGGGATCAAAGCCAGACGGTCCAGCACAATACCAGGGAGAAGCAGGTGCGAAGTCACAACAATGCCGAGTCAGTGGTCACAGGAAGAGGTGCCAAAGCGGAGGGACAAGCAGAGGTCAATAACAGAAGATCAATCAAGGATAACACACAGGAAAACCAGCAGAGGTAATGGCAACAGATGAACTGGCAAGGACTGCTGAGGGAGGCAATCTTTTATAGGTCAGGTAGGAGAAGAATTCAAGTACCACAGTGGTCCCTTGGTGGAACAGTCGTACTGCAGGCTGAATACATATAATGGCAAAGTTCAGCAAAGTTCTTGGCAGACAGGAGCTGCAGGAGGCATGCAGCATGCTCAAAGGAGGTAGATCGTGACACAGTACCTCTGAAGATGTCCTGTCGCATTTGTGGCACTAAATTATTAGCAGCACATCATTTAAGTCCACTAAGTTTTGAGGTAGGACCTCCATGGGTCTGACTTTTTTTTCCAACACATCCCACAGATGCTCAATCAGATTGAATTCTGGGAGTTTGGAAGCCCAGTGTGCTATGGCGCAATGTTCTGCTGAAAGAGGCCACTGCCACCAGGGTATACCATTGCCATGAAGAGGTGTCAAAGTCGTATAATTGGATGAACGAAAGTATATTGGTTTAATATTGGTTTGCCGTGCGTATTGCGAAGCGTACGCCACGTGTTACGTGACGTGGTGCGTTCGCACGGTAAAATACGCACGCACACACTCGCATTACAACAGTTAGTTATTTATATAATTTCATATTGGTTCTGTTACACTGTAATTCAGGAGCAGATAGTATTCGGTTTATTATTAGTCTATATATATATATATATATATATATATATATATATAGAGATATATATATATATATATATATATATATATATGTTGATTATATGTACATTGTAGTGTTATTAAAGGTTTAGGTAATAGGAAAGGTGTCATGCCTGATATCATATTGAAGCCCTAATCATCAGCAGCTGTCCGGTGCAGTCGACGAAGAGATCGCACATTGCATACTTTAGTTATTGATATTAGAGAGTAAAACCTTTGTATGATACTGGCTATGAAAAGGAGCAGACCCCCTGGAGAGAAGACCCCCACCTTTGGATTCCTTAGATTGAATCAACCTATTACCTGTCTGGCCTGGACCCACCCAACGTCTGGACCTATAGAAACAATCTACGTCATCTCTATTGTTCACAATGAAACACTGACTGTATATATATTAGCTGCATCTCACTGGGGCCTCAGTCAACTCTGACACAATATTTTATACAGAATATTGTCCATCGGGTCCCGTGGTTGCGCAGTGTGCGCAAGCGATTGCAGCGGTATGTATGTATTATCTTTTGGTATTGGCTGTGCTGTACTGTACTTTATCATGATATAATAATGTATTGAATTGTTGACTATTTACATCTGTTAAAAATAAATCACTTTGTGCTTTGGACACACATTCAATTAATTGGGCAATGCTTATTTTAAAATGATAGAATTACTTTAATAATATGGGGGCTCGTGAGTTAGGAGTTACGTTACCGGCAGGTATGCAACGCTTACGATATTCGGTTCCTCAACAAAGGGTGGATTGACGGACGCGTCGCATAAAGCAGGAAAGAACGTAATGTGTCTAATACCTGTGGTTCACTGTGTGTTGCGAAACCGAATGTCCGTTGTTGCATAGACTGAAGGAACGCTAATTAGAATCTAGGGACAAGAAAGAAAAAAATGTTTCTTTTTATTGTCGTTTTAATGGTTTAAAGTGTATTGCATTGCTGTGCGTATGTGTACTTCCTGCTGTGCGTACGCAAACTTCTGGTAGATTTGCCACGTGGTTGAACAATTGTTTTGATAGTTATTATATGCATAGTATAATTACTTGTGAAAGCCTCTGAGACATTATTACGGTTGTTGGGAACTTTCAATTTTCTGCGCAGAAAAGGTGTATAGTGTGCGATTTTGTAACGTAGATACACTGTTTATTGTTGAGGTGCTCAGTTGCTGTCTGACGAGGCGGATTGCCCAACTGAAGGACGGTATACAGGGCAGGTATACCGAGTGCGAAAACCGGGTTTTCGCAAAGCGCTACCAATAGATCGCAAGGTTTGCTAATAATTAGTATTGGTAGGCAGTGCGATCCAATCGCACCGTTAGTGCGAACTGATGAAGCAGCTAGGAGGAATTATACTGGAAAGGCAGGTTGATTGTATTAACTTGCGCTCCCAGCGATAATAAACTCAGCAGATTTTTGTGGTTGAGCCAGGGTATCGAGGAGCTGATAGCCCTTGGGGCCCACAGTGATATTTCTGTATTAGGGATCCTCGCCAGGGGTGAGAAAAGCGAGTGAACGCGGCTAAAGGAAATACGTTCACCGAGCATTATAGATCTCTAGGGGTGAGTATAGCAACAGAGTTGAAATTATTTAGTGGAAAGAACAGAGCATTGCGGTGTGTCTGTATTTCACATTTGGCCGGAAGGAACAGAGCATTGCGGTGTGTCTGTGTTCCGGGTAGAAAGTATATTGTGCAACATGGGTGCTAGGCATACGCTAGAGATTGCCAATTTACTGCCTAAGGAAGGTCTTATTGAGTCAGCGAGATTTCTCATGTGTGCAAAATATGGTGCATACGCAACTGTGTATTGTGACACGTGGGTCGAAATGACCAAAGATTGTGATAGGCCTTTCCCAACAACAGGGAGTTTTAATGCAGCGGTGCTAAATACCGTAAAAGATAAGGTACGGTTGATTAAGTCAACGAAAGTGAGAAATGCACATAATCATTGTTTAAAATCGTGGCAAATGGAAGGTAACACGTGGCAGAGCAGCGAACGCACAGCGGAAGTGAGTGTAAGGAAAAACACGTGTTCAGCGGAAGTAAGCGTACCGGAAACAAGCATTCCGGAAGTGTGCGTTGCAAAGCGTGGCGAACTGAGCGCAAACACGCCCCCGATAAATTCGGTCGGGGCGGGAAGTACAGCCAATACCAAAAATGTAAAAACTGTAACTAGTAAGTTGTATGTTGTTTTAAGTAACGTTAAAAGTAATGTTTCAGGACAAAGAAGAGGAACGGTCCCACCAGCAGGGGCAGCTGCTGAAAGTGGTGAGAATAATGAAAAGGTTAACACAGGGGGAGACATCCATTGTACTGCAGCAGCGATTTCAGCAACTAGTTTCAGTGATTTGGTAGACTTACATCCTGTCTGCACAGCAGCAGTTCCCAATGGGAAAGCAGACAGGAATAGTGATGTTCCCTTAAAACATGTAGCAAAGCATGATCAATGCACTAGGTCTGAAACATTTTCAATTTTGTCTGATTTCCCTGATCCTAGGAAAGATTTGACCAAATGTCAGCAGTTTATTAGATATTATGGTAATGTGTATGAGCCAACTAATAACGATTGGCGAGTATTATTGAAGACCTGTCTTCCTCTCGATACTGACATACAAAAGTTCATTAAGGATTGTATGTTGGAGGAGGATGAATCCTTAACCGAGGATGATAATCAGGACAATATTAGACATATAATCACACAGTTGGCCACATCTTTCCCAGTGATAGTGGACTGGAGTAAATTTTTTAGTATCCAGCAAAAAGATAGTGAAAATGCAGCAGACTATTTTTGCAGAGCTTTGATAGCCATGGGCAAATATACTGGGGTACCAGACATAAAAGATAATCTATATTACAGAGAGGTTGCTGTTAAAGTTCTAATGGATGGCCTCAGGGAAAACTTGAAAAGAAGGGTGCAAACTTCATTACCATACTGGAAAGGAACCACTGTAAGTGCTCTCAGGGAGTCAGCTATAGAACATGATAAAAGTATAAACAAACAGAAAGAGACACTAAGTGATAGGGTAATGATGATAAGTATCCCAGCACTAGAGGGACTGCACACACGACCACCAGAATACAACCCACATAACAGGAAACCCAGAATAGTGAGATGTTACAATTGCAGAGAAGAAGGACACATTAGGAAAGATTGTAAAAAGGAAGAGAAACAACACGAGTTGAGGAAGTGTTTTCAAGGCAATAAAATAGGACACCTAGCAAAACATTGTGCAGAAATGACAGGGACGTGCTTCTACTGCCATAAGAAGGGACACATGAGTAGGAACTGTGTAGAGAGAAGAATGAATACCTGGGTTGGAAATCACATAGACATCCACAAAGGAGGCGTACACTTCTCTCAGAGGTTCCCCTTTAATTGATTGCACACTCTGTAACAACTAATATTCTGGGGGAGAAATATAGCCGACTCTAGAGTTAATCTGTGGTGAGCATTAAGGTGCAAAATGTAGAAAGAAACTTATTTTTCTGAAAGTAATCTTCGTTGATTTTGTTTGTTCATTTTATGTTGTCACATGTTTGTTTTCCTAAATCACTAGCCGACGGCAAAGAATAGAAATGTTTGTTTTGTTTGCTGTTTTAAGATAACTATCTTGTTTTTCTTTTCACAGATAAAGGGGACACAAAAGAAGAATAGACAAGTGTTTAAAAGGGGTGAGATAGAGAAATAGAAGAATTACTCTTGAAAGACTAATTAACAATAGACAATTGGAACACTCTTTTGTTTTAGGCTGCAGTGACTCATGATAATTTGTTTGGCTGAGAATCATTATCCAACAATGAAGTATGTACATACTTTGCTCCAAAATATCGTTTTATGTATTTCAGAGAAAATATGAGTCACTAAGAGTACATTTTTACATTTCTCTATTATAAGTTAGAAAAGTCCGTTGAAAAGGTATGTAGTCAATGAAATACCGAGTTCTTAATGAACAAATGACGGACGACACTGGATTGCACTGTTAAGAACCCCTAGTCAAGTATGGGGAGGGGTCATAGTTAGCAAATAGCTAAGGGGAACAGTGGAATGAATACAGCCATTTGCCCATAGAGTCAGAGTCCAATCCAGCTGTCATTTTGTTGTAAAAATCTCCCTTTCTACATGTATGTTTGTATTCAAACCTTTGTATTCCCATCATTCATTGCTTTCCTATTTCTCATTCTTTACACAAACGCTAGTCTCTCTCTCTCTCTCTCTCTCTCTCTCTCCCGCTCCCTCTCTCTCTCTCTCTACCTCTCTCTCTCTCTCTCTGCTCTGGTAGAGATAAAATCAGACACAGTCTCAACAATGGGGCTAAAACATATTTTATATTTTTACATAAGACAAATTGAGAGATACACACACTAGATTGACATAAGTTACAGAAACAGTCAGGGGTTTTGTTTTCATGTGTATAGAAACTGCTGATTTTTTTAAGCAGAAAGGTTCTGTTGTGGAAATACGATTCATGTTTTATAGATTGCATATCTGTTTTGTTTTTTGTTTTTTTTGTTTTGGTTCGTGCCTCCTGTACAAAAATGTGCCTTTTTATGGATGCACAAAGGGTGGAGACAGGAGATTGCTAGAGGATAGGCATACAGATATGCATCTCGGTGTAGAACATTGGAGTAGGATTTTTACCACAAGATACGACATAATGTGAAACCCTAGAAAATGTAGAATTTTCATGTTTTATAATTTTCACTGTTAGACAGGCATGTACTGGATACTGTTATATTTGAAGAAAGTGTTATAGAAAGAGACCCCTTTGCCTTTTCCCACTTAGTCAAGTAGCTGAATATGAGGTACTGAGAATGACATGTGAGTTGGCAGAGGGAAAATCGATTGATATACATTGGTCTTTAGCATTTTTCTAGTCTAGAGGGCGATGTTGAGGTGACTAAGAAATCGTTTTATAGCAATACCAGCACATGATTAGGACACTACATAGAGGACTTTATACAGTGACACAGTTACCAACTGAAGTAGCTGCTAGTAAGGTCCACACTTACACGCACAACCATACAGGGCTGTCACACCAGGGAGAACATAGCTGTCAAATAGACAGCAGGGTTTTATGTGACAGCTAACAAATCTATGTTTTGTTTGTTTTTCGTTGTATTGTTTTAGTTTTAAAAAGGTGAACACACACACACATGCACGCATACAGATATTGGTTAATATAGGAAGATTTGTGTTACCTGAGGGATAAACTGTCTGGAAGGTGAAGAGATGTGGTGAGGAGTCTGGTGGACTCTGGAGAGATGGACAAGGTAGACTAATAGAGCCATCCCATATCCCTCCTGCTGATGGGTTTTCCTCCAGGTAAAACAAATGCACGTCATCCAATTACCACCATGCAGGATCCTCAAGTATACACAGGTGTACCAATGAAATATGTCTGGGTAGAGGTGTATTGAAATGTGTCTAATGTATTACTGTTTCATACTCAAAGCTTTTGTTATTTAATGTGATAGTCCTAGAGTTATAATAGATGATAGGGGTATTCATGTTATTGATAATAGATGTATAATGTATGAGTAGTGGTAACAAATCACATACTTTCAGTTAGCCATAAACCAGTGTGAACATAAAGTAGTGGTACTCGGTAGAATGAATTGAATAGAATAAGAGTTGGAACTTGATTGAAGTGCCACTAGTCCTTTCCCGCTACCAAAAGATCACTCCTGGGCAGACTCCTAACCTGTCAGTTTTTGAAATGTTCTTGACCCCTCGTGAGATGAGATTGTAACTGGGAGGCTAGGTTAGACCTTGAGAGAAGGTAAATAGTGAGACAGTAACCGAGAACGTTCAAAACACTGTTTCCTGAAAGGTCACACTAACTGTCAGGATGTTGGATCAGGAGAGTAAGTTGTGGAGCAGTAATTTCTTAAGCTTAGGTTATTTGCCAGACAGGTACCAGGTGTAGGCTACCAGCCTCACGGCTTCAAGGGTAGCAGAGACACACTGGTGCCCATACCACCCACTGCAGAGGGGCCAACACTCAGAGAAGGGTCCAAGGGCACTCATGAGTCTGTACTGGAATGCCTCTAATGCAGTTAGTAGCACCTGAGCCAAAGGCTAAGACTGTTGTCCAGCATGAAGTTGTAGTTTTTCCTCTTTTGTGTTCTTTCATTTCACTCTCTTCTCAGGACGGTTAATTCTTTTGATTATTAGCAGGTGACAGAGACTGGTTCGGGTAATGATAAGGAGGTATTGGGGAGGAAGAAGTTAGTAGCATAATCAGTCCGGCCAATTACTCTATTCAATTCAGGGGTAAAGGAAAATTTGGAAACCTTGGAGCTTGGAGAAAGTGCGAGGGGCTATTGTCTGAGTAGCATTACGTCCCTAAGTACGGCGACCCCATAGTTAAAAAAAGAGATACACTCAGCGATGCCAGTCCAGTAATATCCGGACTCGAGCAGGCATCCTTGAGAATGATTATCATTCTTGGGAGGGTAAGGTTTTAGACCAAACAAAGTGCTGGGCGTGCTCACATGTGCCTCAGTGATTATATCAAGTAGGATTAGTTCTCTTTCCACTAAATATTCTTGAGGTACCCGAACTATAGGCGGGAGGTCACTAAGGGAAAAAGTAGGACACCTAGGTCCCTTAGTCTGAAGTCTCCCAATGCTTTGCAAGCCGATCACTGTTAAATCTGAGTATTGGGAGACTGGGAAGAACGAACAGACAATAGCCCGCCCACAAGTGTTGATGAAAAGAACTGGTGACATTATTAGATGTGTGTATATTAACGCAAGCTGAAGGAGATTGCATATGACATTATTGATAGACATAGGATGATGCTATTGATGAACATGAAGTGTTTAAATGTATTCTGAGCTTAAAGACATGCGTTGGACAGAAGAACCTGTTAAACTTGAAGAACTGTAGTAGAGAATTCTGTATAGCTGATACACGTTCTACTGTACCATGTACCTTTCCAAATAATGTATTAAGTGTTTTATTGCACCCTTGAAGGGCATACAAAAGGTTATCTCCAAGCTCCAGAAGTGTACGGTTTATAGTAAAAGAAGAAGTCGTTTAGAGGATTAAGACTCTCTCTTATGATAACTTGTTTAGATCTACAAACAGCGTGGACATACACCAAGGGGGATTTGTATTACATAACAATGAAACGTGGTACTGAGATCCTGCTTATAACATCTTTAAGGTGATAGTTTATTGTACTATCAAAGGGTGGACTGTCAAAGTCGTATAATTGGATGGACGAAAGTATATTGGTTTAATATTGGTTTGCCGTGCGTATTGCGAAGCGTACGCCACGTGTTACGTGACGTGGTGCGTTCGCACGGTAAAATACGCACGCACACACTCGCATTACAACAGTTAGTTATTTATATAATTTCATATTGGTTCTGTTACACTGTAATTCAGGAGCAGATAGTATTCGGTTTATTATTAGTCTATATATATATATATATATATATATATATATATATATAGAGATATATATATATATATATATATATATATATATATGTTGATTATATGTACATTGTAGTGTTATTAAAGTTTTAGGTAATAGGAAAGGTGTCATGCCTGATATCATATTGAAGCCCTAATCATCAGCAGCTGTCCGGTGCAGTCGGCGAAGAGATCGCACATTGCATACTTTAGTTATTGATATTAGAGAGTAAAACCTTTGTATGATACTGGCTATGAAAAGGAGCAGACCCCCTGGAGAGAAGACCCCCACCTTTGGATTCCTTAGATTGAATCAACCTATTACCTGTCTGGCCTGGACCCACCCAACGTCTGGACCTATAGAAACAATCTACGTCATCTCTATTGTTCACAATGAAACACTGACTGTATATATATTAGCTGCATCTCACTGGGGCCTCAGTCAACTCTGACACAATATTTTATACAGAATATTGTCCATCGGGTCCCGTGGTTGCGCAGCGTGCGCAAGCGATTGCAGCGGTATGTATGTATTATCTTTTGGTATTGGCTGTGCTGTACTGTACTTTATCATGATATAATAATGTATTGAATTGTTGACCATTTACATCTGTTAAAAATAAATCACTTTGTGCTTTGGACACACATTCAATTGATTGGGCAATGCTTATTTTAAAACAATAGAATTACTTTAATAGAGGTGTAATTGGTCTCCAATAGTGTTAGGTAGGTAGTACGTGTCAAAGTTACATCCACAAGAATGCCAGGACCGAAGGTTTCCCAGCGGAACATTCCCCAGAGCATCATCCTACCTCCACTGGCTTGCCTTCTTCCTATATTTTTTTTTCCAAATTGAAAAAGTAAAAATCAATCAATATACTATAATAGGATGCCATCATATGAATACACTTTACCCCTTTTCCTTAATAAACAAATTTAATAACAAATAAAACACAGTATAAACATATAAAAACTCCACATAATAGAACAATCAATGATGTATGTATCAATGATCACACTTTCTATGTGTATATCAGGACTCTCACTCGATCTTCCACATCTCCTTTCTCATGCAAAATAGAAGGAAGATTAGTTGGTAGTCAGCCTGTTAGGATCTAGGTTAACGAAGTCTGTGTCAGTGTTAAACATACCACCGGCTGCAGACAATCGATATCTCTTCCCTCCAGTAATCAAATTCCGGCTTCTTTATGGTAGCATTCAATTTTATGGGCTTTTCCTCTTCGTGGTTATCACCGCTTTTTAGACCCGGGTCTTTGGAATTGTATGTTGCGATTAATTGCCAGCGTAGCAAACTGAAGGTTTCTAAGATCCTTATGCTTGCCCAGTTTTCCTTCTTTCAACACATAAACATCAAGAACGAACTGTTTACTTGCTGCCTAACATATCTAACCCATTGACAGGTGCTATTATAACAAGATAAGCAATGATATTCACTTCACTTGTCATTGGTTTTAATGATGTTGCTGATTGGTGTATATCTATGTAGTTTGAATTATTGGGAAGTGTGACATTATTATCTATCCATTGTTATTCAACTAAAAAAGACTTGTCTTCAGTCGTCTGACCCATTTTCTTGACCTTCTCTAGTCTGGCTTCCATCCCCTTCAGTCAACTGAAACTGCCCTCACTAAAGTAACAAACGACTTACTCTCAGCTATGTCAGCTATGTCACTTCTCCCCTCTCATACTCCTTGACCTCTCTGCTTCTTTTGGTACCGTAGATCATTCTTATTTCCTAATCCCCCTTAATTCCCTAGGTCCTTGTTAAACAGTTCTCTCCTGGCTTACCTCCTAGATATCTGGCCGCTCTTTTAGCATCTCTACTTCTGACTGTACCTTCTCCCCTCTTTCTCTTACTTTTAGAGTAGCTCAAGGCTCTGTCCTTGGCCCTTTGCTTTTCTTTCTTTACACCACCTCTCTCGGTGAACTTATCCATTGATTTGGCCTCCAATTCTAACTTTATGCCGATGACACACAAATCTATCTTTCCTACTCTGACCTCTCTCCCGCCTTCCCAACCCAGGTATCTAGCTGTCTCTCTGTTGTCACTAACTGGATGTCACAGCGCTTCCTGAAGCTCAACATCTCCAAATCCGAGCTTATCATCTTTCCTCCTGCCCCTGTTACTATCCCTTCCAATCTCCCTTTTGGTTGACAACATCATTCTTTCTCCTGTCACACAAGTCCACTGCCTTTTGACTCAGCCCTCAGCTTTACCCTTTATATCCTGTCCCTTACCAAATCCTGCCACTTCCTCCTCTGTAACATCATGAAAATCCGTTCCTTCTTCTCTCAGGAGGCTACCAAAATCCTGGTCCATTCACTCATTATTTCTTATCTTGACTATTGTGACCTCCTTCTCACTAGCCTTCCTGCCTCTCACTTTTCTGACCTTCAATTCATACAGAATGCTGCTGTTAGTCTTATCTTCTTCTCCCACCATACCTCTTCTGCTACTCCTCTCGTAAATCCTTTCTTTGGCTCCCTATTCTTTTCAGACTTCAGTTCAAGCTCATTACCCTCATTTGCAAAGTCCTTACTAAGACTTCTCCCCCCCACATCTCTGATCTTGTCTCGAGGTACAGTACATACCCACCAGGCCACTCCACTTTGCCTCTGACCTCCGCCTCAATTCATCTGTCATTAACTCCTCCCATGCTCGCCTCTAACACTTCTGCCGTGCTGCCCTCATTCTTTGGAACTGTCTACCCTGTATCACTCGACTCTCCCCCAAAATTCAAACACTTACTCAAAACTTACCTTTCGAAGCTCACCTATACTACCACCTCCTAACCATTCTATCCATCACCTCCACTTTCTCGCCTGCCATCTCCATTTTCTCCCAGTTGGTTTTACTATCTTTTACCACCCCTCCATCTTGAATGTAAGCTTGCACAGACGGGGTCTTCTCCACCTTTTGCCCCATGTCTGTTTACTATCTGACTCCCTCGTATGTCCTGTCATGTCTTTTGCTGCACTCTGTGTGAATGCCCATAGCGTTACTCACATTCATCTATGCTACTTATGTGTATTAACTCATCTATTTGTTACTTGCGTCTGTATCCAGCGCTATGGAATCTGTGGCGCCTTCTAAATAAATAATAATATCTAGATTTCAGGCCTAGTTGAAGTTCTGTTTTGTATTTTAAAAGGAGTATTGTAGATGACCTGCTATTCGAAGTAAAGAGTGAACTTCTATCATTTTAAACCTGTGTTGTCTTGGTATTGTGCTACTTGATGCCAGTGAAAGAGGTCAGCAACTACTGTGATCTAGTCCTACTGGAGTTCAAAACAGTACCTGACATTATTATCATTATTGTTATTATAATAGTTATATACCATCTTTACTCTCATGGTGCACAAAATGATTTATTTGCAAACAATTACATAAAGTAATATATCAATGAGCAGGTTTACAAGAGTGATGGTAACAGAATGCAGGATTGGTTTGAAAATTGTGCAAATAAGTTACCTTCACCAGAACGTTTTGCTGTAAGAAACCCTGCAAGTTATTGGTGTTTTGAATCCTATCCTCCATGGGCTTCTCCAGAAACCTTGAGTCTAGGATATTGTCATTATATTTGTCCTCTTCAGTATCCGTAAATGAGATCACACCTAACCCCTTTGAAACCACCAATAATGCGGGGTAGAATTGTCTCCCCTTGTCCCGCTTATTTTCAGTTATTCAGAGTAGATACAAGACGGAGAGAGTAGTCGTTTTATATGCTGACGACATCCTACTGGCAATTGTTTGTCATCAGGATTCATTAACAAGTTAACTAAAGGAAACTGAACTCTATGAACATGGAAGTCTTACAAATGGAACTCACAAAAGCTGAAATATCTTGAGGTTAATATCACTAAACATTACTGTCAACTCTTTCAAGCCAACTATCCTCAACTATTGAGTAAAATTAGCATATACTGGAAAATGCCTGTCTGTACCCTTCAACTGCAGTTACAGAAAAAAAACATAAAATGAATAACAAGATAAGGTGCAAAGGTTAGGAATTTTAAAGGGAAAGCATGGGATAAGATAAGCAAAATAATAAAAATGCAAAAAAAAATAATAAAAATTTGTATCTGAAGTCTAACTGAATAGTCACAAAATGTGGTGTGTGAACAAACACATCCCTGATTATATAGGTTGAGCTAAACAAGTAGCGTAAATAGGTGAAAAGCCTATTAAGTTCCGTTGCAAGATATTTGATGAATCCATTAGAACATCTATCTGAAAGGGGAAACATTCTTTGTTGTTTCCTTGCCGTGAATATAAGGATTTCCAATCGGCCATCTCATTCAGCAGGTGTTGTATCGTGTTAGATAGACTTGATGTTTATGAATGAATGAAAGAACAGTAACATAGTGTAATACTGTAATGAAAAGTATCAAGTAATCAATACTGAATGCACTTTCAAAGTCATCTTTGTTGATATCCAAACGGTCCTCAGTAAAGTCTAGAACATATTTCAAGTGAAATACACAAGGTATATCATCAACCATTCTTCCAAATATTTTTGGAAGTTTTTATTATTGATGTATCGTGTATATTTTCTACACATTTTAACTATTGTATTGACTGTTATATGCGATCTCACCACATTAATAGTAAATTAGTTCTTTCTTTGAGAATATAATTCTGCTTCTCTTGGAAATCTAGTAAGTTCATTTGGATTTCAGTATCATCTCTATGCGGATGATGCCGAAATTTATCTATCCTCTCCTGATCTTTCCACATCTGTGTTGTCCTGTGTAACTGATTGTCTTTCTGCCATTTCATCTTGGATGTCCTCTCGCCAACTCTAACTTAACCTTTCTAAAACAGAGTTAATAATATTCTCACCCACCAACAAGAGCATACCTGACATTTCTATCTCTGTTGATAACATGAACATAAATCCCACCCCACAAGCTCGCTGCCTAGGTGTAATCCTTGACTCACACCTATCCTTTGTCCCCCACATTGACTCTATATATAAATCATGTTACATACATCTAAAAAACATTTCCAGAATTCGCACATATCTCACACAAGACACTGCAAAAACCTCAATTCATGCACTTATCATCTCCCGCATTGACTATTGCAATTCCATCCTTACTGGTCTTCCGCAAAACACACTCAAACCCCTATAATCTCTTTTGCACGCAGTGGAAAGATTGATTTTCCATGCAAATCGTTAATCCTCTGCTGAATCATTCTGTATGTCTCTACACTGGTTGCCTGTTTTCTACCGAATCCAATATAAAATACTTTTACTAACGTACAAGGCCATCAACAAAGCTGCACCAACATACATCTCCTCTCTTGTCTCAAAATATCTCCCAACTCGGCAACTCCGTTCTCCACAAGATCTGACTCTCTCATCCACCCTCATTACATCCTCCCATTCCCGATTACCAGACTTTTTTCGGGCTGCACCCACTCTATGGAATTCCCTCCCTCGAACAATAAGACTTTCCTCTGGTCTACAAACTTTCAAGCATTCTCTGAAAACCCACCTCTTCAGACAAGCTTATAATATTCCTCAACTACTCTCTTAACCTCACTACATCACCCTATTACCACCCATTACCCAATTTCACACAAGACAACTACCCCCTGACCAACATTGTTGTGTGACAGGATCATTTAGCTTATGAGTCACTTTTCCCTTTGCAGTCTGGCTGGGCTAAAATGCAAAATGTAGACTTAACCTCATGTATCAAACTCCCATCGTCCCATAGATTGTAAGATGCGAGCAGGGCCTTCTCACCTCTTTGTCTGTTTTACCCAGTTTATTTATTAGTTTACTGTGTTTGTCCCCAATTGTACAGCGCTGCGGAATATGTTGGCGCTATATAAATAAATGATGATGATGATGATAATTCATACAGATTTGGAGGAAAGAAAAAGGATGATCTTATGGGGCACTCTTGAAATGAGTTTAGAAATATATAAATGTGTATTGATTTCGTAATAAAATCTTTAGATAAATCTTTATTAATACATTGATAAAATTGTTCTAGTAGCGAAATATTAAAACTTGTAATGACATATCATGTGAATTATAACATAAACTGTTAAGAAGACAAGTGACCCTTGTCCTGCCGCGACCCTGCTCTGATTGACTGGTTTATTAATTACCAATAAATGTGTTCAATTATATCACCAGCCCTTGTTATAGCTTAATTTCACCATTACTCTCAGCCTAGGGAAAATATACTTATAGATAGCAGATTCGGTGTAGCCTATCATTAATTACAATGTATCTATAGTAATTTTGTTACAGTATAGGGCATTTCCTCATACAGCCACAGGGAAAATATTAGCTTTCACTAAATCCTCAAAGCTGTAAACTCCGTTACAGACATAAGTTTATATTATATTAATTATCCAATCTTGTCTGTTCAGGCTGACCTCTGTAGCTGTGAGGTGCAAGGCTACCCGCACTTAGTGCCCCACTGTCTTTCCTTGTACCACACTGCTAGTTTTCTATGGCGGAATACCCGCTCTAGGTATGATGTCTGCTACAGTGAGGGCATAATATCTGCACTCCGTGCCTCACTATTCCCTCCTGTTAACCCTCTGCTATCTATCTATAGCTAGATAACCGCTATATGTCCTATTTGCCGAGCTTGTATTATTGGTAGGGACTAACAAATTCAGAGCAGCGAGCGCGGCGTCCGCCGACGCGCGTTTCGCTATTAGCTTTCACTTAGGCAAGCCGAGAATAGGGCTAGGGAGCTTTTTAAAGTGGAGAGCCCTCCCCTTTAATGACAGCTTCCTTGGTTGCACCATAGCAACCAAGGTTGTTGTTACTTGGCCGGATGTGGTCATCCCTCGTTCTCCGTTTTGCAGCTTCCTTGGTTGCACCTTGGCAACCAAGGTTAATAGTACTCGGCCGGATGTAATCATCCACCGTGGATTAAATATTTTCGAGATCTTAGCTTATTAACTGACTACAATTGTTATAGCTTTCATCGGGCATTGGAATATAATAAATCTACATTGGGAAGCAAAGACAGGTATTTCACCTCCGGTATCAAGAATATTGGAACATATAAACACCATCCTTACCTGTTTTAATTAATACAGAGGCGACTAATATCACTTTAAGGGGAATCTTCATATCAATGCCCTCTAAAAATTGTTCAATTCTCTATAGGTAAGTGTATAAATTTAGGTAGATGATGTTAGATGAAATGAGTTATAATTCAGACAATACAATTTCTAATAGATATAATTATCTTACTTTATTTGTCTAAATGAAAAGTGTTATATCGTAACCCAGTGCTTATATAGTTATATAGAAAAAGTGAAAGTGTTTCAAAATTTATAGGACTGATGTGATCCACATTTCCATGTGAAATAGGAAAAATTACATATGTTAGTTGCCCACAGGCAAACTATGTAATACAGTGATCTTTTAGAGATTAGTTCCAAAACTCTCCTCTAAAGATTTATATTGGCATAGAAGCCATTCATATAGTGTCTTATAATTAAATTCTTTAAAATTCAGTGTATATACTATTTTACTAAAGATAGTTGTGTAGCAATATCAAAAATAATTAATTGGCATATTGCCATTCCTCTAGTGCCTTCTAATTTTATTCTACATTGATAGAGTGAATGAACTTGTAAGACGGACCAATTAATGGCCGATAGTTAATATTGTATACAGGATTAAAAAAGTGAAAAATAAATCTTATTAGAGTGAAAATAAAATAAAAAAATGCACATAACAATATAATAAATTGATTGACAGCACTCCTACCATGTCCTACCTATATTTACCTTTTACTCGCTAAATTGGGGCATGTTACCAAGTTAAGGGAAATTTAATTATTGTAGGGTTCTTCAATTCAGAAAGACTGTGTAATTATTATGTTCATTCAGTCCATAAGGAACCATACTTCCCATAAGAAAAATCTTTTTGGTTTCCATACGCAGTAATTCGTTATTAATGTCCCCACCTCTTAGGCCAAGATTTACTTGTTCCATGGCAAACGCCATCAGAACACTAGAATCACTGTGATGGTATTGCAGGAAATGTTTCGCCACCACCGATATTTGTCTTAGATTCATCCTGTCATTGGTAGCCCTCTTAATATTGCCTATGTGTTCCAAAACTCGTTTCTTGAAGGGTCTGCTCGTCATTCCCACATACTTCAAGTCACACGGACATGAGAGACAATAAATAACATTGGCAGAATTACAATTTAAGTATTTGGAGATCTTCCAAACTTTTCCAAATCTATCACAATATTCTTTAGTTTGGAACATATTGGAACAGGCCTTACAGGAACCACACTTAAAAAAGCCCTTGGGAATATTTGAGGTCTTTCTTCTAGGGGTTAAAAAACTGTGAACCAGATGGTCTCTCAAATTTCTTGATCGTCTCCATGTAACGGAAATTCTGTCTTCTAGTACGTGTTTAAGATCTTCGTCCAATTGTAAGACATGCCAGTGTCTCTGTAGAATTTGTGTTATAGCTTTCCACTCCGAGCAGAATGTCCCTACTAGTCTCAGTTTGGAATTCTTATTTTCCATAAGCCCTTTTTTATAGTTCTGATGTAACAAGGTGTCTCTCTTTAATCTAGATACATTTGCTACTGCTGTTCGAATAGTGCTAGATTTATAACCCCGTCTCTTGAGTCTGCATTTTAATTCGGCTGATCTTTGTTGGTAGATTTGTTCGTCCGAACAGTTTCTCTTGGTCCTCATTAATTCTGCCTTAGGGATACCCATGATGACCGGTGGATAATGGGAGCTAGAGGCATGCAGTACACTATTTGTGGCCGTCTGTTTTCTATACATATCAGTATGTAGTTTACCGTCATTGGTCTTGTAAATTGTTAAATCCAAAAAGTTAATTGATACATCTTGTATCTCTGATGTTAGTTTCAAATTAAGTTCATTCCTATTCAAAGACTCAGTGAATTCGTGAAACAGTTTAACATCACCATCCCATAGAATGATCACGTCGTCTATATATCGCAACCATAATAATATATGATCAGTGAACTTCTCATTCTGCTGATGGAAAACTACTTCCTTTTCCCACCAGCCCAGATATAAATTGGCATAGGTAGGAGCGCAAGCAGTTCCCATCGCAGTCCCCCTGACCTGCAGATAGAATTTCTCTTCAAACACGAAATAATTCTTGGTTAATACGAATCGTAATAAGATAACCAGGAACGTAGTGAGATCCGTACTTTTCTCCATTCCTAAGAAATATTTAACAGCATGAAGTCCATCTTCATGTGCTATGTTAGTATATAGTGATTCAATGTCATATGACGCAAGTTTGGTGGTCGAATTTACTGTAATATTATCCAATTTGGACAGTACATCTTTAGTATCTTTAATGTAAGAATCCAAACTCGTGACATGTTTGCGTAAGTGGTGATCAATGAATCTACTGGCTTTTTCTGTCAGGCTCCCATTTCCTGACACAATAGGTCTGCCAGGCGGTGAAGTTTCACTTTTATGAATTTTCGGCAACATATATATGGTAGCGATTCTAGGGTTGGTGACCTTTAGAAATTCATAATCTGTCTTTGTAATTACATTGCTCTGATATGCCTGATCTATTATGTTGTTATAATGGTTCAAAAAATTCGCCGTTGGATTAAATATGATCCGTTTGTAACAATCCTGATTATTTAATTGACGGTAAACTTCCTTTACATATTGTTCTCTGGGCCACAGTACTACATTCCCCCCTTTATCTGAGGGCTTGATCATAATGTCATCCCATTCAGAGATCTCTCTAAGTGCCCTATTTTCTTCTTTTGTAAGATTATTCGAACTAGATCTAATCTGTCCAGTTTTAAGCAGGAGTTGATCTAAATCTTTGGAAACTAAATCCCTGTAGATCCCTACCTGAGGACAGATAGAGAAATCAGGGAAGAAAGTGGATCTAGGTTTAATACTTCGTAATTCTACTCTATTTGATGCATCTGAGGAAGTTGTCTCTTCCCCTTCTTCTGCATTCAGTTGATATAAGTCCTCCAATATCTTTAGAGCATTATCGTCCTCTTCCGTATTTAAAGTTATGGGATTGTCATTTGACATGCTCATGTTTGCCTGAGTGGGAATAACATCCTCTCTTTGTTTATTATAAAAAAACTTTTTGAGTAGTAGTTTCCTAGAGAATAGAGTCAAATCTTTCTCCCACTCAAATCTATTGAAAACCTGTGTAGGGGAGAAAGAGAGACCTTTGCTTAAAAGTTCAGCCTGGGTGGGAGTAAGAGTCCTATCAGAAAGATTAATAACCCTTAGGGAGTCTTCTAGAACCTGGGTGGTCTGTAATTCCTTTTCATAGGGAATTGACTCCCCTGCTCCTCCATCTCTTTTCGTTTTCTGTCCCTTAAGTTTCTTCCCCCCCCTGCGAATCTTGTGGTGCTTTCTGGCCCCCCTCTGTCCTTTTGCCTGGCACCTAGATCTAAAAAATCTCTTGACTGAGTTGGATCTCTACTGTTATTCGACCCATATTGGTCAGAGGTTTCATTGTCAGACGAATCCAACTCAGATGTACTATAGACAGGTGTTCTTTTGAACGATTTCCTAGAATACCATCTAAAAACCCTATCCTGGGAGTAATCCTCCTTGTCTCGAGAGAATTTGGAGCGCTTCTTTTCTACTATAGTATTTTCAAAGAGGTCTAGATCTTTTTTAAGCTTCTCATAAGACTTCTGAAAGGCCTCGAGTCCCTCAAAATTTTTTAGCTTATCTCCTAAAGTAGAGATCTCTTGTGTGTATTTTTCCAATAAGATATTGTCATGTCTAATCAGTATATTGATTAGTTCATTGGAACATTTTGTAAGGGAGACCTCCCATTCTTTCCTTAGTTCTTCATTAATGAGATCAAAAGCAGGATATAGCTTAGGTCTCAACCCTCTAGGAATCATGTTTTGTTTAATATAATTACAAAACATGGTTTTATTCCAGAAGGTTTTTACTTGCTTAAACATGATACTCTTCAATTCAAACAAATCTTGTGTCCAACCTTTTGATATCGGGGGGTGGCCGGGAATATTATCCGCCAGAAAATCAATTCCCCCATCTGATTGCCATTTTTCCTGTCTTTTGGAAAGCTCTCCACTTAGGCTGAAATTCGCCATATTGCTATACACTCTTTATTAAATTTCAAATTATAATAGTTGTTGTCTAATGAACGACCTGTGCTAGTCTGAAAAGAATGGTCAGCTGACCAAACTTATATCTCATGTGTCAAAAGGAAAAAAGGGGAAGACTGCACCAAGCATCCCATTTATTACCTCCTCAAATACGTATTTCTCTCATTCTTAATTATATAAGAGATACTAATAGAGGAGGGGTGCACCCGATCAACAAATACATCATTTATACAGATTTGGAGGAAAGAAAAAGGATGATCTTATGGGGCACTCTTGAAATGAGTTTAGAAATATATAAATGTGTATTGATTTCGTAATAAAATCTTTAGATAAATCTTTATTAATACATTGATAAAATTGTTCTAGTAGCGAAATATTAAAACTTGTAATGACATATCATGTGAATTATAACATAAACTGTTAAGAAGACAAGTGACCCTTGTCCTGCCGCGACCCTGCTCTGATTGACTGGTTTATTAATTACCAATAAATGTGTTCAATTATATCACCAGCCCTTGTTATAGCTTAATTTCACCATTACTCTCAGCCTAGGGAAAATATACTTATAGATAGCAGATTCGGTGTAGCCTATCATTAATTACAATGTATCTATAGTAATTTTGTTACAGTATAGGGCATTTCCTCATACAGCCACAGGGAAAATATTAGCTTTCACTAAATCCTCAAAGCTGTAAACTCCGTTACAGACATAAGTTTATATTATATTAATTATCCAATCTTGTCTGTTCAGGCTGACCTCTGTAGCTGTGAGGTGCAAGGCTACCCGCACTTAGTGCCCCACTGTCTTTCCTTGTACCACACTGCTAGTTTTCTATGGCGGAATACCCGCTCTAGGTATGATGTCTGCTACAGTGAGGGCATAATATCTGCACTCCGTGCCTCACTATTCCCTCCTGTTAACCCTCTGCTATCTATCTATAGCTAGATAACCGCTATATGTCCTATTTGCCGAGCTTGTATTATTGGTAGGGACTAACAAATTCAGAGCAGCGAGCGCGGCGTCCGCCGACGCGCGTTTCGCTATTAGCTTTCACTTAGGCAAGCCGAGAATAGGGCTAGGGAGCTTTTTAAAGTGGAGAGCCCTCCCCTTTAATGACAGCTTCCTTGGTTGCACCATAGCAACCAAGGTTGTTGTTACTTGGCCGGATGTGGTCATCCCTCGTTCTCCGTTTTGCAGCTTCCTTGGTTGCACCTTGGCAACCAAGGTTAATAGTACTCGGCCGGATGTAATCATCCACCGTGGATTAAATATTTTCGAGATCTTAGCTTATTAACTGACTACAATTGTTATAGCTTTCATCGGGCATTGGAATATAATAAATCTACATTGGGAAGCAAAGACAGGTATTTCACCTCCGGTATCAAGAATATTGGAACATATAAACACCATCCTTACCTGTTTTAATTAATACAGAGGCGACTAATATCACTTTAAGGGGAATCTTCATATCAATGCCCTCTAAAAATTGTTCAATTCTCTATAGGTAAGTGTATAAATTTAGGTAGATGATGTTAGATGAAATGAGTTATAATTCAGACAATACAATTTCTAATAGATATAATTATCTTACTTTATTTGTCTAAATGAAAAGTGTTATATCGTAACCCAGTGCTTATATAGTTATATAGAAAAAGTGAAAGTGTTTCAAAATTTATAGGACTGATGTGATCCACATTTCCATGTGAAATAGGAAAAATTACATATGTTAGTTGCCCACAGGCAAACTATGTAATACAGTGATCTTTTAGAGATTAGTTCCAAAACTCTCCTCTAAAGATTTATATTGGCATAGAAGCCATTCATATAGTGTCTTATAATTAAATTCTTTAAAATTCAGTGTATATACTATTTTACTAAAGATAGTTGTGTAGCAATATCAAAATTAATTAATTGGCATATTGCCATTCCTCTAGTGCCTTCTAATTTTATTCTACATTGATAGAGTGAATGAACTTGTAAGACGGACCAATTAATGGCTGATAGTTAATATTGTATACAGGATTAAAAAAGTGAAAAATAAATCTTATTAGAGTGAAAATAAAATAAAAAAATGCACATAACAATATAATAAATTGATTGACAGCACTCCTACCATGTCCTACCTATATTTACCTTTTACTCGCTAAATTGGGGCATGTTACCAAGTTAAGGGAAATTTAATTATTGTAGGGTTCTTCAATTCAGAAAGACTGTGTAATTATTATGTTCATTCAGTCCATAAGGAACCATACTTCCCATAAGAAAAATCTTTTTGGTTTCCATACGCAGTAATTCGTTATTAATGTCCCCACCTCTTAGGCCAAGATTTACTTGTTCCATGGCAAACGCCATCAGAACACTAGAATCACTGTGATGGTATTGCAGGAAATGTTTCGCCACCACCGATATTTGTCTTAGATTCATCCTGTCATTGGTAGCCCTCTTAATATTGCCTATGTGTTCCAAAACTCGTTTCTTGAAGGGTCTGCTCGTCATTCCCACATACTTCAAGTCACACGGACATGAGAGACAATAAATAACATTGGCAGAATTACAATTTAAGTATTTGGAGATCTTCCAAATTTTTCCAAATCTATCACAATATTCTTTAGTTTGGAACATATTGGAACAGGCCTTACAGGAACCACACTTAAAAAAGCCCTTGGGAATATTTGAGGTCTTTCTTCTAGGGGTTAAAAAACTGTGAACCAGATGGTCTCTCAAATTTCTTGATCGTCTCCATGTAACGGAAATTCTGTCTTCTAGTACGTGTTTAAGATCTTCGTCCAATTGTAAGACATGCCAGTGTCTCTGTAGAATTTGTGTTATAGCTTTCCACTCCGAGCAGAATGTCCCTACTAGTCTCAGTTTGGAATTCTTATTTTCCATAAGCCCTTTTTTATAGTTCTGATGTAACAAGATGTCTCTCTTTAATCTAGATACATTTGCTTCTGCTGTTCGAATAGTGCTAGATTTATAACCCCGTCTCTTGAGTCTGCATTTTAATTCGGCTGATCTTTGTTGGTAGATTTGTTCGTCCGAACAGTTTCTCTTGGTCCTCATTAATTCTGCCTTAGGGATACCCATGATGACCGGTGGATAATGGGAGCTAGAGGCATGCAGTACACTATTTGTGGCCGTCTGTTTTCTATACATATCAGTATGTAGTTTACCGTCATTGGTCTTGTAAATTGTTAAATCCAAAAAGTTAATTGATACATCTTGTATCTCTGATGTTAGTTTCAAATTAAGTTCATTCCTATTCAAAGACTCAGTGAATTCGTGAAACAGTTTAACATCACCATCCCATAGAATGATCACGTCGTCTATATATCGCAACCATAATAATATATGATCAGTGAACTTCTCATTCTGCTGATGGAAAACTACTTCCTTTTCCCACCAGCCCAGATATAAATTGGCATAGGTAGGAGCGCAAGCAGTTCCCATCGCAGTCCCCCTGACCTGCAGATAGAATTTCTCTTCAAACACGAAATAATTCTTGGTTAATACGAATCGTAATAAGATAACCAGGAACGTAGTGAGATCCGTACTTTTCTCCATTCCTAAGAAATATTTAACAGCATGAAGTCCATCTTCATGTGCTATGTTAGTATATAGTGATTCAATGTCATATGACGCAAGTTTGGTGGTCGAATTTACTGTAATATTATCCAATTTGGACAGTACATCTTTAGTATCTTTAATGTAAGAATCCAAACTCGTGACATGTTTGCGTAAGTGGTGATCAATGAATCTACTGGCTTTTTCTGTCAGGCTCCCATTTCCTGACACAATAGGTCTGCCAGGCGGTGAAGTTTCACTTTTATGAATTTTCGGCAACATATATATGGTAGCGATTCTAGGGTTGGTGACCTTTAGAAATTCATAATCTGTCTTTGTAATTACATTGCTCTGATATGCCTGATCTATTATGTTGTTATAATGGTTCAAAAAATTCGCCGTTGGATTAAATATGATCCGTTTGTAACAATCCTGATTATTTAATTGACGGTAAACTTCCTTTACATATTGTTCTCTGGGCCACAGTACTACATTCCCCCCTTTATCTGAGGGCTTGATCATAATGTCATCCCATTCAGAGATCTCTCTAAGTGCCCTATTTTCTTCTTTTGTAAGATTATTCGAACTAGATCTAATCTGTCCAGTTTTAAGCAGGAGTTGATCTAAATCTTTGGAAACTAAATCCCTGTAGATCCCTACCTGAGGACAGATAGAGAAATCAGGGAAGAAAGTGGATCTAGGTTTAATACTTCGTAATTCTACTCTATTTGATGCATCTGAGGAAGTTGTCTCTTCCCCTTCTTCTGCATTCAGTTGATATAAGTCCTCCAATATCTTTAGAGCATTATCGTCCTCTTCCGTATTTAAAGTTATGGGATTGTCATTTGACATGCTCATGTTTGCCTGAGTGGGAATAACATCCTCTCTTTGTTTATTATAAAAAAACTTTTTGAGTAGTAGTTTCCTAGAGAATAGAGTCAAATCTTTCTCCCACTCAAATCTATTGAAAACCTGTGTAGGGGAGAAAGAGAGACCTTTGCTTAAAAGTTCAGCCTGGGTGGGAGTAAGAGTCCTATCAGAAAGATTAATAACCCTTAGGGAGTCTTCTAGAACCTGGGTCGTCTGTAATTGATGATGATAATTCTCCTTACATTAACATCACACTGTTATATATATTTGATATTCAGTACATTATCTTCACAACCGCATATTCATTACCCCCCCCCCCCGTTTGCTTCACTATTGTTTTTTATTTCATGCTTTATTTAATTATTATTATTTTTATTATCCATTCACTGTCGTCATGGTATTGATCACTTGCTCAGTGAAAGTCAAGTTAATCTCTCACAAATCTCTTCTTCACTATATCTATTTCTTATTCTCTTTTCCTTCCATTTTCCCAAGGGATGAATGTACTACTTCTTTATTTTATCTCGTCCTCATACAGGTTAAACATTGCATTTTCATTATTATTATTATCATCTTCTATTTTTATTTATTTATTTAGTTATTTTACCCCACAAGGGTTCAACATGACAAAATAGCATAAATAAAAAAGTTACACAATTTTGTAAATACATGAATTTCAAATTATAAATAGAACATTTACATAATCACAAGCAGCAAAATGACATAATTATATAAATAAAACCCTTGGATAGAGGGTACTGCTCATGGTAGATTACATTCTAGAGGGGATGGGTAGACACACAGAGGGTGAAACTGAGTGGGGGGAGTGGAAGTGGGGCATTTGGAGGCAGGAGAGTTAGGAGGAATGGTAGAATTGAATGAAAACAGTTTTAAGGGCATGTTTGAAGGCTTGGAGTCTATTGGATAGTCTAATAGGGCATGGAAGTGCGTTCCAGAGGTTGGAAACAGCACAGAAGAAATCCTGAAGGTGGGAGTGTGAAGAGTTAATCAGGTAATGAGGAGGTGAGGTAGTGTATATTGACAGAGCCGGATGGAGTATGTGTGGAAATGAGGTTGCAGGACCGGCGCTCCCATTAGGCAACCTTAGGCAGTTGCCTAGGGCGCCGGGACCTGCAGGACGGCGCTAACTTTTCTAATCTAGTCAGTTGTTCTAAGAAGACGGTGGCGCCCATTACAAAGTAGCAGCAGGCACCCCTCCGCCGCTGCACTTCTGTCCCAAACCGCAGAAGTGCAGCGGTGAAGGGGCGCCTGCTGCTATTTTGTAATGGCCACCGCCGTCCTCTTCTTTATCCGATCTGATGCGCCCTCACATACCTCTCCCGGAGTTAAACATCTGAAATATGACGTTATACCAGGAAGTGCAGAGGGATCTGGGTAATGTAGTTTTATGCTTTCCTCTTCTCCTTTGAGAGTTTGCCTAGGGCGCCGATAACGCTAGCACCGGCCCTATGAGGTTGGATATGTGAGGAGGAGAGGTGTGGTTGATGGTTTTGTAGGTAAGGATAAGGTGTTTGAATTTGATTCTGAAGTGGACAGGGAGAAGTAGTAGTAAGAGGTTAGAGTGTCAAGAGAGACAGCATTGGTGCTTTACACTGCAGCCTACCTGGCTGTCTTTGAGGGTCACACCCCTCTTAACTCTGTTCTCATAGATTGGTCTGATTCATAAATGTTACACTATAAATGTGATTTATCAGGTACAGGAGGTCATACCATTGATGGAAATTGATGACATACATAGGAGGCCTCTCCTACCATTTTTTCTATTTCTCAATTTAAACTTTGTTATGTGCCTAAATTATTTAAATAATCGGCCTATTATACAAGGACAGTTTTGGCCTTTCTTTTATTCTACGACATTGAACACTGAGTGGCATATATATCAGTTCACCTTCAGGAATGGTGATGCTGGCCTTCGTAGCTGCTCCAGATAAGCTGTTATTTTTTCTTCTTTAATGATTACATTTTTAATTGTAATAATTTTTTTGCACACGATTTGTGTTTTTAAATACAATATCATACATGCGCTTTAACCGCATTTCTAGATTAATCAGCTGTTGATTGCAGATTGTAACAAGGAGAATCTGGTAACAAGACTGCATTTAATTTTATTTGGTATATTTAATTGGCAATGCAGGTGTAAGTTTAGGATTATTAAGGATCTTTAGCCATATTTTAGAAGATTCTTCCAAAAATCTTTTTTTCCACTGCTTTAGTGAATGTAATGTTTGGATCCAATAATAATGATTTCCATAACACATTGTATTCCCACTTTACTGTGGTCTCAGAAAGATGTATCGGCTAATCCAATGTGTATTTCTGTACAGGGCAATGATAACATTTTGACAAGCAGATGCAGACTGGGGACAATCAACATCTACATCATATTGACTGTAGAACATGACTAAATAACTCTGCCCTTTATTCTAGAAGTTCATCATCAAGTATAAGTGTCAGTCAGCTATCCTGGACTGTTTCAGATTATAACTTGGATTAATCCAAGCAATTTGGTAGTTAGCATGTTGTCTGTGAACATACAGAATCTTTGACTTATATTTTGCAACACGAAGGTCAAATACATCAAGCAGATGTCAAGATAATTGCTGACAAAATGTTATGACAGGTTCCTCGTTCCAACTCCAGCTCACAAACAGCTATTGTCCCTGCAAATCTAGACTACAAGCAGAACTTGCTTGGAGAGATATTACAGCAATATTTATAGTTGTGACAACAAGTGACTATACAAGTAGCTTACCAAATCTAATATTTCTTGTTCACTTAATTAGACACCTAGATGCAATGGTTACAATGACATGTAATTACCTGCTGATGATTGGTTTTCGTGGGAGTGATGTCTCACTTGGGCTGAAGTATATAATATAATGCTACAAAAATAGGAGGTGTCCTTTTTATTAATCATTTGCTTTCACACACAAACATGTGTGACACTGTGATATCTGTCTAGCATCAGTTGAGACATAAAGGTGGTATTTGCAAAATGAGGACTTATAACATGCTTATTCTAGCAACTTTCTTGGTTCTTTGGGTGGAAATCGGCTGTGCGCCCAGCAAAACTGAAATCAGTAAGTGAAATAAAAAAACACTGTTTCATAAGATAATTTTAGACTCATACCAGTGCCTTTATTGGATTTTGATTTGTATTCTACTGAATATACAATCTAAATATTAATTGAACCATCTACTTCAATTTTGCCTCTGTTTATTTTTATGTATGCATGCAGAAGCTTTATAAATCTTAATTTGTTTCACTAGAATATATGTATAAGCTATTTGATAATGTTCAGGCATGTGCAAGGATAAATATGCCCCACATATACAAAAGTGTCTTCTTGTGCATAATATTGTAAAATTGCATTTGTTACATATTTGATTTTCATGACAGAGATATATGAAGCAACTAAATAAGATATCTATGAAACCATAAATAAATGCAAACATGACTGACCTGTTAGTGACCAAACCATATTAAGATTTTTGCAAATTGAGAGATAACATATAATGTAGAGATTATAGAGAATTGAACCATCTGCTGCAAGTGGAACTCCAGACCCGTAATTGTGTTTATTTTGTAAAAAAAAAATAATATATGATTTACATTTTACACCAGATAGGATTGGAATAGTAATATCATTTTTAATGTGTTTAGATTAACCACATTGCCAGTCCTCTGCTGGGGGAGGTGGAGGATATGTGATTTAGTGACATATTATTATTTAAGCATGGTTTCTAAATTTCAGATGGAAACACCAGTTACTGTAAGTTACACCGATCAGCCACAAAACTAAAACCACTGACAAGTGAATTGAATAACATTGAGGATGTTATTACAATGGCACCGGTCAAGGGGTGGGATATATTAGGCAGCAAGAGTACAGTCAGTTCTTCAAGTTGATGTGTAGTAGAAATCTGACTGACTTTGACAAGGGCCAAATTGTGATTGCTAGACGATGGGTCAAAGAATCTCCAAAATGACAGGTCTTATGGGGTGTTCCCGATATGCAGAAGTTAGCACCTACCAAAAGTGGCCCAAGGAAGGACAACAGGTGAACCTCTGACAGGGTGCCCAAGACTCACTTGATGCCTGTAGGGAGTGATGCTAGCCCATCTGGTCCAATCCCACTGAAGAGTTACTGTAGCACATATTGCTGAAAAAGTTAATGCTGGTTATGATAGAAAGGTGTCAGAACACACAGTGCAGCGCTCTGCATTGCCACAGACTGGTCACCATTGGGCAGGTGGTTTTAATGTTATGGCTGATCTGCACATATCTGCAAGAAGATGGCGTAGTAACTGTACAAATTGCCATCATCTATTTATATAGCGCCACTGATTCCGCAGCGCTGTACAGAGAATTCATTCACATCAGTCCCTGCCCCATTGGAGCTTACAGTCTAAATTCCCTAACACACAGAGACTAGGGTCAATTTTGATAGCAGCCAATTAACCTACTAGTATGATTTTGGAGTGTGGGAGGAAACCGGAGCACCCGGAGGAAACCCACACAAACACGGGGAGAACATACAAACTTCACACAGATAAGGCCATGGTCGGGAATTGAACTCATGACCCCAGCACTGTGAGGCAGAAGTGCTAACCACTAAGCCACCCTGCTGCCAATATATATAATGTTCTTCATGGACAATCCCATAGAACTCCTATACATAAAACAGGGACATACAAGGC
Organism: Mixophyes fleayi; assembly: GCF_038048845.1. Classification (NCBI taxonomy): domain Eukaryota; kingdom Metazoa; phylum Chordata; class Amphibia; order Anura; family Limnodynastidae; genus Mixophyes; species Mixophyes fleayi. Next base: position 96,587,222 of record NC_134402.1, on the reverse strand, counting down.
AGACAATATAAATGCAAACATGAAAACAAAGGGTATGGAGGACCCTGCTCATTAGAGAGCTTACATACTAAGTGGAAGAGAGCACAGCTGAAACAAGAGGAGTAAATGTGGTTCAGAGTGGAGATTGGGATAGTTGTGAGGGTGCATTAGTTTGAATAGTGTTATCAGGGATAAAGTCACCTCTGAAAACGAGTTGGCTTTTATGAGGTGTATGAGCATCAGGGCCAAATTAAGATATGTGGGGTCCTGTAGTGGCAACTCCCTGCAACTAAAATATCATTGTCCTACTGTATGTGTCTGCATGTGCACAGTTCAGACTAACATGGCAGTTAATGCTTTCTATGAACAGTGCACACTGCACTGCAGATACACTACCTGTATCACAACTTGTTAGGAATCTTTATGCTCTCTAATAGAAAGCTATATAGTTATAGTTCATTCCGTAGTGGATTCTATTAATTAATTAGAAATTAATAGTAAAGTGTCAGGGCTGATAGGGGCTAAACCTCAATGGCTCTGGCTGCACAAGGTGGCAAACACACTTCAGTAAGAGTAGTAACAGCATGTAACTGACAGCCAGCAAAAAATGTAGCAGACAATTGGGAGGCAGAGTAAACCTTAGAGAGAACACACTAATAGCTACAGCTATTAGCATTGAGGCCATATTAAAAGAAGAATTTTATTTTTGAAATTTAACTTTATGTTAATAACTTTTGTTTAATAAGGTAATGCAACTATAGCATTTATTAACACTGTCAAACCAGATCTGTATGATCTCACTACGTTTTCTCTATGCTAACCCTAAACTATTGTGGGGTGTAAGTATATACACTTGCTATGTCTGACATAAGTCTGGCGCTAATTCTATTGATTTTGATCTAGACACATCTTCAGATGTTTGAAAGAGGGCTTAGGACTACCTGCGCTTGTTGTTGCTTTGCGTGGTGGTGCTGCTGACAGTAGGGGTTGGTGTAAGGGCAGGCTGGGACGGTCCCGTAGTGGGCTACCTTGGGCTAGTTAACTGGGCCATCTGCATTTACTTTCATTTAAATTGTTCCTAATAGGTTGCTGAATTAAGTCTTGCCCCCCCCCCGGGCTAAAATTTGCCATCCCTCCCTTAGGTTGGAGACCTTGGGTCTTATTACTTAGTTGTGCTAAAGGATTCCTTGTCGCAGGGTGGTGGATGTGAGATGTGTCCAACTGAAGACGTGCACCTAAACATGCCTTTTTATGTGTGTATTCTGCTTAGTACGTTCTAAGCGCAAATGTATCCAACTCTAAATGTGCCCCAATATGTTCATTAAACATCAACTTAAAAAGTATAGAATAGGTGGTGAGAATTTGATTTGGTCTGTATTAAAAAATGGAGATATTTCCAGGGACACATCTTTAAAAACCTGGGACTGTCCCTGGAAATTAGGGACAGTTTGCATTGTTATATTAGATGATCAGCAATCAGTTTATAGGTGGCAAAACGCTTGTGATTTGCTATTCTGTTTGTTTTTTCCAAATTCACATCCAGGATGAGGATAAAAATATTAAGAAACTTTTATTAAAATGTTTGACTTGGAGCAACAGGAACTTTATGAGAGCACCGTAGTTTAAAAATTAATTTGATGATTAAATACATTTCTGCTGCTGTATGTACATTAGAGATTTTTGCTGGACATTTTCCTTTTTCCACCATTGCCTTAGCTCTCCATGGTATCGTACACAACATGTAAGTCTGGGCCTATGCAACTTTTATAGAAGTAGAGTTGGCACAGTGATTAGCATTGCTGGCTCACAGCTATAGTTTCCCCCCATGGTCCAAAAAGCATACTAGTAGGCAGAGCTAGATTAAGGCTGTAGGTGACCTGGGGTACTTAAGACAGGGAGTTCCTATGGTCAAAATTTAAGTGAGTTACTTAAAACCCAATTTTGATTTAAATATTTTCTGAAAATACTACACTATTAGGACCATTGATAATCTAAATGAATAACGATGCCTAATTGATGATCTAAATTAATAAAAGCCCTTCCTTGATGATCATAATTAATAATAGTGCTCTATTGATAAGTGCTATTAATAATAGTGTCCTCTTGATGATCGTAATTAATAATATTAGTGCTCCATTGAAGATATACTTACCTTAGGAGTTCTCTCCTCTTTCTTGTGTCTGCGCTGTATGCTGAGAGAGGCTACTTTAGGTGTCACATCTGTGATGTAATAACATTGCAACACATAAGGAAGCCATGAGACTCTGCATGCAGGTGCTTCCAGGGCTGTAACGGCAACAGTAGTCTTTGTTTTGACATATATATTTTCCCCAATATTAATAGAACACTCATTCTCTATTTTTATAAGGAAACTAATAGCCTTGCACTAACTCTTAAAAAAAAAATATATACCTAGGGGTCAATTCTAGACATTGTAGTATAGTACAATAACTGTCTGCACATTTCTTAGATCACTGCATCTAATTTTGCGAATGAAGAAAGCATAAGGGTTCTCTCTCTGTACCCGAACCCCTGGTTTTCATTCAATGTCCCCACTCCCTCTCCCTTATAGTTCTTTACTTGCCTAAGTACCAATCATCAACATCATCATCAACATTTATTATTATAGTGCCAGCAAATTCCATAGCGCTTATTCAATAATCTGATCAGTGTAGAACAGTGGGTTGATTAAGTTTATGCAACAAAATGATCCAATAACCTGATCAGTGTAGGATCACAAATTAACCTTTATTTCTGGTGTATATCCAAATGTTGTGTCTGCATAACATAATGCAGACATTAGAAGAAACAATGGTTGGGTGCAGTGAACAACCAGTACCCAGCAGGAAAGATGGTGGGCTAGATGGCTATTGTGTGCCCGGTATCCATATTTCACCTCAATGAACTCTTATCAGAGGTAAAAAAGAAAAATTGAATTCATTGATTTTTTTCTGTAATGCACTGCACACAGTCTTATCAGCGTCATGCTTACTATAGTTAAGCAGTGAAAGGAAAAATAAGAGTTCATAAAATAATGAAAAAAAAAGTTCAATATTTGTATTGCTCCTCCACCTCTCCTCCTTGAAATGTGATATTATTAACATTCCATACACTACATATAGACTTCTGAATGTCTCTGATACTACTTAGTTTAACCTCTCTTTTTTTTTCCGGTAGCCAAGCGGGGCTTATGTCCGAAGCCAGCAGTATTACTGAATTCTACAACTCCGTGTAAAGATAAATGTTTCAATGACAGTGACTGCTCAGAACACATGAAATGCTGTCGTACAGGATGTGGACTCCTTTGTGTATATGCAGGTACTTCTTAAATTTCTTCTGGATTCGGGATGGTTCCCTCACTCACAACCACATTAATAACCCAAACCTTAGATCCACGCTACCCAAAATACAGACAAAGCACATCACTCTTGGGGGTATATTTACTAAACTGCGGGTTTGAATAAGTGGCGATGTTGCCTATAGCAACCAATCAAATTCTAGCTGTCATTTTGTAGAATGTACTAAATAAATGATAACTAGAATCTGATTGGTTGCTATAGGCAACATCTCCACTTTTTCAAACCTGCAGATTAGTAAATATAGCCTTAGGAGTGAAAAATGTTTGCAGCCTTTTTTCAAAATCAAATGAATACTATAACCATTGTTGGGTTAAGAAGTAACCATTTGTATACAAAGAGATACTGTCCAGGCCAGAACGCAACCAAGGAAACCAAATACCCTTTCTAAGCTAGGGAGAGGATATATCACGTCTACCTGCCGTTACAGCACTACTGCATTTTTAAGGTCAGAATACTTCCAGGCGTCTCATTTCAAGTCCAGCCTTGACAATACCTTACACCATAACTTAATGGCTGCTACTACCAAAACCCATTGAGAATCTTAGCACACTCATCATCATGAGGTTTAATCATTTCATTCTGTAAAATGACTCCATCATAGCTTCCCCCCAACCTCCCCTGACTCATCAATAGACACAGAGAAGATTAAAATACCATAGAATAGACTTAACCAGGGACAAACGCAGGATTTGTAGAGAGGGGTTTCCACGCTATGCTGCCAGTGGGCATGACCAGCATGCATGGGGGTGTGGCTATAATTTTAGATAGTGCTTAGTTGCTCTACAACTCTTCCTATTCCCATCATATACACAGGCAATGCTGCATGCACTATTAGATGCACGCAGCTCTCCCTTTTCGAGCAGAACCGTGTGAAGCAGGACATACCTCCCAACTGTCCCTACAGTCAGAGCAAAGTCCTGACTGAGTGTGTCAGAACAGTCAGCAGACTGTACTGCTCTCTCCTACCTGTTCTTGCTGCTTTCACTACATGTTGCTGCTGCTCGTGTCCTAAGCTCAGTTCCTGCTTGTCTGGATCCTACAATGTTGGGTCCCTTTTTGGAAAAAGGAAAGGTATATGATATAGAAATCCCAGCAATGAGTGAACACAGTAGGCCTATTAAATCAAAAGCACCCAAGTTTAATAATTAGGCCTCCCAGCATCCAACCGGATCAATACATTAATGTCATTCATCTTTAATAAAAAGGTCCATTTCCCCCCAAACAACCTCAACATTACATTAATAGTATTTACATTTAATAAATAAAATTATTTCCTCCCAAATATTAAATAATTAGCATTCACCTTTAAGAAATAGAACTCCTTCTCCCCAATCTCTGCCACACATTCAATTAATAGCACCCAAACCACCCAAGTATTAAATGCATAGTCCCATCATCCCACCCTTAATAGGTCCACTATTACCACACTATTAAATTAAATATTCCCGACCTTTGCCCCACCAAAAAATTAAAAGCTCCCATTCTCAGCCTACTATTAAAATTAATATTTCACACCCCATCAACATCACACAAACTTCCTCCCCACTTATATTAAAATCTCATGAGAACCCCATCCCACACACACACACACACACACACATTCACACTCTTCATCTAGTGCTGTGTCTTGTGTCCTCCTGCTGCACACATAAGACATGCAGACAGTGGGAGAGAAAGGGGCAGGTACACACAGCAGGGGCGAAATGGCTGTGAAAAGTGCAGACAGAAACAATCTGCACACAAGCTAAGCAAAGTGGCTGGTGCCGGGGGCTGGGTCCAGCCACCTCAAGCATACAGTACCCCAGGCTGGGAGGGGGGATTTCCAGGCACTAGGGAACCCCCTCGGTTTGCCTATGTTAACCCTCTAACCACTGAGCTGATCAACTGTAATCTACATCTGTAAACATTGCTCTTGCAAAGAATTTAAAGTTATATTAGCCCCATGCTGGCCAACTAAAATTATAGCAGGTGATTGTCAGATTCAAAGGAGTAATTAAAACGTATTCCAAATCATGTTATGAACAAGACACACACTCAGATAACTGTCTATTGTAAATAGTCATTGATGCACTAATCTAATGCATCATAACAAACAAATCAGGTACAGGATAAAGATATAGCATGCTATACTAAGCTTATATAACACCTATCATGAGCATCTGTATTTTTGTTTCTATTCCCTATAAGCATAGTCTTCTGCTTTCTCCATTTCAGATTTTGTAACCATATTAACTAACAAATGCTTTAACTAGTTCAAGATCAGTCTGTGCCTTTCATATGTATTTATTTGGCTTTAATACTTATCCTAGCTATCTAAAGATTGATAACAGCCCAACTTCTTATAAACACCATGGGTTGTCAAGCCACTAATGAAGGACTACTAGAAGTCTGCAATTACAGCATGTGGTGAGGAGTTATGGAATTAGATGATGCAAATATCACAGTGAATGCCGAGTAAAAGACAATACTGATATGCTGCATAGACTATCATCATAATCATCATCATCAACAACATTTATTTATATAGCACCAGCAGATTCTGTAGCCCTTTACAATAAGGAAAAAACACAGTAATTAAGCAATAAAGGTAATACAAACAGACAGAGAGGCAAGTTTATAATCTATGGGACTATATGCTGATGTGTGACTATAATACAATACAGGGAATCACAGCAACATTTCTGATATTTTCCACTAGTATTTCTGCTGCATATTTAACCCTCAGGCAGAATCCTGATTAATAATATTGTCTGATAATAATCTAATTTCATCCCTCATGAATACAGGGTGCTAGGGACCCCCACTTCCCCAAAGGCATGCCACTTGCAGAATTGTCCTATTCTATTACTGATTCTTACTCTAATTGCAGTGCTATATGTGTATTTTTAAACCATCTATTAAATAGAGCAATGGCATATTTACACCATTGCATTATTATATTATTTATAAGTGGCATGAGATACCCATGCTTCTACATATATTCTACTAAAGCATTATTCAGTTGGTTTAAAGAAAAACATATTTTTTTAACACAATGGCATATATTGACAAAATTGTATAAAATAATTTTGAAGACTTCAAAATTTACATTTACAGTATGTGCACTATCAGGGATTATTGCTAATACTTGGTTCATAAATGGAAGAAATAAATATATCACAAGTATGTCACTAAGGACAACCAAAACAGTGCTTAAATCGAGGTAATGTCCAGAATACACAGATAAAAATTATGTTATTAGTATTATTATTACAATTATTATTAATTATATATTAGCTCACAAGACCCAACAACAGAAACAGAAGAACACTACTTTGCTGAGGAAGGGAGGAGTGCAGTAAAAATGCCCTCAGTCATGGGTTCAGAGATGTTGCAAGTAATTTTCAGTATCTTAGTATCTTCCAAAGAACAGTCTGTATAAGTTCATATTAAGTAGCTTGAAGTCAACTATAGTTTTTCTTTAATATGGATGTTTCCATTAGAACGCCCAGGGTTCTGTCCAAAAAATGACCTCCCAAAGAACGAAGGTGAAGCACAAAAGCCAAAGTGCAAAAGTGACTTTGAATGTGCGAAGAACGCTAAGTGCTGTGAAAGAGGATCTTCACAAGACTGTCTCCCTGCATCAAAAGGTGAGCATCATCAGTAGCCTCTTATATTTGCTTCCATGAAGAGATGAGAATTCCACTGGAAAAAGTACTTATTAATAAAAAAAATATGCCTTCCTGCTAAATATTTTGTTTGAACATGTTTTACTCAATAAACCAAGTAGGGTGTTTTTTAAACGCTTACTATAATTTAGCCACTTAGGACACTATTCAGTAATTTAATCTACAAATCCTTGCTATGTATGAACAAAAATGCTACAGTTAATGCAAACACCGTAATGTACTGAGCAATGAGCACCTAAATTACTCTCGATGTCTGTAACCTACATGGAATAGCTGTTTTGTTTACAGTCTACTAAAGACTTAAGTGACTGTTGTTGTATATAGAGATTTGGGCAGCACGGTGGCTTAGTGGTTAGCACTTTTGCCTCACAACACTGGGGTCATGAGTTTGATTCCCAACCATGGTTTTATTTGTGTGGAGTTTGTGTGTTCTCCCCGTGTTTGCGTGGGTTTCCTCCGAGTGCTCCGGTTTCCTCCCACACTCCAAAAACATACTAGTAAGTTAATTGGCTGCTATCAAAAGTGACCATGGTCTGTGTGTGTATGTTAGGAAATTTAGACTGTAAGCCAGTGGTTCCCAAACTTTTTCAGTTCGCGGCACCCTTAGAGTCTCCATAATTTTTTCAAGGCACCTCCGAAATAATTACAGAGTAGTCCTGTTTTATAAGTAATTGGGCCAAAATAACATAATCAGTAATTAGGTCAGGACAGAAATACTTAGTAAGTGGTTTGCAAAAATAATACACATAAATCCAAGGGAAAAAAACATTTTTATATATTTATTTCCATTATATTTCTGTAAAGAATATTTTACAGCTAATAAGAGGAATAAGATCAAACAAAATAAAACAACAACATGTACAAAAATCATCACACTGTTCCCCTTCATCCACACACTCAGTGCCCCTTCATCCACACACTCTGTGCCTCTTCATCCTCATTCTGCCCCCTCCATTGCTGTTTCCTATCACCATTTCCCCTCCGTTTCTTAACTTACCATACTTGGCCTTCTTTCTTCTATTTCTTTCATCTTCACTTCTGTCTTCTTACTAATCTGGCAGTGCCTGGGACCCAGCATCCTCCTCTCTCCTGCTGCTCCTCACTGAATATGTCGGACATGATGACATCATGCCCGACATTCAGTGAGAAGCGAGGAGGATGCTGGGTGCGGGGCGCCACCGGATTGGTAAGTTTATTTTTGTTTTGTTTCTTTCCTGGCCATGGCATGCCTGTGACAGCGCTGCAGCACCCTTGGGACCCGCGGCGCATACTTTGGGAAACTCTGCTGTAAGCTCCAAGGGGGCAGAGACTGATGTGAGTGAGTTCTCAGTACAGCGCTGCGTAATTATCGGCACAATATAAATAGCTGCTGATGTGCGTGGACTGCCATATTTTGGTTCTAAAACTTCCTCATGTTTTGGTTTAGGTACTGATTTTACCAAAAATCCTCAATGGTTTTGGCTTTCATTCTGGAACTGTATTTAATTAAAAAATGGTGAAATATAGGTAAAATCATGTGCTTTTCAGCGGTTTTTGCTGTACATTACTATTTATAGCTTTGACATTAATTTACAGTCATCTATATTCTATTTTCTGATGATTTCTTCACAGCTGCCACCCCACAACTAAAATGGTTTGAGAACATTGCTGAAGCATATCAAGTGTAGAATTCCACCTCGTTACAACCTCTTGCTGGGTGTCATACACATGTTCGACAGTTACATGAATGACATTTATATGGTCAACACACAATAAGATAGACAGGGTTGAAAAGTCGACAGTAATGACATTGGCAGTATTATTAGATTGACAATTGAGATGTAGAGAGTATTAATAGGTTGACAATTTGAATATAAACACTATTATAAGGTTGACAATTCGAATGTAGCCAATATTTTTAGGTTGACAATACTATCCCTCTCCCTAACCCTATCCCTATCCCTATTCTGTAGCGCTTTACAATTAGGAACAAACAATGTAATAAAACAATACTGGGTAATAAAGACAGAGAGATAAGAAGGCCCCACACACAAGCTTACAATCTCCCTGTTATTATTATTTGTAGCAAGTTCATTCAAGTAGTTTATTAAAAGGTGAAAATTCATGTATAATAACAAGGAGTCCAGCATGAGCTATCAGCAGAATGGATAGACACCTCATGCAATCTTCACCGTCAACACCTTCATCATCAACCTACAGAAGGGGACCAAGAAGAGTAAGCATAGCTTTAAACAAAAATTATATGTAAAGCAAGTGTTTGCAAGTATGACAGCCAGAATCCTGTTGCACAGCAGATAAATACAGCCATGATAGCTAAGTTAGCACTGGATGTGTGTCAAAATTCCACCTTTAGTGCATCAAGTTTTAGCAGATTAGTTGAGATTATGTGTCCACACTACCAAATTCCATCTCATCCTAAAAGCAATTCCTCAGCTATTGTGGGATTATTGCAATCCCTGGAAAATGTAATTGTAGGGACTATGCACTTAACTACAGATATGTGGACAAGCTGCACTGGTCAAACAGAAGACTACATGACCATGACAGCTCACTGGGTAGGTGTATTGCCTTCAGCAGGAACAGTGACTGTAGCATCATCACCATTCATCTCATTCTTTCAGCGTAATAGAACTAGCACACAGTGCCAGGTCATTCACAGCACCCTGTTTTTTGTCCACTAAATATTTATTATTTATTATTATTCATTTAGAGAAACCAGGGAAATGCCCTGTTGCCTGTGAATTAAAATCTGAACCTGCGTGCTCTAGTGATGGAGATTGTCTTGGAAATCTTAAGTGCTGTTCTGACTGTGGACGGAGGTGTATGATACCTGAAAAATGAACAAACCACTCTAGCAATGAAGGTAATATTTATCTTCAGTTAACTTCTCTCAAATATAGTATATTACTATGAATTATGAAAAGGATGAATATACCCATTAACCTTAATTTGTATTAACAGTGGTCCTTGTTAGCCATGTGAAGTTTCTGTTCTCACAGAATTGCTGGAGAGTTTTCTAAAGTTTTTAGAATGTGTTGACTTTCTGGGTTGTATTGCTACTCGCTAGACTAGATTTCTTGAGAACAGAAACTTTAATTGCCCATATCTATATAATGTCAGGGGTGCAAGAATGTGAGCCCCAAACTCATATAATAAGTGAGACTATAAACGGCGATGGGCAAAGTCTTTGGAGGGTCCCAGTTCAGAAAATGACAAAAAGGGCCCTTCAGCTGCCCAATCCTCCAGAAAAGTATAGCATTTTAAATGTGTATATGATTAGCGTTGTGTCAGCACTGACGCCTTATTAATGGTCAGTAAGATCTATTATGCCAGCAATATTGCCATAAGATATCATTTGCCGGTGAAGATGCCGGTAAAGATAAAATACAACGTTAAATATTCCAGCAAGCCCTAATATCCTACAAAGTCAATGATAATGTCCACTGAAAGAAAATATATCACTGATAAGCCAGATGTATTATACCAATGATAGCTAACAAAATCTAAAATGCCAACTATGACAGTGATGATACCCAGCCAGATCAAACAGGCGCGGGCTGGGAGGTATCAGCCCGGGGGGCACACAGGCGGCTGCATCACGTGATACTCGATGCGGCCGCGTCATAATGAAGCGGCCGCATCGCGTGTCACGTGATGCGGCCACCTATGCGCTGACGTGGCCGCATCGGATGCGGCCGCCGGTGACAAAAAAATAAATTACTGCATTAACGGCGGGGGGACAGGGGGAGGCGGCCGGCCCGAACAGCCGCTAGACTGCGCGGCCCAGGTGCCCGCTGCCCCCCTGCCCCCCAGTCCAGCCCGCCTCTTTTTTAAATCAATGATATTTGCAATTTTGATGGCAGGATTTGAAACAGCAATTTTATTAAAGTGGATCCCGAGTCTCCCCCCAGAAAGGACTTGTTGCAAGTGGCTGCACACTGTGTGCAGGTCTGTTCATCAGAGACAGGCAACCAGAGAGTCTTGCCCAGCTGCTCTGATTGTGTTTTAAAAACAATCAGAGTGGGTGGTCAGCATACTCTCCCTGCCTGTCTCTGTCGAACAGACCTGCACACATTGTGCAGCTGCAGGCATGCTTAGCTGTCAAAAAGGGGACGGGACTAAATCGCCCCCCACAAAACAGAATTCTAGATCCACCCCTGATCCCAACACACCAGGTTTAGCCTTTAATAAAAAAGACATTTTAAATCCAGTAAGCAAAATCGCAGAACATCTGCGATTTAATAAACCGATGCTTGATAAATCATGCTCATAGTCTGCATGGTAGCTAATTTGTTAAACAGATTATCTGGTCATAGCAAAAAAACCACTTGGGGCTAGATTTACTAAACTGAGGTGTAAAAAAGTGGAGATGTTGCCTATAGCAACCAATCAGATTCTAGTTATCATTTATTTAGCACTGTCAGGATGGGACTCAAAGTCTGCTCAGGTGGATACTATCCCCAGAGAGGTGCAGAGTCTAACGGAAAGAGAGGTTTTCACCAGTGATCCCCGCAAGCGAATATGGTTAAAGTAAGGATATGTCAGAGTGCTGCAGGCGGTTCCAAGAGGTAAGTGGAAGTTCAGGATTACAGAAGAGAGCAATAGTCTGCAGGATACTGATGCACCAGGGTCCTGATGAGCTGGGAGCCCTGGAGCAGGATTAGAGGAGATGCGCAACGATTTGCAGAGTAGCGGCAGCTTCTTAACTGCGGAGGCAGTGGCGGATCCAGGGAAGGGCGATCGGGGCAATCGCCCCCCCTAGCAGACACTTGCTGCCGACGGCTGCACAGTATGTGCAGGTCCGTCCAGCCGTGACAGGCAGGGACAGTGTGCTGCCCGGCTGCTCTGACAATCAGAGCAGCCGGGCAGCACACTGTCCCTGCCTGTCACGGCTGGACGGACCTGCACATACTGTGCAGCCGTCGGCAGCCTAAGATGTTAGAAAGGGGGGGGGCCTAAATACCCCCCCCCCAAATCGCCCCGGGTACTGTAGATTTCTAGATCCGCCCCTGTGCGGAGGTGATGCAGGTATACACAGGAGAGCAATAGTCTGCAGTGTAATTGCTGAATCCAGAGTACATTGAGGTGGAAGCAATAAACAGGAGTCAGATAAGGAGACCTGAAGATCTGGCAACCATAGGAAGGGGGCAGGTGTTTTAAATAAACAGGCTGACAGGTTCTTAACCAATCAAGTGAATGTAGGGAGTTTTGAAAAGACAAGGGGCTAGATTTACTAAGCTGCGGGTTTGAAAAAGTGGGGATGTTGCTTATAGCAACCAATCGGATTCTAGCTGTCATTTTGTAGAAAGTACTAAATAAATGAAAGCTAGAATCTGATTGGTTGCTATAGGCAACATCACCACTTTTTCAAACCCGCAGCTTAGTAAATCTAGTCCAAGGTGTGCACATGCTCAGTTTAGAGCAGCCAGAATGAGAAGTTAGCTGGTGCGATGTGTGACAAATACATTCTACAAAATAATAGCTGGGGGTAAATGTCTCATTCTCTGTATTCTGTAAGTCGCCGGAAATCTGCGATTTTGCAGTGAAAATTTAAAGCGGCGATGGCTTGTAAAGGCAAAACATCGCCACTTAAAATTTCTGTAATTCGCTGATTTCCCGCGACTTACAGAATACGGAGAATAATACATTTATACCCTAGAATCTGATTGGTTGTAATAAGCAACATCTCCATTTTTTTAAATCCGCAGTTTAGTACTAAATACACCCCTTGATCTGTTCCAGGGAGCATTCAATTGTAAGGGACACCACACATGGTTATACAGTGCTCACACTTTACACCACCTGCTTTACAATACCCCCCTTACTTACAACCATGTATTTTTTCTGCATGAAGTGCATTAAAATTAATGAATTCCAGTATATGTCAACTTCTTTTTAACACCACCCTCACCACACTTTGGCCACTAGTTTTAGTTGGCGTTATAAAGCAATTTCTCTAATTTTAAAGCACAGTTTGTGTTAAAGATTATTATAGTGGCCTAGGAGCCTATTTATGAATTTTTATGGACCTAAAATATACTATCTACTATATAAATGCCTAGTGGCGTGTGTGGAAAAAAAACCCCCAAGCTGCAGCGCTGACCTATATATTTCTTAAAAGAGAAGTGACAGTTGGGAGTGGTTGGTGGTTGCCGGGGGTGACAGTGGGGAGTTTTTAACACCTTAAGTAGCTTGATGAAGGATGTGGCAATGAAGATGAAGGATGAGGTGATGGAGAAAAATGATGAGGTGGTGACATGTGGACAAAACCACGTTAAAAAAGGGCGCTTGCGTCGGGAAGTAACGCTCTTCCCCTGAGGAGGCCGGGGCTAGGCCCAAATGCATGACAAGAACCCTTTTAACACCTTAGTTAGCTTGATTTGACTAGAATGCATGAGTATCATGCACGGGTTAACTTGTAATATGTAATTTCCGAGGATTAAAATAATTTGATCACTGGTGTACTTATGTACACAGATTAATTGCGCACTGTACATCTGTCATTTATTATTTTTAAATTATCTTTAATGTGTCTCTATGTAACAATATTTGCTTATTAACTGAAATCTGCATTTTTATATTTGTCATTTCAGTGACACATGTAGTTCCTCTGAATTAAATTAATTAAGAAGATTACACAATCAAGAAAACACAACTGTCCTAACTTTTGTTTTGAATCTCATTGTTAAACTAAATTTCTAAAATAGAAAATAAAACTATACTATTATAATATATACTTAGATTGTAAGATCTCTCACAAGACTTTGTTTTTGTGTCTGCATTTATTTTGTCCACATCAGTGTTTCTTAACTCCAGTCCTCACGTACCCCCAACAGCTCATGTTTTCAGGATTTCATTAATCATGCACAGGTGATTTAGTCTACTTGGCTGGGTCAGTAATTATCCTACCAGTTCCACAGACAGAAATCTTGAAAACATGAGCTGTTAGGGGTGCGTGAGAACGGAGGTTAGAAAACACTGGTCTACATTGTATGTTGCTGTTTTATGTTTTCCCCACTCTTTGGCACTGCAGAGCATTGTGGCGCCTTAGAAGCTGACAATTAAAAATAACAATAATGCAGAAAAAACTTTGCTAATCCTATCAGAAGGAAAATAAATAAAATCAAGACAGTGCAAGGCAAGGTCTGTGGCACCATAAGAACATTTTTGAGAAAACATGGGGACTATGTGATTACAAGTAAAGATTAGAATCTAAACAAATTGTTGCAATTTAAAAATAACATGTAAAATATGTCAGGGTTACAGTCATTTTGAGCAATGTAAAACTGTTATAAATCTATGTTTATTTTAAGGCAAAAAAGATTTCTGAGAAAAACTCACCATTTAAATTGTGTTTGTTAAATTATAATAACTTTGTAGCATGTACTATAATTATGAAATTTACTAATAATTGAATGTGAAGATACGTGGTTCCCAAATCACTCAGACACGGTATTAGAAGAAAAATAGAAGAGATTATTTATTCTGCAGAACAGAATTAAATACAGCACGGCCCCCTTAACAATAGCAGGTCCAACAAATGAGGAAATCAGTTCAAATAAATCCAGTGAAATAGGTTCCACAGCACATCAGTCACACACATCTCCAGCTCCCAGGGTAGCCTCTTTTATCACCTTCTAATCCCACATTAGGAACTGCCTGCCCAGGGAAGTTGCAAAAGGTCTAGATGGGTGGGCTTCTCACACTATCCAACCCCCTCCCCTACCTCCACAGGTGTCCTCCCTCAAGTGACCCTTGCTGGGTCTGGCTCCTGGCTGTTTGTAGAGCTCACTAGTGGACAATAGGGAGCAAACAGAAATAACAATGGTAGCTTAATTCACTCAACTCCTGAATGTTCCCTGTGGAGGTGGAATTTAACCACTGAAGTACTTTTCCAAAGAGTTCTAAGCCACACCTCATAACAATGGACATTTGAGACAAGTGGTACTTACCTTAGCTAAGACAAGCGAAAATGACTTCTGCTGTCCTGTTATTTTCACACAATATGGCAATATTATTTATATTTCTAATACATACAATATTGCAGGTAATAGCAAGGGCAAAAGGGACCTAATAACATGAAATAATAATACACATAATACACCAATGCTCAGATGTATATATTTAGACTGGGCCAAGGATTAAAAAGTACATTAAACTGTAAGAAACAGGTGATGAATAAACAGTCCTCAGTCCAGTAGCACCCTGTTTCGTGACATTAAAAAAGTGTTTTTTAAGATGTGTCAAAGAACACAAGCTCTGGTGGCTAGATGTCCTGGGCTTTTCTCTGTTTAAGTGGCCCATGACATATGAACATATGCTTCGAACATATATGTAGTCAAGTGTTGACTTGCAATTAAAGTTACCAGAGGATCAAGTACATGACTATAAATTCTTCCATATTGAATGGTCATGTCATTAGGTAGCAAATGTTTGGTACAAAGCTTTGGCCTTCACATGGTCAAACGTTAGTGTACCCCAGGTTTTAGATCCTATAAATGTGCTGGTAGACTTTGTGGGGGGTCTGATGCCTTCAAGTGCAAGCCATAAGGTTTCTCTAACTCTACGATAAAGAAGCATTTGTCTTGAACTAAGAACCATTCAAAAGACTCTAGGTAAGCTTTTCCACATATATGTCATACAGTGCTAAAGAGAAGTTGATGTGGTTGCTGTAAGAACCACAACCATTGGTGTTTACCTGCAATATAGTCAGCTTTTACCCTTCCTAGATCCTGCAAAGTCAGTTTTTTCCTTGGCAGATGATAATAAAGTTTACAATTTTCTTAAAATGTCTGCTAGGATAGAGAAAATAATACAACAAGAGAAAGTATAATGTGAGCTATAAATGAATCTCTGTGTACATTCCTCATCCTCTTTTGGAGCCAAATCCACCTGAATCCTTTGTGAGTCCGATGCATAGATCTGCATAGGTAAACTTACTTGTTGTCTTCTATAAGTGTCTGTCTCCAAAATGTATAATAGCAATCACCCTGCATGTTATCAATGTGTTTCAGTGCTGGGATATGTCGCATCTCTATGTAGCAAGATATATTTTAGTATAACTTGTATGTGAAAGTCTGTAGTGAAACTGAGTATGACTATGTATAAACGGTGCCTTTCAATAACAAATATTTGTCTGTTTAAAATGTTTTGTGATGCCATGCACCTATTTCTGTGGAACTACACCAATTTATATGGGTTAGAGCATGGCTTAGTAAGTTGAAATTTAGTCACCTCCACACTTTGTATGAAAAATAAATAAATATAAAGTAATTAAGGGAATGATCCTAAGGTGAAAGGTGAAATTTTTTCATTTGGGATCACAATTTTGCATATAGTGGTGCAAAGCATTTACATAGAGAGAGTTCCAAAAATGGATAGTGGAGCTATGTATGGATATTACACAGGACCCCACATTTGCAAAGGCCAGCCCTGCGTACACTGGTTCAGTGGTGGCATACAAACCAGAAAGGCCCCCTGAGGTCACTTTACCAATGGACTTATTTCATTGGAAACAGATAATGAGGTTGTTACAAATTACTCTTGCATTATGTAGATGTAAGTTGCTCACATTTCCTTGCTGCTGCCCTCATGTATATCCACTTTTATATCCTTGGTAAAGACTCTACTGCACCCAGAAGCCGCTATAAAACCCTCTGATCATCTATGATATAAACACTAGGAAACCACTGCATAGTCACTATGCACCACTGTATAGTCATTGTGCACCACTGTATAGTCACTACTCAATTTATTGTATAAACACCAGAAACCTGGGTGCTGGGATGTGTGTTGCCCTCCTGCAATTTTCAAATTCGTGCCCTCATTTTTTATAAATTAACATATGTTCAAACTAACAACCTGGAGGGACACTGGTAACTAAATACAGATAACGCCAGAGAAGATGAATCCATCTCTGTGATGGGGATGGGGGAACCTGGGCATACACCTAGAAAACACAACTGGTAGAAATGTAACCAGAATCCCTTATCCAAGTACCCAGAAGTTAATTCAGAAACAAGTAAATTGCTTTAAATATAGTATTGCATTTGTTCTACACAATAAATTGTATATATCCATTATCAAGCATTTAAAGCAAGATGACCTCACGTGAATACAATACCTCTGAGTTATGAATATCTAATACACATAGGTGCCCAAGTCCCCCATCAAACCCAGGTTAAGGATTATGTTACGACAGTGACACTGCTGTTTATAACAATGCCAAACACTTGCACTGACTGACTTTTTACAGGGCAGTTTTATTTGGCGGCTTTTTAAGAGCAGGAAGTACTTATATACAGTATATGGTATGTAGTAGTTTTATAGTATTAATATGTTTGACAAGAGAAGCAGACCTGGAATTCCCATCAAAAACATGCACTTGTCTCTGCAGCAGAGTATTGCTAATACCACTCTAGTTCCAGTACTTACCCATGACAGACATTGTTAAGTACAATTTGCGGTCCAAACATACACAAAAGTGTGGGCTAAAAAAATGCACTCTTACGTGGTTATGTTGAGTCACAGTTATCTTGAGATACGTGCAACTTATAGTGCATCCAGATATGCTTTAGCAAAATGACAGGTAGAGCTTCCAATGATATTGATTGTGTGCTCACAGAGCAAAAATAAATTCATTATAAATAAATAATGGAATATTTAATTTTTGAGTGTGTATTCTTCTTTTGATGCTTTCACTGGTGTTCACCTTTCCCAAAATTTTCGAGTTGTATTTACCACAAGACAAAAGAAATACATAACATAGTGTGATATTATACCAATAAATTGTACATTTAGCAAAAAGTAAAGTGAAAAATAAGGGTGTTTCTTCATGTATGGAGCATTAAGACATCCTTACCAGAAACAGAAACATCAAGCGGAGGGACACTGCTGTATTCCTGGGGCCTTCTTACAGATTGTTATCATGAATGGTTCCTCCTCCATCTGGTAAACACACTTTGGAAGAGAGACCAAGGGCTAGATTTACTAAACTGCCGGTTTGAAAAGTGGGGGTGTTGCCTATAGCAACTAATCAGATTCTAACTCTCATTTATTTAGTACATTCTACAAGATGACAGCTAGAACCTGATTTGTTGCTATAGGCAGCATCTCCACCTTTCAAATCCGCAGTTTAGTAAATCTAGCCCCAGAAATATTGTGAAACAAACACTGCCAAAGACTTATGATACTACACTCACTATTACAATAACGCTAATAAGTGCAATCACATATGGGTGACTTATGGTGAAGGAAGAATATTCTTTTCTATGGAGGGAGAAGAAAATACAATTTTCTGATAAGACTAATAATACACTTATGTCTAGTAAGTGAATTCCCAACAGGGAACAGTTTGGAGATTCACATCATTCACGTATTTATTTCACAAATTATTTTTCACATTACTTTTTGCTAAATGTCCAATTTATTGTACAACATCACACTATGTTATGTATGTCTCGTACAACTCGAGAATTTTGGGAAAGGTGAAAACCATTGAAAGCATCAAAGAAGAAAACACACTCAAAAATTAAGTATTCCATTATTTATTTATATTGAACTTATTTTTGTCCTGTGAGCACACAATCAAAATCACTTGAAGCTCTACCTGTGATTTTGCTATATATATATTTTGAGGATTTATATGTGATTCTTATTGAGTGGGAAGCTGAGATTGATAGGAGCGAAATCCTCTGCCTATTACATTATGGAAATTGTGTTCCTGATATGCTTTAAGAGTATCATAAAGTGGCATACTAGACACACCAGTCACCGTCGTCAACTCGACATTTTAACATATATTTAAGAAAACAATAAGAAATAAAAGAAACCCTGTTGTCCCCTCCTCCAAAGTGAACTAAGCAGCAATGCTCATAGCCTGGTCTGGTTACCACTAATGCAGGGAGACAAACAGCATGGGGACCCCACAAAATCATCAACCATGTAGGGGTGAAGTGACCCCCCTGTATTAGTGGGACAAACCCCCAGCATGTTCGGAGCAAAGTCCTGACTGAGCGTAACAGTACCCAAAAATCAGAACTCACCCCTATGAATCAGTACAGTTGACAAACAGTGATGCTCTCTTCTACCTCTGCCAAGCAACAGATGGAATATAAATGCAGCGAGAGCTCCAGTCTCAACAGGAATAGTATTCTAGCCTAGCACCCAGCTGGGACGCAACTACAGAGCGAACCATTACGAGTAGCATGGCTGCTCATAACAGAGAAAAGTAAGTTAAAAAGGTGAAAGCAGTGCTTTATATTTCCCTAAAGTGGGTGCACTATGGTTCATCTTGCTTTTCTTTTACAGAATCTGATTGGTAGACTGACCTGTGATGTGCACGCATTTAATTGGCTGCAGGGGATTTAAAGACCTGGAAATTATTGTAGACTCTTGAAGCCTCGTGAAAGCAATATTGCAAGAATGAATCTGTTAAAGTTATTTTGATATTTTATGTGCATGCTCATAAATCTAGTCCGCAGATAAATGTTGCCCACCTGTGTGTAGCCATTTTTCACTTGAATTAACAGGCCCTCATGTGAAAGATAACAGAGGGCTAGAATTGGCCTGAAGGAATATAAGATCCCAGGGTTCAAAAGATAAAGAAAAAAATGAGTATGGCAAGAGTGAATATTAGAGTCTTTTTGTTATGATTTAACTGCCAATCAATAAGGAGTCTGGGGATGGCCTGAGCTGGGGAAAGCTTATAAAGATGGGAAAAACATGTCGATCAGCCAGGGGAGGGCTGGCAAATTTTAGCCCGGGGAGCAAGACTCGACTCAGCAGCCTATTTTAAAGGGAAAAATGCATGTGGTCCAGTGCCCCAGCGAATCAACCCAAGGTAGCCCACTATGGGACCAGCCCAGGGGTCATATACCCCCTGCCCCTGCAATCAACAGTCATAATGACACATTTGGGTGACGGTTAGGCAGTCTCCCTTAACAGGGATGTGTTATTTAGTAACACATTTCCTTGGGGAGTTATGGGACACTGCCTGCCCAGGCAGGCCCAGTTATTCAGCCAAAACAGTCTCCACCGGCCTAGAAGTGTCCGAATACATTAGGTTGCCCTAATTCTGAAATTCTGTTGCTGATAGTTGATTGGTCCTGCTTTTTAGTTTCCACCACTTAAATTTATTTTCAATACAATTCGTGACCTTTCATTCGCTAGACAAATGTCATGTGTCCTTATTTATTAGGTAAGATAGCTCTTGGTGTGTGCACTCAGGTAAAAGTTATAGCGTAAATCAACTTTTGTTTTTATTCACCTAAAATATGGCGCGTTTGAACTTCATTTATGTTTTAAATAACTCATGACAGGTAGAGTACCTTGGGACTGCATTAATTTTGGCATCACAATATAACGTTTTGAGATATTAATTTATGTTGGTTTATACAAGTATACTGATGCACTTCATTTTAAATGTAGTGTCAAAGTTTTAATTACTGCCATCTCTGAAATGTTGTAGAAATGCGTCTTTTTTCAATGTCTAAAAAGGTTCCACACATATCCATAGATTTTAAATGACCTCCAATGAATGTAAATACTTAATACTCTATAACGCTATCAAGCATTAGTTTAGATCATGTGTTCAATAAACAATTGCAGCTACTGTATTGCAAGATTTATTGTCATATTAGCAGTGTTCCCAGATTACTTGTCTGCAAAATTTGTGCTTTTTATTTTATAATTTCTACTGGGTTATAGACATTTCATTTTGACTGAAAATACCTAAGCTAAGCAGAAGATTCTGATAAGATTTTGGCCATGACATACTTTTCGATAAAACAGATAATATTTGGTGACAAAATAGATATTTCTAATGCTCCCCTTGGGCTAACCAGCAGAACACAGCTAATCTGTCATATCAGAAATAATGTGTAAAAGTTGTGCTATCACAGTCTGTGTGAACAATCTTATCTGAAAGTGGTTCTTGGAGCATCGAGCTTGGAGTTGAGCTTTAGAAATGCTGTTAACTGTGGGAGATTAAATCCTTCCAGGTGTTGTGCACATTATTTTCAATTACTGTGAAGAATCAGAAGAAAATGTCACAGACTGTTTTGATTAATAACGTTTTGCCATAAAATTCTGCCTATATAATCGTGTGTAGTTAATTAAAATATATGTCATTATTAAAGAAATGTAAAGTTAAAATTTCAAGAAGTTTTATATATAAGAACTACAAATTACATTCACAAACATATATGTAAAAGTTCTGGGCATTTGATCTATATTATCAGACTGTAACTATTTACTTAACTATCTCAAAAGCCAATACATTGCAAATATCCCTCTCTCGAAATCAGATCATAATATTTATCTTCTTTATGCTGGTGTCCACCATACCTCCCAACAGACTAAATAAAATCAGGACACATAAGACCACTTCCTAATCTGCCAGGGCATACTCACAATCTGCTATCAGCATGTCCCAAATTATTACCATAAATAAAGCATAACTGTCCCACGTAATTGGGGGATGCATGTCTCATATATATTTATATCATTCTACCTCTTCAGTAGCCTCTGTCTAGATCTCATATTCAACTTTATTCTTCTCATGTTGTTTATATTTAAAGTTTATGCTTTATGCTGTTAGTGGATTTGTATAGCAAACTATATTCAGGGGTGCACGCAGGATTATTAGGGGGGTTTTCACCCCACCCCCAAAAAACCCCCCCCAAAAAAAACCTGCGAGAGAGCTGCTGTGCATGCTAGGGCCTTGTGCCCTTTGCTGGCAATGGGCTGTAAGCCCTCTAACTATTTATATGGGCCTTGTACCCAAGTTACCCTGGGCCTTGTACCCCTAACTTTTGCCATAGGCCTAGTGCCCGACTGTGCCCCTGGGCTTTGTGCCCAACCTAACTGCTAAGTATACTTACCTGCGCAGGATACTTAGCTTGACAGCGCCGTCTTCTTTCCAGACCCTCCAGCCAGCGGCGCCTCTTCTCCGCTTCGGTGCGGGGCTCCGGCGATCTTCTGGTTGGGGACGCTCTTACCCCTTACAAGGGCTCCCCGCCGACATCTCCGGTGTTCTCTTTCTGTCTTCTGGGCGGGGGCGCTCTTAGCCATTACAAGGGCTCCCTGCCGACGTCTCTGCTTCTTTCTTTCAGTGGCAGGGTAGCTCCTTGCCCTGACAAGGGCACCCTGCCACTTCCGCCATCTTGATCTTGATCTGGCGCTCCGGACATCCCACAATGTCCTCCTGTCTCTCCGCCAACGAACCTCTGCTGTAATGGCGCCGCCCAGCGGCTTATATAACCAACGGCGTTGCCATAAGCGCTCATTTGCTCGCCTCGGCACCAATGATTTGAAAGGCCAGAGGTGAGCCACTCATCAAGGCTCCGATTGACCAGCAGGGAAAAGCGAGGCCTGATTGGCTCATCCTCCCTCTGCAGCCGAAACCTGTGGAAAAAAAGGTATACTTACCACCACTGGAGCACAGGAAGGGTAAGTAACTGTTCTCTTCTTTCTTCACCCTC
Organism: Mixophyes fleayi; assembly: GCF_038048845.1. Lineage (NCBI taxonomy): Eukaryota > Metazoa > Chordata > Amphibia > Anura > Limnodynastidae > Mixophyes > Mixophyes fleayi. Next base: position 96,564,734 of record NC_134402.1, on the reverse strand, counting down.
TTCATAGGCACAGCAGCCAGGTCCATCTTCGCCCTGCATCCGGATCCGCGGGGCGCATCTCTACACCTGCATTTTTAATTTACATTCCCCTCCAATGCAACATGGTTTTGCCCAGGTGCAAAGTTACTCCTTGTTTATGCTTTGCTTTCCTTAATAACTCAGGCCTTTCTTGTTTAGAGAGGGGTGAGCATATAAGGAGACGTTAAGGAGAGAGTTGCTGCAAGATGCAGTACAGCAGTGTTTAATGTGACACAGAGAGACAGAGAGGACTCCAGAGAGGATGTATAGCCCAAGGGGTAAATGGTGAAACACTAGTAAGATTGTCAGATCTACCAAGCAAGACTGAGAGTGCACTGGATGGAGAGGGTGTCAGAAGCCGCACAAATTCCAGTGTGTGTGAGAATCTCAGGAGGGGCAGAAAGAGCACAGAAAGATGTGTTTAACTGAAGGGATAATGCCCCCCCCCCCACACACACACACAGGAAGATTGATTATATGTGCTGCAGTGAGAAAGGAAATGTACATATTTATTTTAATGTTTTTGCAACTCAAGTATCCTGCTAGATTGAAGAGTTGTGTAAATAAAGAGTTTAGTTTTATAGAAAATTCAGTGTAAAAATGAAGCTATAGAGTATTTGTGTGCTACATAAAAAAGCAGCCAGTATTTCACCTATTTGCAAAATAATAGACTAATTTGCACCCCTTGCATTGTAACATGGTTTGTTCACGTGAAAACTTACTTCTTTTATTTGCTTTGCTCTCCTTAATGACTCAGGCCCAGGGAGTCTATATGGCAGATCCTTAATGCTGCCACTATTAGTGGGTTCTACACTGCTTTGGCAGCGACTCCATTTCTTTATTAAGGTCCATCCCTTTTTGCTTTCCGGGGCTCTTCTTTATTATTATGTGGACTCTTTCCTCTTCTGTGACACTACGAACTTGGGGACCCCTTTGCCTCTTTATATGCAGCGACACATAATCTGTCCCATTTCACTCATATTTTCTCAGTTACAATGTACTTTAGCCCCTCGTGGCAATAGGGCATGGACCCACTTCCAAATGAGCTTTTACCCCACTGCCCCAGGTCCTTGGCTGTCATACAATATCCCCTCATACTTCTCCTCAGCTCATACTAGTCTTATGTTGCTAAGAAACTGTTTCTGATGTGACTCCATTGGTGTAACGGATTACTGGATACACTACTAATCTTGATTGGCGCTGGCTTACCTGAGGTGCGGAGTCTAACGATCTCCCTGGTATTCACCAAGAACCGCCGCAAGGCGGGATGGGCTTTGCTGCCAGGAGTCGCAGGTCGCGGTCCTCAGGTTTGCCTCAAGATGTAGTACAGCGGAATAGGAGCAGGATGAGAATAGTTGGACAGGCCGGGTTGGCACACAGGAATGGCAGATAAACGTATAGAGGAAGGAGCGTCAGACAATCCGGGTCAGGAGCACAGGCAATCAGGGAGGTCAGCAAGCCGGGTCGGTACACAGGGGAAACAGAATCCAGAAGGGTCAGCAAGCCGGGTCAGTACACAGGAGATCAATACACACAAGGAGCAGAAACCAGGAGGACACAGGAATCAGGAGCCAGGAACAGGTAAGTTGCTCTGACACTCCTAGAGTGTCAGAGCGCTGTTTAAATAGGAAGTCCAGATTTGAATTCCCCGCCCAGGTCTGGCGGTCATGTGACCGCCGAACCCAGAAGTGCGGCTTCCGGGTCCGACGGAGCGGCGGGGGAGCGAGGAAAGGTAAGTATCGTTACAGTACCCCCTACCTTAAAGGTGGACTCCGGACACTTACACAGGTTTACAGGGAATTTTCTTATGAAAAAGTTTGAGTAGACAGGGGGCATGTAGGTCAGCCGCTCTTACCCAGGAGTGTTCCTCAGGGCTATATCCTTTCCAGTCTACCAAGAACTGTACGGAACCTCTGACTTTACGAGAGTCTAGGATTTGTTTCACCTCATATTCACCCTGATTCTGAATAATAACAGGAGGAGGAACTCTGGAAGGAGTGGAAAATTCGTTATTAACCACTGGTTTCAGCAAGGAAACATGAAAAACATCTGTAATACGAAGAGAACATGGTAATTTTAGTCTGAAGGCTACTGGATTGATGATCTTGGAAATGGAAAAAGGACCAATGAACCTGGGAGCAAACTTTTTGCTGGGAACCTTTAAACAAATGTTCTGTGTAGACAGCCATACTTTGTCCCCGGTGGAAAAATTAGGACCAGCTTTTCTCCTTTTATCGTAGGCCTGTTTAGAGCGAGTGATGGCCTTTCTAAGGCTTAATTTGGTTTGTTCCAAGATGTGGGAAAAATTGCGAAATAATATGTCCACTGCTGGAACCTCGGTAGAAGAAATCTGGGAAAAGGTGGGTAATCTGGGATGACAGCCATAGAGAACAAAAAAAGGAGAGTTGGAGATAGCCTCGTGGAAATGGTTATTATGGGCAAACTCAGCCCATGGAAGGAGATCCACCCAGTTGTCTTGATTGGCAGAGATGAATATTCTCAAGAATCTCTCCAGCTCCTGGTTAGTTCTCTCTGTGAGGCCGTTAGACTGGGGATGATATGCGGAGGAAAATTCGAGTTAGATTCCAGACTTGTGACAAAAGGATCTCCAAAACTTGGATATAAACTGAGAACCACGGTCAGAGACAATGTGATGAGGACAACCATGAAGAGGAAATATCTCCTTAATACAAATATTGGCCAAAGAGGAGGTAGAAGGAAGACCTTTCAGTGGAATGAAATGAGCTGTTTTGGAAAAACGGTCTGTGACCACTAGGATTACTGTACAAGACTTGGAGGAAGGTAGGTCCGTAAGGAAATCCATGGAGATTTGTGACCACGGGTATTCAGGAACTGGCAGTGGAAGCAAATGGCCATAAGGTCTCCTCCTAGGAGTTTTGTGTTGGGCACGTAAGGAACAAAAAGACACGAACTTCCTTACATCCTCTTGTAAGGAAGGCCACCAGTAGCTGCAAGATAGCAACGCCAAAGTCTTGCGAATGCCGACGTGACCCGAAAAGAAGGAATGATGAGCCCATCGTAACAGTTTGATACGGAGAGGAGCAGAAATGAAGGTCTTGTCTGGAGGACAGATTCTCTTGAGATGTGTTGCTGCCAAAATTCGGCTAGGGTCCAGAATAAATTTATTCTCCTCCAATGGTTCCGAGTCAGCAGGATCAAATGAACGGGATAGAGCATCCGCCTTAATATTCTTACATCCAGAACGGAAAGAGATGTTGTAATCGAATCGGGAGAAGAATAAGGACCATCTTGCCTGCCGAGGATTTAAACAGCGAGCAGTACGCAAATATAGCAAGTTCTTGTGATCGGTGTATATAGTAATGGGAAACTGAGCACCTTCTAGAAGATGTCTCCATTCAAAAAGAGCCAATTTAATGGCCAGGAGCTCCTTCTCACCAATGCCGTAGTTCCTCTCAGCAGGTAGCAGGCGACGGGAAAAGAAACCACATGGACGTAGTTTACCCATAGATACTCGTTGAGAGAGAACAGCTCCTGTACCTACGGAGGATACCTCCACCTCCAGAATGAAAGGACGAGAACAGTCAGGTTGTTGGAGGATGGGAGCCGAGGAAAAGAGAGATTTCCGGGTCAGGGCGGTGATAGGAGCCACAAGAGTAGAGTATCCTTTAATAAACTGGCGGTAATAATTGGAAAAGCCTAGGAACCGTTGTGTAGCCTTCAGGCCAGAGGGTTGAGGCCAATCTAGAATGGCCTTTGACTTGGTGGGATCCATGTGCAATCCTGTGCCAGAAATGATGTAACCTAAGAAAGGAACTTGTCTTTGTTCAAAGGTACATTTTTCTAGTTTGCAGTATAAATGGTTCTCCCTGATCCGAGACAGAACTTCCAGGACATGTTTGCGATGCAATACCAAATCTAGGGAGAAGATGAGGATATCATCTAGTTAGATGACCACAAACTGATACAACAGGTCTTGAAAGAGTTCATTCATAAAACCTTGAAACACAGCGGGAGCATTGCACAACCCAAAGGGCATGACTAAATATTCAAAGTGACCGTCCCGGGTGTTGAAGGCAGTCTTCCACTCATCTCCCTCCTTAATACGCACCAGGTTATAGGCTCCTCTGAGGTCCATTTTCGAGAAGATGGTAGCCCCTTTAATCTGATCAAACAATTCTGAGATTAATGGTAAGGGGTACCGATTCTTTACGGTGATGGCATTTAGACCTCGGTAGTCGATACAGGGGCGTAGGCCCCCATCTTTCTTTTTTACAAAAAAGAAGCCTGCCCCAGCAGGGGAAGAAGATTTTCGGATGAAGCCCTTTCTCGGATTATCGTGGACATAGTCCTCCATAGCCTTGGACTCGGGGACGGAGAGAGGGTACACTCGGCCTCGAGGTACTGGTTTACCAGGAATCAAGTCGATGCTACAATCCCAAATTCTATGTGGAGGGAGTTTCATAGCCTCTTGTTCACAAAAGGCATCGGCAAAGATTTGATAGGGTTTAGGAAGAAGGGCCAAGGGTAATCTCTTGTGGCATTTGGAATCTCCTCGAGGAACCACCTTGGAAAGGCAATGAGAAAAACAATGTTGTCCCCAAGGTAAGATATGACCAGATTGCCAGTCAATATTAGGGGAATGGAGACGAAGCCACGGTAGTCCAAGGATGACTGGATTGGTAGATTTGTGAATCACAAAGAAAGAGATACTCTCCTGGTGGAGTGCTCCAATCTGAAGAAGAAGAGGAGTGGTGCGTACAAGGATGGATCCTTCAGGAAATCTTCCCCCATCGATGGCTAAAAGGGAGATAGGTTGTTCCAATGCTTGCGTGGGAATGGAGAATTGCCTTACCAAGGTGGCAGAAATGAAGTTCCTTGCAGCCCCGGAGTCTAGGAGGGCTGACTGAGAAAAAGTATGATGTTCTGACTGTAAGGAAATAGGGATGGTGAGACAATCATTATTATAAGGGATTAAGGGAGACTGAGAAAGGAGGCCCAATGATACTGCCCCCGAACACGTCAGGCCTTGTTGTTTCCCGGACGTTTGGAACAAGAGTTCAGAAGGTGGCCACTCTCTCCACAATATAAACATAACTTATTACGAAATCTCCTCTCTCTCTCTTCGGCCGATAGGCGGGTCCTTCCCAATTGCATCGGTTGCTCGGGCGGAAGAAGAGGTGTTTGGAAGTTAGGAGCTAAACGGATCATACTGCGTCGAGACTGTTCCTTCTCAGAATTACGCTCCTTGAAACGTAGGTCAATCTTAACGCAGAGGGAGATGAGATCGTCCAAAGATGCCGGGAGTTCTTGAGACACCAGCTCGTCTTTGATCCGATCTGAAAGACCCTGCCAGAATGTAGCCACAAGAGCCTCATCGTTCCAGCAGAGTTCTGAGGCCATGGTTCTGAAATGTACAGCATACTGACCCACGGACTGGTTCCCTTGGCGGAGACACAACAACTCAGCAGCGGCATTGGAGACCCTTCCTGGCTCGTCAAATACCTTTCTAAAAGTGGACAAAAATGTGGAGAAATTATGCAGGATAGGATCATTCCGCTCCCATAACGGGGATGCCCACGCCACAGCTTGACCAGAGAGCAGCGATATCACATAGGCCGCTTTAGCCTTCTCAGAAGGAAAATTCCCCGGCAACAGTTCAACTTGAATGGAGCATTGGTTCAGGAATCCTCTGCAAAGTTTAGGGTCTCCATCAAATTTAGGCAGATTAGGTATCCGCAACTGGGAGGATGAAGCTGCTGCTGCAGAAGGGGGGTCCGGAGCCGCAATCACTGGCGCAGGAGGTCCGATGGCCACTATGGTGTTCTGAACAACGTCCAGCCGAGTGGATAAACTCTGGAGGAATTTTAAAAGTTGCTCTTGGTTCGCCTCCTGTTTGTCCATTCTTCCCACTAAATGCTCCAGTAGATCTTTAGCCGCTGGATCCATGGTCAGAGCAAACTGTAACGGATTACTGGATACACTACTAATCTTGATTAGCGCTGGCTTACCTGAGGTGCGGAGTCTAACGATCTACCCGGGATTCACCAAGAACCACTGCAAGGCGGGATGGGCTTTGCTGCCAGGAGTCGCAGGTCGCGGTCCTCAGGTTTGCCTCAAGATGTAGTACAGCGGAATAGGAGCAGGATGAGAATAGTCGGACAGGCCGGGTTGGTACACAGGAATGGCAGATAAACGTATAGAGGAAGGAGCGTCAGACAATCTGGGTCAGGAGCACAGGTAATCAGGGAGGTCAGCAAGCCGGGTCGGTACACAGGGGAAACAGAATCCAGAAGGGTCAGCAAGCCGGGTCGGTACACAGGAGATCAATACACACAAGGAGCAGAAACCAGGAGGACACAGGAATCAGGAGCCAGGAACAGGTAAGTTGCTCTGACACTCCTAGAGTGTCAGAGCGCTGTTTAAATAGGAAGTCCAGATTTGAATTCCCCGCCCAGGTCTGGCGGTCATGTGACTGCCGAACCCGGGTCCAACGGAGCGGCGGGGGAGCGAGGAAAGGTAAGTATTGTTACAATTGGGTCCTAGTGCTGGGGAGACAAATTCAGTCACTGGGAGGTGTGAGTATCAATGCCAAAAGGTGTGTTGCATTAGACTGGGCTGTCATGCCTTATAAAGGACATGGCACCACCCCTTCCTCATATAACTTTGTTGGTTTATTAGAATTCATGAGGATTGGCTTTCTTCTTAATTTTGGGGATCCAGGCGGTAACTAGCATGTGGAAAGAATTAGGACTTAGAGCCTCCTCCTGAAGTCAAGCCCTTTTTTTGTTTATAGCGCAAATCAGTCTTGGGAATGATTGCTCATGTGATCCATGTGTAAATCCTAGAAGTCCTTCTGGAACATCATGTCTCCCTGCCTCAGCTGTGGCAAAGATCTCGATGTTCAGTATTTGTGCCCTTGCTCAATATATTTTTAAACATATTTTAATTTTGCCCCCGACCCACTGCTGTACAACATGTTTTTTTAAATTTGCTCCTTTTTTGCTTTGCAAAATTAGACCCTTAATGTCATCACTGTAGGTAGTTATATTCAGAAGGGTAATCTTTGACTTAAACTTCCCTGTGAAGATTCTGTGCTTGTCCCTGTACGCTGGCAAATACGGCACTTAGTCTGAAGAGATGCTTTGTTTCAAGGGAGAGACCTGTAGTTCCAGCTAACATCTACCTAGCGCGGGCAATAGTAATTAGACTAAAGGACACTTTTGAGGAAAGGTATAACCCTGGAAGAAGGGTATTCTCTCTTGCTTGCTGGCAATTACACATGGGAGCAAGACTGAGTCAGCTGGCTGTCAAATGGTGATGAAGGAGAATTAGTAGAGCAATAGAAGAAGACAGCTAAAGACTATGGGAAATGTTCCTTCCTTGAAATGACAGTGTTAAATAGGTAGGAAACCTATCAGGAACAAAAAACAGAGATAGAGATCCTGAACTAGCTCAAGTTTGCACTACCCACGCCCCTGGTGAATCCAACATGATGGCGCTGTTCACCAGGGACCCCCACAAGGAGGTATGGGCTTGGCTATATGCACCATGAAGGCGCGGCCCCTAAGTTGGGTCTTCTTTGTATGCAGGGAAATAGTCAGTATAGAAATCAGCATAGGATATGGGAGTACAATGGTAACTGATGATGAAGAGTGCAGGACAGATTGTATAATCAAAATATAGATACTGAGTTAAATACAGCATCTGGAATATGCAGCACCAGGAGATCCAGGAATCACTGATGATAGCACATATAGAGATATACGCTCTGGCACCCTAGAGGTGCACAGAGTGAGTTTAAATAAAGGCCAGTATGTGTATTGGGCTGGGAGAAGACCCAAGTAGTCATATGAATGAGTCTTGAGGAGAATAGTGGTCACGTGCACCTGTGCATGTCCAATATGGCATCCTGCAGCAGTCGCCACTCGGAGGACCTGGTAGCACAGTGAAGAAGCAAGAGAAATGTATGCTGAACTTAGGTAATCCCCAGGCTTTGCAACATTTTTCCTGATGCGGACAATGGACTTGGCAGCAGCATAGTGTACCTAGCTGAATAGGTTGTCCCAGGGTAAGATGTGAGCTGATCATATAATGTTTACATACTAACCTGCAATTACCACTTTGGTCAGTTATGCTCTGCTGCTGTCAAGTCTCCCAGTCTCACCGCAATAAATATTGAGATATGGCCTGGGGTTCCAAATCATCTAATGAGAGCTTAACATGTAGGTCTAAATTAATAAACTCTGATTGGTGCAATCCTACATCTTGGAATTTCAGTTTTTACACAGTTTCAGTTTATCATTTCTGGAGCACAGAACTTGCAATAAGCTGTGATTAATGTCTGGAAAGATTTTGAGAAAAACAATAAAGCAAGTCAGCATGGGTCTTTTTTTAGAATGATCCATTGATAACTACCTGAAAGAAGTGGTATATGGAGGGGTGATTCTACATGGAAGAGCAGGAGGCTAGCATTTGTTAAAAAAAAAAGAGCATGGGTGATTTCTCTGACCTAGAACTGGCTTATAGTATTATGGAGAAGCCATTGGGATGGGTGAAAAACAACCAATAAATAGAGGGCTACACAATAAATCTGAGATTAAATTACATATGGTTAATTGCTTGGGAAAACCAATGCGATTAAATGTGATTTTATGATATTAATGTAATTAGATTAATCTCATGAGATTAATAAACTCCACAAAAGCTTTCTGGGATCTTGAATAAATCCAATACAAATTTTCTTTCCACCAGTAGTGCAAATGGAAATAACAAATAACAAATACAAATAGACTGCTGCAACTTTACATAATATAGCTGCTACTCATATGAATGAATACTGTCAGCTGGAGGGGTTAATATGCCACCATCCAATCATCATCATATCGACATATCAGGGGGTAAATTTATCAAGCTGTGGGTTTGAAAAAGTGGAGATGTTGCCTATAGCAACTAATCAAATTCTAGCTCTCATTTTGTAGAATGTACTAAATAAATGATAACTAGAATGTGAATGGTTACTCTAGGCAACATCTCCACTTTTTTAAAACCCGCAGCTTGATATATCTACCCCCAGGCCTCCTTTACCTGCAAAATATATACCTCCTAAGAAGCATATCTGGGTATGCATCTAAATCTCATTAGGTTGCATTTCCAGTGTACTTGCCCTTACTGTACTCAACTTACACTTGCCTGAAAGTTTAAGATCCACTCAAGTCTAACTATGGACGCATTTTGGTACACTTGTGCAGTGTGGAAATGTATATATTTACATACTGTCGTGAAAATAATGAACTTACAGTTATTTATAAGGGTTAACCTATCACATAATTGTGGGGAATAAGGGATGCACCATAACTGCTGTGTAAATATGTTATATCAAATGAATCCATTCATAAATTGAGCTATTAAAGTGTAAAATGTGAAGACAGTCTGATTTGATGGCTTTGCACACTCCATTGTGAGAAGATAGGAGTGTCACCTGTCGCAGCTTCAAAGAACCCCTGCTGTGAGAGATAGCCCGGGCTGGGATGGAGTTTGACAAATGAATAGACTTTAAGGAACCATTCAGTACGGTGTCTGGACCACATAGCACATCTGCTAACTTGGCTATACTTTATATAGACAAATAGAATTCAGTTTTAAAATATGCCACTTAAAATCAATAAAAGTACGGATCAACCACATATTCCTCCATAGAATGATGAAGGACAACTCATATGTCAAATTCAGAATTCTGCCCCACAGAGAAGTTAAGAAAATGAGTATAAGCTCTACGATTACACGGTATCTGGGCATGTTTGATATCAAAAGATGGACCAATTCATAGTAGATTTATTAATAATAAAATTGGATCGGTGTGATGCTCCACAGAAAAGTTAGGTCACATAGTTGAATTGGTTACTAAAACAGGGAACATGCAAATGGTGATTGGAAAATGTGTCACATGCTACAACCCCCTGGGCGTAGGAAGAGGTGTGGAAGTGTCTTTATAAGGCTGAGACCAGGTACAGAAAATTGTCAGACATTGGGAAATCAATTCACATTGATGAGCTGTCCATCTCCCAAGCCAATTTCCCTTGGCCAGAATATACCACTTCGATGTAAGTTATACTCTGAATCTAATTCTTTTTATTTTAAACTGTTTTGCTTGTGTATGTTATGTCAATCTATTAACTGTTTATGAATTATTTTTTATATCTGAATGCCCTGTACTTTTGTATATTAAATCTATAATTTAATATGCTGCGTCCTTGATACTCTTAATCCATTAGTCTGTTAAGAAGAAATAGCTCGACCAAGTTAACCCTTTGAATGCCAGTGTGTGATTTGTTGATACATTTGACTAACAAGCTTAGTGTGTGTTTGCATTTACATTTGTGTAACAGTCTGGAGGTGTGAAGCGTTAACCCTTTGTTCGCTGGTGAGGGCCTTGTTAGCCTGTTGTAGTTAGAAGCCTTGTGTGCCAGTGTGGGACAGTATATTTAGGTCCTATTGTCCATATTCAATAGGTGGTGGCAAACCTGAAGTGTGTGGGGGTGTGAGCGCTGTTTGGGGGTGATTCAGTAGGTCTATAACCTGTGTGATAGGTAGAGAGAGACTGCGGGATGGAATCGTGAGTGAACTCATACAGCAAACACCGCAAAGTCACGGCAGCTGGGAACGTGTTCGTGACACATACCCACAAATGAATTTACATCCAGCTCTAAAAGAGGCCCAGATTGCATACCCTCACATGTTATAATTAGGAAATGCTCAAATGGAAAGGGATACAGACATGAGTCCGAAAGTAAACTGAATAATGGCTTGTGATGAAACGTAGTGCCACTGGACTGAGGACTTTAATTCATAACCTGTTACTCACAGTTTATTGTCCTTTTTAATCTTTGGCCCATTCTAAGTATATACACCAGTGCATCTGTGTATTATATGTATTGTTATTTCATGTTATTTGTATGTATTGGAAATTTAAAGACTGTTGCTATACTGTCTAACAATAGCAGGATAGCAGAAGCAATATTGCATGGCAGGATGGAGAGTTTTATTAGCTAAGGTAGTTGAGTTAGCTAAGGCAATTACCATTTGTCTCAAATGTTCATTGTTATGAGATGTGGCATAGATCTGAAAAGAAAATATACACTGGTAGTCAAATAATTATAAAAGAACTGTGAACTGCGGAAAACATATACAATTTATTAAAACATATATAAAAAAATACAAATGTAAAGATCTCATAAGAGAAAACCACTCTACATTATACATGTGCATATATCAATCAATAGTGCACCAATAACTAACTATCTATTATCTGTAATAGCTCTGAGATAAATAGACACATGGGGGTAAATGTATGAATCTCCGGATTCTTCATCTCCGGCGTGTTCAGCCTCTTCAGTGCTTAAATTTAAAGCGGCGCTACCCTTTACAATGCAGCGCCGCTTTAAATTTAAGCGCTGAAGAGGCTGAACACGCCGGAGATGAAGAATCCGGAGATTCATACATTTACCCCATGGAGGCAGATAATATGTGGCTGTAAAAACGAAACTCTTCTAAATAGTTAGCATGGATAGGAGCGATATAAATAATATCTGTTAAGATGTTGTACAAAACATAATCCGGATCCGTAGTAATATCCAGTAATATTAACTGTTCAAATAGTATAAAGAGTATTTTCCGGGTCCGTAATTACACCCAGCAGGGTGGGAACAAATAGATAGTCTTAGATAGTCTTACTGGACCAATATTGAACCAGATATTACCTGTTCTTAAAATCCTGTATAGTACCCAGCTGTGTGGGGAAAGTCTTACTGGATCACTCAGCGTGCAGGGAACTACGGAGAGACCCATCCAGCAAGTCAGTCAATAAATATGTGTTCTTCACAGGGACTTAGAGACAATTGGGCCTGATTCATTAAGGAAAGTTAAGCAAACGTAAGTAAGACTAAACCATGTTGCATTTGAGGGGGAGGTAAATTTAAAGTGTGATGGCAGATTTATATTTGGGGTAGGGCATGTCCTAGGTCAACTTTAAATTCCAGTGATCTCAAGATCTTGAGAAAGGCTCAGAGTGAGCCGAAACGCGTTGATGGTATCAGTGGGAACTTTTACATGTTATCATTGGACTGTTTTCCTGTATTCGGTTGCTGAATGTTGATCCGTTTAGCCTGACCCGGGAAGAGCTTTATGTATTATATGCGCATTGAAACTGCTCACCAGTAAGTCCATTTTATATTTTAATAAACGAAAATATTTTTATCTGAAGATAAGGCACTATGTGTTCTCTTCTTTCCTAACCCTTTTACACACGATCGGAGCCGTGGACCTATGAGAGGGAGCCGAATACCATTAGAAGGAGTGGCCATTTCCTGAGACGCCTGAGTATTGGAGGTAGAGGGAATGACGTCACTGTGAGGCATTCTGGGCGATGTTTTTTAGTTTTGGGAGTCGCGTTATACGGAGAAGCTTTTTACCCACCCAGTTATAGATATAGTGGCGATCCGTCTCACACTCCAACGTTGGATTATTTGATTGTACATTTTAGGACATTTTACCAGATGATAAGTACTGTTTCACATCTATTGTCCCGTATTGTGTGAGAACTCTATTGTTTATGGGTCATATGTAGTTTATACTGCTCATCTTTTATACCTTTGTCCGCCGGATTTATATGTATTGTTTGAGGACTATGAGTACTATATCTATCCATTGAGGACTATATGACCTATGGGTTACAAGTAGTACACACTGCAATTTACCTTAGACGTTTGTGTGTAATTTATTTGATTGACACACCCCGATCTCTAGGTATATAGGATCGCTTGTCAGTTCCTCATATTTGTTTGTTGCGCTACTGTATGTTTGGGACTTATTTGGTGTTTTTTCCCAGAGGTAGCTAAAAGCAGCTCTAAAGTGGAGCGCCATATATTGATTCTTTTTACCTTTTTTATAGTTACATTGTTACCACAGTCCACCCAGATTCCATGATGAAACAATGGTGGTCTATTAGTAAAGGCTAAAATCACCAGGTACCCATGTATCTATTAGACCAGTTTTAAATATAGTACTTTTACATTTCCCAGTGTGATTGTGTGGTATAAATCAGAAATATATTTTACTTAATACTCTCATAAAACTTATTCCATATAATCATTCAGCGTGTCCACCACTATGCCTTCCCACCCCACAATACTTATCTATTGATCTGAATAAGCTCTATTGTGCAGTGCACCTTTTTCCATTTCCTCCAGCAGCCTAATTTCAGACATAACATTGTCTGTCAAGCAGGGAGTCGGGACGAGACCTTACAAGCCAACATAGTTCTGTGCAGCCCCCTACAGATCTCTGTACAATTTATATTTGTTAAGTATGGCAAACATATAAAGAAATGCAGTGTTAGTTGCTAAATTGGGCATGCATACACTGGTACAGATACTGGGCACATACATACACTGGTATAGACACTGGGCACACAAATACTGGTGCACACACTGGGCGTGCAGATACCGATACAGACACTAGGCACACATATACTTGTACAGACACTGGGCATGCATATACTGGTACAGACATTGGGCACCCATAAAATGATTTAGACACTGAGCACACATATACTGGTATAGACACTGGGCACAGACACACTGGTACAGATGCTGCGCATGCATATACTGGTGCATACACTTGGCACATATACATGTACTGGTACATACACTAGTACAGACACTGGGAAAACATATACAGGCACAGACACTGAGGGAAAAATATACAGGGACATACACTCTGGGCACACATAAACAGGAATAGACACACTGGGCACACATATACAGGGACAGACACTCTGGACACACATTACAGTCTTCTGATGAAACTGAGGGAAGTAACAAGAGGGTAATGAATATGAATGGAATTAATAGATGAAGTGGAGATTAATAAGTAAACTGGATGAAGGAGTTAATGATTATAAAGGGGTTAATGATGAAGCGTTATTTTGATGAGGCTGAAGTTAATTAGTTTGAGGAGGGGTTAATTCATAATGAGGGGGGGGCACTGTGTGGCAGTCGCAAAAATTGGGAGGGTGAAACATCTTCTTGGTGGTTTCGGGCACATACTATGGTTGGAACACCCTAAAGTTGTGCATACAGGTAGACATAGGCTATGTGTTTTTTATTAGAGAGACTTCAACTGGTGAGTGATTCAACTATTATTAAATTAATGCTAACCCTGGGAACCCCTTGCTGCTGGATTAAGCTGCTCCACTCACATAACAGATGCATGTACTCCACCCACTGGTGTGCTGACTCTCCTTACTTGTGTTTGCTCCCCGTGCAATGCTTTGCCTACTTGTATGTTAGCTCCACGAAATGTAACAGGTGGACTCTGCCTACCATTGCGTATTGCACTTGCCTTGCCTATAACCAATGTGGCTAGGGCTAATGGTGTGCTAAATTCAATAATTATAGGCCCGCTTAGCATTTATTTGGTCCCACCCAGAGGAGGCCACTTTCAGAATTTTTTCCTGGATCACTTTAATATTCCAATCCACCCCTGGTAATATGCCATGAGCAATGTCTGGGAATTGATGTTATAAATTGTAACCTTGTTAGGGGAACAGGTGCCATCTCCTATTGGTAGTGTCCAGCAGCCAAGGAATCACACAAGTCCAAGGTATTTGTTACAACTATAGTATTGTTTTGTTACAACTATAGTAGTGTTTCCCAAAACCCAATCCTTGGGGACCCCTAGCAGTAAAGGTTTTCCAGGTCACAATTAAAGTAATTAGTACAATCCGTGGATCTTTCAAAATGTGTCAGAAGTTAATGAATACACAAGTTTGCCAGCAAAGAGATATGGAAAACAAGCATTGTTAGAGGTCCCTTTGTTTGGGAAACACTGTTATGTAGAAGCCCTGCAGTCCCTTTCCACAGGTAGAGCAGAGCTAGACTGATACTGACATCCTTTTAAACACACCTTACTGTAGAGCAATTAATCAAGCTGCTGTCAGACTGGAAGATTAGAAGACTTGAACTGGGCCTTATAAATGAAGCCCACCCTTCTCTTTCCATTTATACCCCAGGGACACTTTTTTGGCAAAGTTTTGGGCATCAAGAGGGCTGCTATTGCAGAGGTGTAAATGTTTGCATTGGCTAATGGAATATTATGGGGTGGACAAAGGGTTCTGGCCTTGTGCAATAATTAGCTTTTGTTTTATGAATTAGGGGTATTCAAATGTAATAAATGGGTAGAGAGCGAACATTTGAGGGGCTTTCCTTGAATTGTGAAAGGATACATTCTTTTTCACTCTGCAACAACATTTTAATTTAATATTAACTCAAAGGTAGTGGAAATCAGGTCTCATCCTATGCATTTTGCATTTTGAACCCACAAGTTGCATTTCAATGGGAAAGTGTATCTGTAAATTCAGAAACAACCACACATCAGTAAGCAGCCAGCAAAGCTGCGCACTGTTGCTATTGAGTTGTAATGGAAAGACCCCTTAATAGCAATTACAGTTAAAGATATGGAACAGCAAAGGCTTAGGGGCTCTCATGCCTCAGTAATGACACAAGCAGTAAATAAATAAATACATTGCTTCATAATCTTATTGCTACATATATAACCACCAAAGAAGTAGCATGCCGTAAATCAAAGATAATTTAAACAAACACATATAATCACTGCCCAATTCTCTGCCCCCTCAGAAGTAGTATGCTGACTTGTGACAACAAATGCTCACTTGACGATTACGGTACATTTTGTGGTTGGTACCTTTACTCCAATCTTTCTGGTTCATACCCACCTTGAGAGCAGTAATAAAATAAAGACAATATAGGAACACTGGATTATAGGACTGTCATTATGGTGACACCTGAAGTTCACTGCATCCCAATAAGTATATCTTTAATAAATACATAGCAGGCCTCTATTGCAGTTGATAATATACTCAGAATTTGACACTTATGGCATCGCCTGTTAGAATAGATTCCCAGCCTAGGGAGTATCAACGCAATGGAGATGACATGGCCTGATAAGTGAGATTGTGAGATATCACTATTGTAACTCAACCTGTGTCTCAGTCCTACCAGAGTATTTACATTTAACTCTTATCTGACAACTGCTGCCATTCTACTCTACTCTTTGCCACCGCAGTTGTGGCTTATTCATGCCACACAAATTAAAACACAACATGGTTCAATGGCATTGTCATTTATTCAGGGAACCAATTATAAGAGCTGAAAGAAAATGGTATACCTTTGGTGTAAGGACACATAAATGGGATGTGTCATTGCATTTGACTGCTTCAATCTATTGGTAGGAGCTGAAATGTACTCCCCTCTCTTACCCAACAAATTGGGATCAAGGGTTTTGAGCTTGCCCTGATTAGCAGTGTTGTCTGCCAGTTAGGAAAATTCAGCCCAAAATGGTGCACACTTGACAACATTCAAGAGTGTTGTCCATTGCTAATATATTGTTTGTAGCTATCCAAACATCACTATGTGTCTATTTTTGGATATTACAAGTAAAAGATGTAGATGTGTGTAACTCCTCCTTAGTGGGGTTTTATTAAACCATGCACTCAAGTGAAACAGGAGGAGGCATATGGAGGGTGAGTTAGGTGTTTGTGGAAAGAGAAGGGACTCAAGCTGGTTGCTATGATGGCAACCCAGCTCAGTCTGCTAGTGACTGAAAAGAAGGAGGGGCTGTAAAAAGGGGGGGAAAGAGACATACTGAGGCGACAGTGAGAGAAGAGAAGTGATGTGAAAAACTGGGAACCTCCCAGGCTCCACTGGCATTGCCTGGGAGCAGGAGCGCAGTGCCTGTGTAAGAGCAAGTAATGTGTGCCCTGTATAGGGGGAGAGTCCCCAGAGCAGAGACCCCTTGAGAGAAGGAGGGGAATTGCTGCAAGTGGCAGCATGCATGCACTAAGGGAGGTAAGAGCAGAGACCCCTGGACAGAGAGTTGTAGCAAAGGGAGGTAGTTGTGGGAAACCCAGAGAAGGCCAGAAAGAACACTAGAGAAGAGTGTTATAATTCAAGAGATTTTACACCTGCTTGCAAAGCTAAAGCTATACTGTGAATCCTGCATGTGTATACTGGAAGCTGAAGGAAGAGGTGTGTAAATAAAGAGTTCAGTTTGTGATAGAGATGGTCTGGCACCCAAATTATTTATACTTTTATTGCATTGAACCACAAAGTGACATCACATGTGTCCCACTACATACAAAGAGACTTTGTTGTAAAATTCCTGCATGTGCAGGGACCCCCTGGTCATTTACACCAATGCCCATCAGCTAACCAGGGCTTGAGAAGGAGGTGCACTGTGTAAACTTTTCACTCCACTCTACACCCAGTGATAGGGGATTACAAGTGTGACTGGAGCATGTACTACATTCAATACATTGGTATATTACTCTGTCATGAGAAGCATGGAGAACATTTTGCTTATAATAATTAGGGATGCTCAGGCTCGGTTTTCCGAAAACCGAACCAACATCCCCCTCCCCCATGAACAATCCAAATTTGGCTTGGCTCAGTCCGGAGATCCGGAGCCATTACACAGACAGACACAGGAGGGGTAGCAGTGTTCTTGACGGTCTCCAGTGCCATTGCTCAGCGCCATTGCTCAAACAGGAACAGAAGGGGTGACAGTGTTCTTGTCAGTCTCCAGTGCCATGTTCTGTGCCATTGCTCAAACAGAAACAGGAGGGGTGGCAGTGTTCTTGCCAGTCTTCAGTGACATTGCTCTGTGCCATTGCTCACAGAGAAACATAAAGGGTAGCAGTATTCTTGTCACTATCCAGTCTCCAGTGCCATTGCTCACACAGAAACAGAAGGGAAATCAGTGTTCTTTTCACTCTCCAGTCTCCAGTGCTATTGCTCAGTGCCAATGCTCACACAGAAATAGAAGGGGTAGCAGTATTCTTGCCACTCTCCAGTCTCCAGTGCCATTGCTCACACAGAAACAGAGGAGATAGCAGTGTTCTTGTCACTCTCCAGTCTCCAGTGCCTTTGCTCAAACAGAAATAGAAGGGGTAGCATTGTTCTTGTCACTCTCCAGTCACTCTCCATGGCTCAGTGCCATTGCTCACACAGTGGTGGATGATTATTTTAATGACAGCATACAAATAGACAAGTCATACAGTCCGTTTACATACAGGGAGGAAAAAAAAGGCAATTTGGAGACCCATGTACAAACTCGCCTTGCAATACCATAGTTGTCCACCCTCCAGTGTGTACTCAGAATGAGTTTTCAGCACAGCTGGAAACCTTGTCAGTGATCAGCGTAGGGGGCTAAGAATGTGTAAAAGATGATTTTCATCAAAATGAACTACACATTCCGAGGAAGGCCTTTACCGCCAATTACATTACAAGTACAGAGATTTATGTAATGGTGGATTCCAGCGGGGATAAATTAAAATTGTGTGAGGGTGATGTACACACTGATGAGGGAATCTACATGAGGGTGAGAAGGAGGGTGAGGAGGATTACAACAACATCTTGCCACTGTAGAGTTCATTGACAGCTGCTGGGCTTAAGGCAGCTATTGGTAACTTGTCTTCTGGGGGCCCAAACAAACCAAGCACTTCAGCCACAAAAGAGGCACTTCTTGTCGCTGAAGTGCTTGGTTTGTTAAACTGTACATGTCCTTTTTAATATCCAACATTCCGAGGACAATTCCATCTTGCACCACTTTTTTTTTTGCCACTGCTGTTTGGCATTGTTTCCTAGATGTGCTATGAACTTCCACATGTTTGTGCCGTTACTCTGTCACTTAGTATCCAGCTAGCTCGCTGCAGTCTTTGGCCAAAACTGGATGAAAATAATATTGTGTCCTGTGAGGTGGTCAAAATTGACTGGAAATGACTGCAAATTAGTGTTGAGGTTAATAATAATGTAGGAACAAAAAAGAGCCACATTATGTGATTTTAGCATATTTTAGTAATTTTTTTTTAAAAAAATTGATCCAATACGAAAACTAAAACACGTGAGGGTGTTTTTGCCAAAACCAAAACCAAATCACAGGAGTCAGTGAACATCTCTAATAATAATGTACAATTTTGAACACAAATCTGAGGAAAGTCTTAAGCTAAAAAAATGAATTTGTGATCTAGGATCAATAAAACATCAATACATGGTGTGCATCATAAATATCACTAAATGGATTTTAGTATTAAACAGGTGCAAAGTGATTCAAATGTATATTGCTGTTCTGTGCAAATTTATTTCCATCACTCTATGTATAAATATAGAAATATTGAACCAGCAGTTTCATGCTGGTTATGTAGGCCAGTAGTATTAAAGCAATTAGTAACTTTTATTTTCCTGTTTTTTTCTCTACAATCCATGTCCTTAGGCTATGTTTGCATATATGGGAAATACATTCACAATTAAAAACATCAATATAGAGTAATTGTTTAAGAAACAATAGGCTACATGTTCACATTGTATAGAAAGACAGTGTTCTCTGTGTCCAGCCCAATTTCCCTTCCTTTAACTGCTTTCAGTTATTAGGTTGACTAGCATTAAGAGTTTGTTTGCACTTTTTTGTATTATATATTGTATTTAATATCGAGCAGACTGTTTTACCAATAAAGTTTTTATTTTTTATTTGTTACATAACAAGTGGAAATGTGACAACATACATATATTATTAAAAAAAAAAACATAAATGAGATATAAAAGAAATAACATAAAGCAATTACATATAACAAAATAATATTAAACATAAATTACTTCAAATCTACAATGGATATTGTGAGATAATGTAGCATATCCAATGACTGATATTTTATGTAACCTTTCAAGTGTATTTTGTTAACTGACCTGAGTCCGACCTAGGCAAGTGTCAATGGTCTTGTGAAAGTAGCCAGGCCCAGAGACAGCTAAATCTCTGAGTAGTTTGTGTATGCAGAGGAGTTAGACTTAGCCAAGCTGAACAAACGAGCAGAAGTGAGACTTCAGGGTCCTGTGGACATTCCGATCTCAGCTCACTTCGAAAGCCCTGTGACATTTGGGAGATCCATCTGTCTTTATTGACAGCTAAATTCCTAAGGTAGGGGGTGCAGAGCCAACAAGAAATGGTTTAAAATCTTCTGTTTTCTGTCTTAGACATCAGATTGTGCATTTCATGAGGGGTCTATCAAGACTGAAATGTCCAATTCTTTTCATTTGTGTTCCCTCACACACAGCCAGTCTACCTCGTAAGTGGTACTCTGATTTTATATCCTATTTTATTTTCTGAAAATCTTTTGTGCAACATATTGTATGTCTTTGTTAATATTTTTCGGATTAAACATATTTAATCTAGCGTATTTCTCCGTGTGAATTTATGAAGCCCAGGGAGGCTCAATGCTACATGTGTATATGTATTGTAGAAATTTATTTTAATTAGTGGCGCAGGTGCCAATTTATATAATTGCAAATGTGCTGATTTTTTGATACTGTGCTATATTTCTGTTTTAGTAATGTGAACAATACAAAAAGAGCACTGTTGGACCATGTAATGTATCATTCCATCTGTAACTTCTGAAAATCGCTAGTACCTCAAACTAGCGTGTAAAAGTCCTTGTCAGGGCTCTTGAGAAAAAAAACATCACTGCTTGAAGATTATGCCTGCAACTATTACCTGCTGTGTCCTGTGACCAACAGATAAGAGCTTACATTCTAATCCGTTCCCTGGTTTTCCTGTGTTGAACCCAGTGTCTCTGTGTCAACACTCTGCCGGCTACCAACCAGTCCTGATCCATAGTAAGTGGTTAGAAGGTACCAGTCATCTCACAGCAAAGTGGCACTGCAGCAGCTATACCAGCTACCCCAAAAGTAAGCGATTCTAGGCGTCGCAAAGAAGCCTAGTGGTGCCAGCCGAATTCTCTTACAACTATTGCGCAGTTCGCATTCACAGTCGGCGAGTGTCTGGTGGAAAGGTGACACCAGTAGGTGTGGTCAGTAACAGTCGCTTACTGACAGTGAGAAGGAAACACAGATAAACTATGTAGGAGGAACATCCCTTTGTTCCTCCTTCCTCCTACAGACCGGGTGGTGAAGTTCGCCCATCCGGTCACATACACTTTTTTATTTATATATGGGAATGGTATATACATAAGTATACAATCCAGCTGTGAAACTGGAGCAGACAAGTATAAATAAAATTAAAAGCTACAGTTTCAACTATTACTGAAGCTAAAACTAAAGATAAAACAGAAACTAGTGCTCACCCGAATCTAGATATCAGCGATCCATCCATGGAACTGAATGTGGGATGGATAGAGAATACGTGTGAGTTGCAAACGAAACTAGCGCTGCGGAATCAGTGGCGCTATATAAATAAATGGTGATGATGATGATGATGATAGTGCCGGTTAATGTGCAACAACAAGTAAAAGGTGTCTGATAGTGTGATCCACCAACAACTGATAGGCATAGAGCTGTATTAAGAGCATTTTTCAATTGCAAGTTTTTGTGTGTAGTAGATGGGTGCATATAAATTTCTCGCAACATTGAAAGAGGGCTGTTGTAGGGAGTTCTTTGTTGTTTGTGGTTGCCAGCCAGTCCATTTGAAACAAAAAAAGAAATCTGGAGGTATCCATTTCAAGGGAAGATGGAGCAGTGTGAATCCATTTTTAAAGGATGGCTTTACAGCACCCTGCGGCCAAAGACTTGGAGTTCCAGGTTGATCTGCCATGTGATCCAGTATGGCCCATTGAGGGCTATTCATAAAGGGAATATCAAGTACATATTTGTCAAAAGTGGCTAAAGTGTCCCACAACATTCGGATATATTGACATTGCCACAAGCAGTGATTCAAATATGCCTCAGGTTTCCTACATTTTTGACAAAGGCTGTCTGAGGAGAGGCTAATCTTATGTCATCGCTTGGGGGATAGGTAAGCTTGATGTAGAATCTTGCAAGTCATGTCTTGGTAGCTGGAAGCCAATAAGATTTTAAGTGTAATTTGGAAGGTATGACGGACATCTGATGTCGTAAGGGTAGGGAAATGTAGTGACCATTAATGAATAACTGATAGCTTCTCTTCTGAGAAAATTTTAGGTTTAATAGCAGCATAAATAGAGTGGAAACCATTTGAAATTAAAGAATCTAATGGGTTAGTGAGATCATTTGGTATAGTAGCCAATGGGTTGCTCTTAGGTAATGGGGTGGCTTGCATATATGCAAAATGGTGGCGGGAAAGGAAATCAAACTTGTCCAAAGCTTGAGAGTAAGTGAGGGGATGTTTTGAGGAATCAAGAAGATCTTTCACATGGACAAGTCCCTACCGTGCCCACCCGGGAAATATAGTGACTAGACAGACCATCCTGAAAGTCCAAGTTGCCCAAGAATGTGAGAAATAGAGAATGGGTGTGAAGAGGTTTATGGGTCCTATTCCAAGTCTGAAAGGTAGTGTTAATGAGGATTTATATGAAGAATATAACATCGAGAGAGGGGTGCAAAACTTGGAGTCTAGGAGGATATCGGTGTACGTGCTTTTCCTCCAATCCACCGTGAAACAAAGCCGGCAAGCTAAAATGTAGACCTTGGAGTTGGTTGATGAATTTCCTGGTATCCGCTTGGTCATCGAAAATAGAGACTCTGCCATCTCAGACAGTTCTCAATTTAGCCAGATATAGGAGGGAAAACTTGACATTGTGTTCAAAAAGATGTTTGCATATGGGGCTAAACTATCTGCATTTGGTGGCAACAATATTGCAGAAATCCTGGATTAACAGTCAGTTACCATGGTAGTCAAGATCAAGCTGGAGAAAACATGTTGAGATGGGCACAAATTTTGTTGTTTTTTTTTGCAGAAAGAAAATACTTCCTGATTTTGTATGTAGCACACAAATACTTTTTTTTAACACTGCAACTTAGCAGTGGATGCGTCCCCTCTCAACTCAATAAATATGTCTGCATGGTCTGACTGGGCTGGGGGGACAGGGGGGGGGGCCTGCATAAACACACACACACACTGTCCTCCTGCATAAACACACACACACTGTCCCCTGCAAAAACAGACACACACTGTCCCCTTGCATAAACACACACACACACACACACACTGTCCCCCTGCATAACACAAACCTACTTACCTGTCTTATTCTCTTCTGCCGGGACGTGATGATGACGTTGCGCTCAACAGGCAGTGAGTGAGGAGGGAGGGAAGAGGAGGGAGGAGAAGGAAGGATTGGGTAGGTGTAGAAGGGACGAGGGAGCGACAGTGTGGAGGAGGGGGGAGGGGCAGCTCCATGTGCAGGAAAACCAATAGTACAAGAAAAATATGTAAAAAAAATCTTACATGCTGCCAGTGTTGTGCCCCCCAGGTCCCAGCACCCCAGGCTGCAGCCTGTTCAGCCTATTGGTTGATCAGGCCCTGTCTATCCCAGGTCAGGCCTGGCAAAGCACATGTGTATGGTGTTACTAGGGGGGCATTTATAAAGCTAATAGAGCAGTTTTTGAGATGTGTTTAAGGTTTGAGCATGTTTTGTTATTGTATTAAAACTTTAAATCATGATAGACTGTGCATTACCTGTTTATTAGCTAGTCAGATCATCAGTAATTTTACAGCAACAGTGTACTAGCAGATAAGCAAACTCATCATGTGGTAGGCTGCAACCTGTCAATTTGTGTGATGATGTAAGCCAGGACAGGACACCATGTGCCAGAGACAGTGTCATAATGTGAGGAGAGAAATGGAAGCGAGTTAAATGGTGCAGAGTCCCAAGAGCACCACATGGTGTTGTGATGCCAAAATATTGTGCTGTCAAACACATTTCTGTAATTTCAAACATCCTTATTATAAATGTATGGTATATTTGCCTATTTATTTTATGCTAAAAGTGTCCCAGAAAGTGTTCAGGGTTGCTTTATGAATTTATTTAACCTGTGTGCAAGAGTAATGCTTGGCCACACCTCTGATATGTGACACAGGATGAATAGTGGGGGGTACATTGCCCTTGTCACATATGATTCTCAACCATTCTCCCCTTGTCAAGTATGTCTTAAACCCCCACCTCAAAAGTTTCAACCAATTGCAATGTCCACTGAAGGAGGGCTCTAGTTTTCACTGTTTCTTTCCATCACCGGTGCTCCACATTGGAAGAATGGAAACTGCTCACATCATGGAGCAGCAGCTTGAACTTTTATAGTTAAGAGCGACACTCCAGCTCTCTGGTGGATTGGGAGAACTGCATTAAATAGAACATACATCCAGTCTGCCCCTGCGGTCGAGAAGAAGTTTTACTGTGCAGAACAGTTTGAAAAAAATCAGGACTGCCCCACAAGAATCAAGACTGGTGGTAGATTGTGGTGCTCTCTCCTCCCTCTTCTTGCAACTTTGACTTCTTGCTGCTGCTGGTATCTTGATGCTCATATGGACCATTTAATTATTAGCCCACATTTAATACAGAGACCTCATATTGCATTATTAACCCCTATAATACATAAATATCTCCCATCAAACCCACATCACATTAATAGTTCCCACATTTAAAAAAAGAGTGCCACCACCTGCTGAAACATTAAATGAATAGCCCTCACATTACATAAATAGCCGTCACCAACAGTCGTAGGCCACTAATACCTCTACAACAGAAGAGAATAAGACAGGTAAGTAGGTTTGTGTTATGCAGGAGGAGTGTGAGTGTTTATGCAGGATTTCTTTGCAAGGGTTGTTGCTGACATTTCATTACAATAGCCACATTAAATATATATTTACTGAGAAAAATGTTGATGCTCAATACTTATTTCACCCGCTGTACACATAGCATTAATATCACACACATGTAGATACATTACATTAATATCCCACTAACACTTATCTGAACTGCAGCAATTGCTGTGAGCGATTCCACTGCCTGCAGTGGCCACATGTGCTGAAAACTGGAGGAAGAGATGGATGGAGTGGGAGAAGTAGAGAAAGAGGAACGTGTGAAACAGGAAGGGATGGTGAACCGTAGAGAAGAGGCGAGCAAAAGGGTGAAGTAGAACAGGAGGGTATCAGCTGGATTAAATAGGAGTGCAGATCAGTGCCCTGCCCTGAATGGAGGCGCTCTCTGTTAACCTAGGCATCCTGCTCTAGGCTGACAAAGGTAGATGAACCAATCAGGACAGGGGCTGATCCCTGCTATAAGCAGGAATGCTTTTAATACAGAGTCTGTTCCCTGGAGAGGAGGCAGCCAACAGGAAGAACCAACATGCCAGGGCCACCAGACATGGGGCTACAGGCCCCACTTCTAACATGCCAGCACAACTGTGGGTGCAGGGTTGGTCCATAATTCAAAGTGTTGGTGTGGGTCACTGTTGCACTGCACACTAATGATGAATACACCACTGGGGGTAAATGTATCAAGGTCCAATTTTTTCAGCGTGTTGAAATCGCGGCAAAGATTTTAGTCCAAAATTTCTCAAATGTATCAAGCTGCAATTTTTACCCTGACTTTCAAAATCGCTGGTCATCTCTGGCGCTTTGCTGCGATTTAAAACACTCCTGTTTTAGCTAACTTTCCATGTTGTAGCAGCGTGTAGCTGTGTGTCCCCCTTCTACAGTGCCACCAGCCACAGCTGGTTTGCCTAGTGCTGGTTTTCGTGAAAATTGGGGGGGACCCCACGCAATTTTTTTTCCCGATTTTCACAGAACCAGTAGTAGTCTGGCAGCACTAGGGTTAATAGTGAATAGAGCTGGGACCCTACGCTTTTTTTTTTTTTTTTTACTTTGATCTATTTTTAACAGTTTTTAAAGCTGCCGGATCTCCGGCTCTATTGCAGAACAGTGTAACAGTGATGTGTTTACAGAATACGCTGCTAGCAAGCAGCATGTTGTATCTGGCGAGGTTTTTTTTTGTTAAACAAAATTTTTTATTTTTTATTTGAACAAGTTTACATGCATGCGAAAACAGCAAGACGATGTATACATTAAGTAGGACATAATTACATGAGGGTATAGTGTTAACAACCTTTATAAACGCATAATAAATGTAATGAAGTAATATCCACATATGGTATTGGTGCATACAATTCAATGAGAAAAATCTTGTAGGTGAGGGGAGACATACAGGGGGTTGAGGGGGAAGAGAAGGGAGGTATCTGAGGGGGGAAAGAAAAAGTTAAATGATTTAGTCTATGGCCACTGGTACAAGAGACTAGTGTATTTAGTCAGTCATCTCCATTCAAGAAAGAGTATGTAGATAATAAATATAAGAGAATGTCAAACGGTAGAAAGGGGCGGTTCTGCTTCATAAAAGGATGTCCAAGGGTTCCACACAGCTTTCAATTGAATTGGAGTGTCGTTGAGGGTGGCGGTTATACTTTCCAAGCGGTATGTTGACCAGATAGAATTTATGGTTGCAGTAAGTGAGGGTGGGATCGAGCTCTTCCAGTGCAAAGCAATCAGGCAGTTAGCTGCATTCAGTATATTGTTTAATTAGTTTTTGGGTTGGGCGGGATATATTAGGGAGAGGTCTAGGGAGTAACAAGAAGAGAGGCGTATCAGGAATTTGAATATGAGTAATGGAGGATATCAGCTTATGGACTTGTTGCCAGTATGAAGTTATCTTGGGACAGGACCACCAAATGTGCAGCATGGAGCCTCTACAACCGCACTCCCTCCAACATCTGTCCGAGGAGGCTGGGAATATAGTATGGCGACGCGATGTGACCAAGTACCATCTACTATAAATTTTGAATGAATTTTCTTTGATTCGAACGGAAATAGAGGTTTTAGTCAGATTGGTTCTAATCTTGGTCCATTCTTTAGGATCTATAGTTTCTCCTGCGTCTTTCTCCCACGCGAGTTCATGTGGCTCTTTTGATGGAAGGCCAAAATGATTTATTAATTGGTATAATGTGGATATGACGCCTCTCGTTGAGGTTGGGTGTTTGCAGAGAGATTCTAGGGGAGAGCACTGATCTGTGAGGGCTGGTTTAGGTAGGGAGTTGTAGAAGTGTCTAATTTGTAGGTATTGATAAAATATTGAATCGGGGAAATTGTATCTTTTTTTAAGTTCCGCAAATGTAGGGAAGATATTCATGCGAGCAATGTCCCATGGAAACAGAAGATGGTGGCGAGTCCAGTAATGGAAGGCTTTATGATTTTTCCCTGGGAGGAAATCAGAGGAGTTCCATAGTGGGACGAGCAATGGGTAATGGGAGCGAAGTTCATAAATTCGTGTCACTTGATCCCAAATGGCTAATGAGAATTTAACTGTGGGGATATGGTTTAAGTGTTTAGTTCTGTGTTGAGGCTTCGTCCAAAGTAACAAGGAGGGTGAGTATAGGTTAAGTAAATCAGCTTCTATATGAGTCCAGACACGCCAATTTGGGGGAGAGTGCCAAAGGACGCATTGCACTAAATGAGTGGCTTGATAGTATTTTATTACATTGGGTACACCTAGGCCTCCTATATTTTGGTGCTTAAATGAAAGCCGAAGTCTGATCCTCGGCTTACGGCCGGCCCATATAAATTTTGACAGGGATTGCTGTAGGTCTTTAAGAACATGTGTGGGGACATGAATGGGGAGGGTCTGCCATAAATAGAGGATGCGGGGTAATATATTCATTTTTATAGTGGCTATACGGCCAAACCAGGAGATCGTATGTTTAGACCATTGCGTGAGGTCAGCTTTTATTGTGTTAATGATCTTTGGGAAATTAGCAGCATAAAGTATCTGGCGAGTTTTAAAGCAAACTCAGGAGAGTTTGTTTAATCGCAGCTTCATACATTTGAGACTTGTATAGCTGGAGTGGCAAATAGTCGGGAGTTTGATCTCTATCGATTTTGGAAATAGCGATTTTGACAGAAACACAACTCTGGTGATTTTACATGAAATCTCAGCTTCATACATCTGCGAGTTTCAACTCTCCTGAGAAAATCGCTGGATTTGCAAAATCGGACCTTGATACATTTAACCCCTGGGGGTAAATGTATGAACGTGTGGGTTCTTCAACATCCGCGTGTTCAGCGTGTTCGGCGATTAAATTTCAAGCGGCGCTGCATTGTAAAGGGAAACTTCCCTTTACAATGCAGCGCCGCTTGAAATTTAATCGCCGAACACGCGGGTGTTGAAGAACCCGCACGTTCATACATTTACCCCCTGGTGTCCTTTTCTGTGCAACTGTTTTTTTTTAAATGTCCTCCATTGAATTAATAATTGTGTATGATCCCTGTCTCAAAGGCCTAAATGCTTTGATAGGCAATAGGAGAAATGATAATGGAAAAGTGTCTTAAGTAATTATTCAGTATGAAGTAAAAGGTGTGCTAATCTAATCCGATAATTATAGACTATGTTTAACAGCCAGTATAAATCATATTCATTTCCCAGTACTCTAGAAATTCAAACATGCATATTCAGATTGACCTATATTCCATGTCCCTTTTAATTAGTTGTAGATCAGTCTCTCAAAGAACCAAACCAAAGATTTTTTTATTTTATTTTAGTATAATTTGCCTTTGAGCACTAACCACAAGAGGCCATGTAACACTTATCATTGGTCTGGGTGTGTAGTTCTGTTGTTTCTCAATAAAAGAACACATTTGTAAATGTACTGTGTAAAATTCACCCATTAAAAAATAAAAACTACACCTATATTGCCCAATAAAAAAATGCAGAAAAAAGTGGATGAAATATGGTATTTAATATGAAAGAACAAATTTAACCTAATACATAAAAATTCCATTACATGCCCTGAGGAACAGTTGCAGCCGATAGCAAATGTAAATCACTATAAATGAATTTAAATGTTCATGTCACATAAAAAGGTAAGCAGAAAATTAAATCCTAAACAGCTTTTTCACAAGCTAATGTTTGACCATATTCTTGATAAAGGTATTTATTTGCTTTTTTAATAAAACTATTTGCAATGAGTAATATTAAATGACTGAAATAAATAGAGTTCAATCTATTTTAATTGCTGCGACGCCCAAATGGCACCATAAAAGCCATTTTATTCCAGTTTACAAGAATAATTGTAGAATGAATCACACTAACCAGTCAATACAACACATACAGTTTTCTGCACATAAACCTTTTTTGTTGGGAATATGGATTTTCAGCAAATATATTATACTGTTCTGGGGATAATATAATACCAGTATATATTTTTAGAAACGTCTATTCACACATAGAATTAATGTGTATTTAGGGAGGTTATTTTTTGTATAATTATTTTACGTATCAGAAGAAAGAAATGTATAAGAAGCCTTCAAGAAATGTAGAAGAAACTGAGGTTGGAGTATTTAGATCTATCATCACTATGAAGAAAGCAAATAATGTCATGAATGAATAACGACAATCACAGAACACATGCAGAGGGGCACAAAAGCAACAATACAGTAACAGAAAATTGACAAGTAACAAGACGTACAAACAGGTAGGACAATGCAGGCTGAGACAGGGGGTATACGGTTAGGAATAAATAGGCAGTTAATAAAAATCAAGATACTGAGCAATCAGCTTGCCAAAGCCACCAGTTGGGAAGCCGACAGAATGATTGAAGATGTTCTGTCCTAACAGGTTGACACCACCTGCTGGAAAGTTGGCAAATTGCAGGACTTCTAGCTCAGAATTCAATTGCCACCTACAGAGAACTTGACACTCATTTAACCGGCTGAGCAGTGACTCAATTTCAGTATTTTAAACTTCCTTGAAGTATGTGACTAAATGTCAGGTGATAGTAACCCTACAGAAGCAAACCTTTTTCTACCCCATTTGTTTATTCATGAGTGAGACTATTATGCACGTCTCATACATTACTTATGTTAGATAGGACAACATTGTGATGAGGTACTTCCTACTAAGTAGTGACATGTATATATATATATATATATATATATATATATATATATATATATATATATATATATAGAAAGTGACAATTCATGATGTAAATAATAGTGTGTAATTAACTATGGAGTTCATATATACATAGATACAATGGGCCACATTTACAGTTAGGAGCAAAGTAAAAAACAATGAGCAAATTTGCACTTTGACACAACCATGTTGCACTGTAAATGTAACATTTAAAATTGGAAAGGTGCATCTAAAGTTTAAAAATAAAGCTGCCCAATATTTGTGCACTATATGCAAAAGCAGCCACTATTTTCCTTGCATGCAAAAAAATAAATACATGCATTTGCACCATGTGTATTGCAACATGGTTTGTCCTGCAGCAAATTTTGTCCCTTTTTTGCTTTGCTCCTGGCTCTAAGTGAGGCCCAAGGTATGTAAAAAATAGGGCAAGTATAAGTAAGAACCACTCAGATGTAGAAACAAAGTGAGCAATCAGCATCCTCAATGAAGGACTAGAAAGGGATGATTGCTTGTCTTGGTCAATCCAATTCAGAGCATGCATCAGATACACTTAGTTGATTATCTACTAAAGAGGCATTTTCTTCAGAATTTAATGTTGTCCATCATCGCCATAAATAAGTCGTTAATCATTTCCCCGGCCTCTCCAAGCTACTAAAATCAATTTATTTTAAAAGCAAATGATTTAGGTTGATTTTCCTTTTGTTGAGCAAATCAGTGCTTTTTCCATTATTTGAATAACCAGTGCCTTTTCAAAGGCTGTAGAAAACACAAATGCATTGCCTACTGAAATAAATGGAAAACGCTCAGCCAATCATAGGGAATGTTTACCTACTTGGCTGGTTTGGATTGGCTGAGCAAATATTGATAGTGTTGTGGAATTGTTGTAGCATGCCCTAGTTGGCAATGCATGTGCTGGTGGTTATAGTTTCACATTAGTAGTTAAGTTATTTTTTACTTATTAATTTTACAGAGCATTTTCCAATTTCCATTTCAGTCAGCAATGCATCTGTATGGGCTTTCTGCGCTCATTCAAAATCATTGTCCATTGACATGAATGGAAATTCTAACTCCTTTCACTGGTTTTCAAGCAATCTCTACAGCCTGACATCAGTTAGATTATCTTTTCAGATTTTATGGCGATTTTGGAAACCCATGTTCAGTAGAAACCCCCCACCGTTTCATAATGCAAAGATCAATGATTTCTTTGAATGTAAATTTCTTTTTGGATGTTTGACAATTTGCCTTTAGTAGATTAGATGAGTTGCAAATTGCCACATAAATCACTAAAAGTAGGAGATTTTAACAAAACCATTATTTGAGTTGAATCCCCTGTAAGATTCTTTCACTAGGTATTGTTAATTATACGGGCACCACATGAAGCATGAGCTCCGTCCACCATTCATTCCAAGGAAGATTTGGCTATTTTGAGTGCTTGGGGGGCTGACAGAATCCCCCTTGGAATGTTAGGTGCAGAGCCGTAACTAAGGTGGTGCGGGCGCAAGCCGGAGGGGGCGCAGCAGCCGCCCGCTACCTTTCCCTCTGTGTTACATAGTAAAAAAAAAAAAAGTAAAAAAATGTGTGGCCCCTCCCCCGACTCGCGGCACCCGCCCCCCCCCTTCCGCCCACCCGCGAGTCGGGGGAGGGAGGGGTGCCGCGAGAGGGGGGAGGGGCTAGTGTGGTGGCTGGTCCATGAAAGGACTATGAAAAAAAAACGCTGGCTCCCTGTCACTGCAGCATCACTGATGATGTCACCATGCTGTCAGTGCAGAAGAGCCAACACTGCGGGGAGCTGAGAACAGACCTTAAGTAAGTGAGGGGGAGGGGGATCTGTCAGCTCCATTAGTTGTTCTCTCCCTAAGCACTGGTCTGTTATATCACATGCTGTGTGTTAGCAGCTCTCTGCTTCCAGGACTGCCCCTCCCAGCATCCCCAGCTCCTCCTGACAGCCCTGCGTTCCACCAACACTCTCACCTCTGCTCCTGATAACTATGACTCCAGTGCCCCTCCCAACTCTCGGTACAGTGCAGAGCCCCCATCATTGACCTTTCCTTGCCCTGCATATCAGTTCCCTGTGTTTCTATCCAGATATGTTTCCCTTCCTTCTGATCCCTGACACCTGTCAATTTTGACTCCTGGACCCTTGAAATACAGCTGTAACCTCTGCACCCTCTCCATCACAGGAATGGTCTCTGTATAGTATGGCGGTAAGAGGAATGCTCTCTGTATAGTATGGTGGTCATAAGAATGCTCTCTGTATAGTATGGTGGTCATATGAATGCTCTCTGTATAGTATGGTGGTAACAGGAATGCTCTCTGTATGGTATGGCGGTCACAGGAATGCTCTCTGTATAGTATGAAGGTCACAGGAATGCTCTCTGTATAGTATGGAGGTCACAGGAATGCTCTCTGTATGGTATGGCGGTCACAGGAATGCTCTCTGTATAGTATGGAGGTCACAGGAATGGTCTCTGTAAAGTATGGCGGTCACAGGAATGCTCTCTGTATAGTATGGCGATTACAGGAATGCTCTCTGTATGGTATGGAGGTCACAGGAATGCTCTCTGTATAGTATGGAGGTCACAGGAATGCTCTCTGTATGGTATGGCGGTCACAGGAATGCTCTCTGTATAGTATGGTGGTCATAAGAATGCTCTCTGTATAGTATGGTGGTCATAGGAATGCTCTCTGTATAGTATGGTGGTAACAGGAATGCTCTCTGTATGGTATGGAGGTCACAGGAATGCTCTCTGTATGGTATGGAGGTCACAGGAATGCTCTCCGTATAGTATGGCGGTCATAGGAATGCTCTCCATATAGTATGGTGGTCACAGGAATGCTCTCTGTATAGTATGGAGGTCACAGGAATATATATATAATAATTTCGTGTGATGGTGATAAGGGGGCACAATGTGATAAAGATGGCTCCATGGCACGGTGTGATAAAGGAGAAACTGTGATGGAGGGCACAGTGGGATGAAGTAGCAGTGTGATACAGATGGTACCGTTACAATTATGTTTTAATTTGTTTCAGTGAGTTTTATTTAAAAAACAATTCATTTTTTATACAGCTAGCATGTGACAGCTGCATTTAAAGTACTTTGATTCTATGGAGGCTTATTACATAAAGATCCTTACAAAGCCAGACCGTGAAGAATGGGGAGGGAGGGGTTTCAGTGCGGTTTAGAACTTGTAAAGCGCTAGCCACGCCCCCACAGTAGGGTGACCACGCCCCCACTCGACTATTGACACTCCCACTTAGATGGGGGGCGCCGGTGCCCTGTCTCGCCCAGGGCACTAAAATGTCTAGTTACGGCACTGGTTAGGTGGGTAAAATCAATCCGTTATGAGGCACTTGCTATATACCTACATAATTATAGGAAAGAGAAAGAGGATGGTCAAAAAGACCAGAAAAAACAAACAAATAAAAAAACCAGACACAATGTAAGTATTTAGACCCCCAAAGGACATATTCTGAAACTTAAACATCAAATTAGAACTTTTCTGACACAGTCTTTTTAGATGGAAATAATTCATGTTTTAGGTAATATGCTCAACTGGGATCACTGCAATACAGGTAGCAAACAAAGAGCTCATGTAGATTAGGAATAATGGCTGTTTTATTTGCATGACATACATCTGCACCAAATAAATGTACAGATAAGTCTGCATGAAGATTTTGATGCATCTTACACTTACAAAACCTGTCAGAACAGAGTGTGCAAGGTGCAAGCATGTGTAAGCCGAGTATAATAAGAGTGTGTTCACATAATTGTGACTGAGTTACACCTGGATGCAGACACAAACACACTTGTCAGAAGATGTACCTCTCATGGGTGTTTAAGGACTGGTACAAAATGCAATGATGCTGAATGATGATGATGATCAGAGGCACTAGCTAGCTGCTTTTGCTAGACTGATTGCAAATTGAACTCTAGCTGATACTTAAATAATTAGTGTGTTTGATACATTCTAAGAAGTTGCATCTATCTATTCAAATACCTTTTATTTCTGTTTGGATTACTGCAGGAAAGTAGGTTCCCATTTTATTTTAAAGAGGTAAGCAACAACTGTTTGCATTTAATTTAACTTGTATTTTACATTTGTATTTAGCTATAGTCAATATGGAACATGCAAATTTCTCATTTATTAATAACAGTGTCAATACACTCTTCTCTGTTGCGTATTTGACACTTCATTACATTACAATATTGTTTATCATACTTGCCAACTCTCCCGGAAAGTCCGGGAGACTCCCGAAATTCGGGTAAGATGGCATTTCTCCCGCATCCCGGATTTCACAGAGAATCGCGTCATTTGACGCGATTCTCGGTGAATCACGCCATTTTGGAGGGCGGGAGAGGGCGGGACGAGGCCAATCGCGTCATTTTGGCCCCGCCCCCTGCGACACAAATTACGGTTCCGTGGGGGGCGGGGCCAAAATGACGCGATTGGCCTCGTCCCGCCCCCTCCTGCCCTCCAGTCTCGCTGGAGTTGGCAACTATGTTTTTTATACATA
Source organism: Mixophyes fleayi (assembly GCF_038048845.1). Lineage (NCBI taxonomy): Eukaryota > Metazoa > Chordata > Amphibia > Anura > Limnodynastidae > Mixophyes > Mixophyes fleayi. The sequence continues at coordinate 96,530,427 of NC_134402.1, read as the reverse complement.
GAGTAATTCCACTTTCGCTTTTACTACTAACATTCTATGCTTTCTGTACACTGCTGTGGGGCATAAATATACATAATTGTTACTCATGACAGACACCTGGCACAGATGCCAGCCTTGTACATCTGGATGCATATTGAGATGCATCAGACAGAGCATATACATAGAAATGCTAATTTTCATATGTGCATCTTTTCTTCCTTTTATTCGTGGGAAAAGCAGCCAACTCTACATGAGCCCCAAAATCTATAAACCCGCCAAAACTTTTTGGGACATAATAACATTTTATTTTAAAGAAAAAAATATTTAATCATTTTTCCTTTCCATTTTTGCATTCTCTGTTTAAGACAATGATATTATAAATCTTTCAGAGAAACAGTGTGATGTGTTCTGTATTTAACTTCACGGAAAATGTTTTGTTTCACAGAAAGTAAATATTCAGCTATTCCATGCTGTTTGACAGAGCCCACATTCACTATATGAAGAGATTGCTTTGTAATCATACTTGTCAACTCTCCTGGAAAGACTGGGAGACTCCCGGATTCCGGGTAGGTCTCTCAGACTCCTGGGAGAGTATGGCAGCCTTCCGCATCTGGCCACTTCCTAGTGAAGTGGGCAGAATTAGATCCAAAATGCCGCAATTCTCTGGGAATCAAAGCATTTGGCCCCACCCCACACTGGAAAATTACGCGTTTGCATCATGACATCATGGGGTGGGGCCAAAACAACGTCAACTTTTGCACAACTTATCGGCAGCAATATTTGTCTGTCATAACATTGTTTCAAAAGAATTCCATACACAATGAACTGATATATGGCCTCCAGCAGCAATATGCTCAATAAATTTAAATAAAGGGCTGATCCTCAGTATGAAAAAACTCCAACAGACAAGGATTCCGAAAAGGAAATGCGTCATTGCCATTCAGTCTATAGCACGTTTTTGTATAGTGTATGTTCATTCGCAACTGCATATTTACTACAATATATTTTAATATAATGGCCACAATTGATCAACAGCAAGCTTGTGGTCTTTTGCTTATCACTAAGGTAAGAACATTGCAAGCACAGACCCAGAGGGATAGAAGGAGAACTATTGGACTTGTTAGACTAAGGACAGGTTTCAGAGGAGAGGCTCTTTCACATATGTCCCTGCTGCTCCAGCTTGTCACCCCACTCATCCAAAAGGAGGACACCTATTTAAGGAGACCCATATCTGCAGACCAGAGACTGGTTGCTACACTGAGTTTTTTGGCCACAGTAAGGACACTGACTGATCTCAAATACAGCGAATTCCCCTCAAGGTCTGGGTTTGATCATATCTGAGAATTGTGATGCCTTTGTACAAGTTTTGTGCAGACAATATATGAATGTTTGTAAAAGAAATAGTCTGTTTTTTAAAAAAAATATTTTTTTATTATTTTTAAACTTTCTTAAAACTAAACATATTAAATATCATATTATAAACCACTCAAACAAAATATACAGTACAAAAAACTGTAGATATGTATAAGAACTGCTTTTGGAATATGGAATATTGAACCCATCTCTGTCCATCAGAGACAGGCAGAGATGGGTTGAACATGGAAAAGATGGGAAAGTGGAATAAATATTTATGAGAATTGGGGGAAAACATTGCTTTGGGTCTAGATGGGTATGAGACCCATCTCTGATGTGCAGACCAGACATGGGCTGAAGAAGATAAAGCAGAACGAATATTTTAACTTAAATAAGACACATAAAAAGCATATAAAAGGACTCCCTGTATACTGTAGCATACTTGTGCTTCCCATTGGTGTTGAAGTCCTGTAGGCAGGAGGGGTAATTTCCCATGACGGGATGTTGAGTGTGGAGTGGTAGTGTGCAAAAGGTATAAGATTGGGATGGCCTGAAATGTCCTTGTGTGAGAGGATTGGGTCAGTATTGTGCCTTGTGAGAGATCCCCCGTCTGTGACCTGTATATTACATAATAAACCAAGCATTCCATCTCTATTTGCATCATTCCGGTTGCATGCATTATTTTTTTGGCAAGCGTTACTTCAAGCAGGTCAAATTTATTTGGTTCCTTTGTCAAGTGGTTCACAGACTCTATTATTTTCCACGTAAGAGCATCACTTTGCTCATGCTCACATGTCATTTTCCTTCCCCTCAGGGCCTGATCAACCACTAGGCTGACCAGGCTGCAGCCTGGGGCGCTGGGTCCCGGGGGGTGCGGCGCTGCGGGTATTTTTTTTATTTTTTTCTTCATTCATTTTTTGGGGGGGGGTGGGGAGGGGGGTCGCCGCGGGGGGTCGCCGAGGGGGGGGTGTCGCCGCGGGGGGTGGAGGGCTCGACGATCAAAAGCATTGGTGGTCAGTGGTTAGCAACACACAGCCAATCAACAGGATGCCTGTTGCTGTGCAGCAGACAGTAAGCAGGACGTCTTCACTTCCTATCTGCTGATCTGAGGAGAGGAGCGACGCTGGCACAACTACAGGTAAGTGAAGGGGGAAACTGCCCTGCATATCTATAGGGAGGGGGGAACTGCCCTGCATATCTATAGGGAGGGGGGGGAACTGCCCTGCATATCTATAGGGAGGGGGGGAACTGCCCTGCATATCTATAGGGAGGGGGGAACTGCCCTGCGTATCTATAGGGAGGGGGAACTGCCCTGCATATCTATAGGGAGGGGGGGGGGAATTGCCCTGCATATCTATAGGGAGGGGGGGAACTGCCCTGTATATCTATAGGAGGGGGGGAAACTGCCCTGCATATCTATAGGGAGGGGGGGAACTGCCCTGCATATCTATAGGGAGGGGGGAACTGCCCTGCATATCTATAGGGAGGGGGGGAACTGCCCTGCATATCTATAGGGAGGGGGGAACTGCCCTGCATATCTATAGGGAGGGGGGGGAACTGCCCTGCATATCTATAGGGAGGGGGGGGAAACTGCCCTGCATATCTATAGGGAGGGGGGGAAACTGCCCTGCATATCTATAGGGAGGGGGGGAAACTGCCCTGCATATCTATAGGGAGGGGGGGAAACTGCCCTGCATATCTATAGGGAGGGGGGGAAACTGCCCTGCATATCTATAGGGAGGGGGGGAACTGCCCTGCATATCTATAGGGAGGGGGGGGTGACTGCCCTGCATATCTATAGGGAGGGGGGGGAACTGCCCTGCATATCTATAGGGAGGGGGGAAATGTCCTGCATATCTATAGGGAGGGGGAGGGGGAACTGCCCTGCATATCTATAGGGAGGGGGGAAACTGCCCTGCATATCTATAGGGAGGGGGGGGACTGCCCTGCATATCTATAGGGAGGGGGGAACTGCCCTGCATATCTATAGGGAGGGGGGGAAACTGCCCTGCATATCTATAGGGAGGGGGGGAACTGCCCTGCATATCTATAGGGAGGGGGGAACTGCACTGCATATCTATAGGGAGGGGGGGAACTGCCCTGCATATCTATAGGGAGGGGGGGGGAACTGCCCTGCATATCTATAGGGAGGGAGGGGGAACTGCCCTGCATATCTATAGGGAGGGGGGAAACTGCCCTGCATATCTATAGGGAGGGGGGGAAACTGCCCTGCATATCTATAGGGAGGGGGGGGAACTGCCCTGCATATCTATAGGGAGGGGGGAAACTGCCCTGCATATCTATAGGGAGGGGGGGAACTGCCCTGCATATCTATAGGGAGGGGGGGGAAACTGCCCTGCATATCTATAGGGAGAGGGGGGACTGTCATGCATATGTATAGGGAGGGAGAGGGGGACTCATACAAATCTATAGGGTGGGAGGGGGGGGGCTGCCATGAAAATCTATAGGGAGGAAGAGAGAGGTTGATATGTATGAAGGAGGGCAGAGGAGGGGGGCTGATATATGTGACTGGGGGAGTTTTGATGTGATGGGGGGATAGCTACAGAGTGGAGGTAAGGAAAATAGCTGCAAGGGGGATGGATGCAGGGTGGGAGGTAAAGAAAATGGCTGCAGCAGGGGTTAAGGAAAATGGCTGTGGGGGGGGGGTTGTGGTTAAGGAAAGTGGCTGCAGGGGGTATTTAAAAAATAGAGCAGCTTTGGGGGGCAGAATCTCATGATTGTGTGGTGGTCACATGGGTGGTCTCAGCAATCACTAGAATACTAAATATTAGTGAGATGGGGCTGGTAGAGGTTTGTATTTGATTGACAACAAATATTCAGATATTGCTTATATATGCCTGTCCAATGGGGTACTTTTAGCTGGCCATAATGGAGTGTTTTGTTTTAACTAAAGGGCCTAATCATTCAGGGTTTGCATTATAATACATTTTTGCATTTTCAAAACAGGACGCCAACTTTCCAGAAGCCAGCGAGAGGATAACAAAGTTGCAAGAGAGAAGAGCAAGAACAGGTAAGAGACAATGGCACAATCTGTCTAAATTTGAATGCTGGAGAATACACCTGAACATTCATATTCAGGAGTGTTCCTATACACCTAAATATATTCGGAGGAGGGGGGGCGCTGCGGCCGTATTAGCCTAGGGCGGCCAGAACCCTTAATCAGGTCCTGCTTCCCCTCCTGCATGTTTGATCCACTTGTGTCGGGGTAGCTTTACCATTGTCCTGTGTGGGTCTGTTTGTGGCAAACTGTGTGTGTAGAAATGTGCTTTCCTGGCTGCCTTCTGTCAGCTGGGTGACATGCAGCGTTGTCCCACATTGCTCTGCCACAGCAACAAATCCTTCTTCGGATAAGACAGCTGGATGTGTAATTAAAAGATAAGGTAGACTAGTTACTATGACAGTACATGCGTGTATTGATTTAACATTACAACAATCTTTCTCTTACAGTTTCCTGTGACTGTAGAGGAATGGAATGTGCAAGATCTTGAAACACTTTGGAATTTCCCTAATTGTGGCAGTGCCATAGATAGCAAACATGTCAGAATTATACCACCCTCAAAAAGTGGATCCTATTACTACAACTATAAAGGATTCTTCAGCATTAATCTGATGGTGAGAGTGGATGCCAACTATGAATTCCTATTCGTGGACATTGGGAAAAATGGCAAAGTGTCTGATGGTGGGGAATTGGAGCAAACTTCTTTCCATGACAAACTTAAAAGCAATGTACTTAATTTTCCACCAAGAACCGAAACACAATTTGAACAAAATTTTGTTTTTGCAGCTGATGAAGCATTTGCGCTGCACCCCAATCTATTAAAACTTTATTCCCAAAGAAACTTCACACCAAGACCATCACGGTCTATGTATTTGGACTTATATTACAGCGGTAATTAACTAAACAGGACATTATTTCAGCATATTCTCATGGTTTTATTATTCGATCATCCATTGGTACCTGGATTTTTTTCTTCTTCTTCTTCTTCTTATTATTATTATTATCATTTATTTGTTAGGCGCCACAAGGTTTCCGCAGCGCCGCACATAGTACAAACAGTAGACTATACAGGGTATAACAGTACAGAACAATAAACAAAAAGTACCAATACTTCAGAAACTCCAGGCAGGCAGATGCAATAAGCATGGAGCAGAAGAACGGGTAAGGAGACAGGAGGGAAGAGGGCCCTGCTCATTCGAGCTTACATCCTAAGGGAGGGTTGACAGACCAGGCACAAGAGGAGCCGGTTGAGGCAACGGGAGAGAGGGGAGAATGGGCGGAGGAGATAGGGGTTAAGTGGACGGGTGGTAGGCTTTGAGAAATAGGTGAGTTTTGAGTGCACGTTTGAAGGAGCACAGAGTGGGAGAGAGGCGGATGGAGCGAGGGAGGTCATTCCAGTGAAGGGGGGCTGCACGGGAAAAGTCCTGGATTCTGGAATGGGAAGAGGTGATCAGAGTGGAGGAGAGGCGGCGGTCATTGGCCGAGCGCAGGGAGCGGGCGGGAGAGTGAATGGAGAGGAGTTTGGAGATATAAGGGGCAGTAGAGTGGGAGAGAGCCTTGTAAGTGGTGGTGAGGAGTTTGAAAATAATTCTGTAGTTTTTACCTCCTGTGTTGCATTGGCTTATACTATCTGGCTGGATATTTTTTCATATTGATATAATGTATTTGAATCATTGAGTTTAAATTTTAATTTCCAATTGTGTTTTATATCATATTGCATTTATAGGGTTATTATATGTTGTGGTATTTCCATTATATTAAACTATTTATTTTTATCCTCTGTTGTTTCCTGCACATATTTTTGGCTATCTTATCATATTCGTTACAATGCAGCATTATATTTAAGTTTGAATATCCTGACAATATTGTTATTTACATGCTATCATCTGGTATGAGTGCAGGAATTTAAAATATTTTATTTAGTGCATTAAGGTGTTCTGCAATTTTTGCACCCTGTGTGTTTGGATCCTGTTCACAGATAAAACATATTGTAAACAACTTTCTGATTTTTTGGATGCAGTTGCTAGGTGCGCCTGAAATAAAGGCAAAACCAGTTTGCAGACACTGGGTGGATGCAGGTGTAAAATTATACAAGTAAACATATCAATACACATTTATACAAATAGATTTCTACTCAGCAATTGTTATGAAAAGTCAAAACACACAGATGTATTAATTGGGCAGAATAGGTACAATTATAATAGTAGACATAGAAATAGACATAGAAAGACATATATATATATATATATATATATATATATATATATATATATATATATATATATATATATATATATATATATATATATATATATATATATACAAGTTAACCCGTGCATGATACTCATGCATTCTAATCAAATCAAGCTACTTAAGGTGTTAAAAAGGTTCTTGTCATGCATTTGGGCCATAGCCCAGGCCTCCTCAGGGGAAGAGCGTTACTTCCTAACGCAAGCGCCCTTTTTTAATGTGGTTTTGTCCACATGTCACCACCTCATCATTTTTCTCCATCACCTCATCCTTCATTTTCATCGCCACATCTATCCAGATGTCTATCCAGACACAGGGATCTCTCTCAGCGGTCCTGAGTATCACACTCCTCTCGCTCTGTCACCCCCGGCAACCACCAACCACTCCCAACTGTCACCCCCGGCAACCACCAACCACTCCCAACTGTCACTTCTCCTTCAAGAAATATATATATATTTTTTTAAAATCTTTATAAACACTTTTAACAATTAACAAATTAAATTAACATATTAAAAACATCTTAGTATACCAAATTTCAGCCCTTTCTGAGTTTTTTTTTCCACACACACTAAAAATTTAGTAGGTCAGTGTATAACTCCGCCCCACAGGTGGCATTGCAGCTTGGTTTTTTTTTTTACACACACACAGACTAAAACACGCCACTAGGCTTTTATATTATATATATATATATATATATATATATATATATATATATATATATGCGAATAGATAAACAAGTAGGGCGCCCCAATGTGTAATATCGAATATAATTTGGGAAGATGTATTAAACTGCGTACCGTAAGGATGTGGTCAAAAGGTCATGTGATAGAATAGAAGTTCCTCTTCAGAGGTAGTACCTCCCACTCTCCAACGAATGGCGACAATGTAGATCAAAAAATAGAAAGAGCAAATATAGTGTAATATTGTTGTATAATGTATTACACCTATTGTGATAAAAGAACACTATAGCTGTTTTGGCACCGCACCACATGGGAGATGTAGATGATTATAAATTTAAATATACACGCCCAGAAAGGCATCACTTTTAGAGGAACTATCAGCAGTATGTGGGATAATTGGATATGAGATCGTACACACTGCAGGATTGGAACAAACGTTCACTTGCTGATCGAGGTTTTCAAGTCAGTTTGAAAATCTCGATCAACAATGTCAGTGGCTTTGGAATGACCATCGGTCATCATTTCACTGTACACACTAAGGCGATATTGGACGTTTATCGTCCGATTGACCCAATAAGTGGGTTCAATTCCCATGTTTTTCAGATAGTGATGTTCTATAGTAACACCTGTTGACACATTAGGTACTGAACATAAATTAAAGGGGGTGATTTAATAAAGAGAAAACCTTACTCCAGCTTGCCAGATCTTTGATTAACTTCATCCTGGCAAATGAAATATTGTATGTGGTGACATTTTTAGAACGCTTATACTTTAATAATCTTTTTTTTTTCTGCCAGACATCTCCCTTATGAAATGCCTACCATACCACAAAGTAGAATGAATTGGCACCATCCTCAACCCAGCTTTATTTATAGAGAATAAAATCGGTGAAATGCATGGTGCAGAATTAAGTAATACATAATAGAACACCAACCAAAAATGGAACTCAAAAATTATATCACCAGATCTTTGCTCCTCTGTGAAATGGTCTGTTCAGACGAAGCTTCAGTTTGCATGAAGTTTCACTGTAACTTTGCTTATCTCTAGATTGAATGCAAAGATAAGAATGTAATAAGTATTATATTAAACAAGTTAGTTTCATTTAAAGGTGACCTTAGTCCTTTGGTACCACTGGACATTGTACAGCTATGGGATACATAGTCATGGCTGGTTTTACTGACAGGTGATCTTAACATCAATGCTTGTCAAGCTAGGGATCCTTTGATCAGTTGCGCAATAAGTGCAACTATACTTAAGGACATTTTTACAAAATGCCAGTCAGATCATAGATGGTTGTTGCACATACAACAACTTTAATTTATAGAATATACAATGTATAAAGTCTGTGTTGAAAAAAGCATTACAATACATATGCTTGAATCTGATTTTCAGATAAATAAAGTAATGATATCCAGGACAATATTGATCATTTTGGCCTTCTGGACATAATTCTATTGTATTACATGTATTCAAAGCAGATTTTTAAATCTAAATCATTAAAATCATATTGTAAAACCAAATTTAGATGTATGTGGCATCTTTACTGGTCAGGAGCAATACATATTGAACGATTATGGTAAGGGCACAAAGTCTAAATATAACTTTATTAATAACCTTAAAATTTAGATTAGTTTACGTTAATTATAAGAATAAAATGTTTTAATCCAAATATACTGTGATAATTATATTCTGTGCAGTTCCTTACCCAAGTTTAATAAAGGAGTTCTATACTTAGTTTATATAAATGTCCTTAGTAGCAATGCAGTTACCTAAACCTAATGGCATAATGGATGTTCTTAATTAGAGCAGCATATGGCCTGGTTCATACCAGTATTCATTTCAGTATGCAGGTAATAGCTTATAGAGAGAGGCAAGTCCCATGTTACAGAAATAAGCTGTCGGTATAGGCAAAGTTGTGACTGCTATAGTATCAGTGTATGCAGTTACTTAAGGCACACCATTAGGGCGACCCGCCATTCCTGTCAAAGCCCCATGTGTATGTGTTTTTTTTCACCATGGGGTTGTACAAGAGGCCACTTTGGGGTCCACAAATGTCCAATTATATCCATGAGTGTAGGTAACTATCTGAATAAAGGTCAACTTGTTGGGCATCCACAGATTGCTCAAAGCGTGCACAAAGGACCATCTCTTTATTATTATTTATTCCAGATATTATGTTACTTGATTTATATTATATAGTAATACTGCACAATTTGCTATACCTATATTTTCAAATAGGTATGAATTTTATTGTATGAGGTGTGCACCAGTGGTTTGGTTTGCATGAAATGGATGTTGCTTCATCTTTATTACAATATGACAAATTATGTACAGTATGCACTTAATATATTGCTAATATGCCATTGGTATTAATGTTGCAATTTGACAAATGCCTCCACAAGTTTTTGTTTCATTTTGGATTGTGGCGGCTTGTGGTGTGATGCTCATCTTTATATGATAATAGGCTACATAGGATATAACAGCGTCCTTTACTAAAATCGCCTATTGTCATTTCTACATTATGCCAGCATCAATTGTTTCCCCATAACATTTTCTTATAAATACTTTTACCGTTTTGTAGCATTTGCTCTTATCTTCTGCCTCTGCTACACCATCTGGTGAAAGTTGTCTAAATTCTTTCTTGTCATTTTATTTTTGGGGATGCACAATCTTTTTTGTTTGTTTTTTTGTCCAAAACCCACATTGGGAGATTATAGTAATTTGAAGGGGCTGCCAAAATATTATCTTGCCTAAACGTGTAAAATATGTTGGATATACTATACGAAAACAGGAACCTCTTTGTGGTTATGCCATACCTATGAACATAGTTAACATGTCCCTACAGGGGTAAAATTATGTGCACCACTGCTTAGTAATGGGGCGAGAGGGGACATGGTCATGTCACATTTGGGGCACATTTTTTCTGCATCCTTCCCCTGTAACACATTTATCTCTCTACACCTCCTGTAACACACACTTTTGTAGCAACACCTTCCCCCACCTTCCTCACCTCTGTAGTAATACATTTCCCCCACCTTCCTCACCTCTGTATTAACATATTTCCCCACCTTCCTCTCCTCTGTAGTAACACATTTCCCCCACCTTCCTCTCCTCTGTAGTAACACATTTCCCCCACCTTCCTCTCCTCTGTAGTAACACATTTCCCCCACCTTCCTCACCTCTGTAGTAACATTTCTTCGCCATCCCATGTAACAGATCACCCGCTCACTGTGGTAGTAACATATTTCCCCCACCTCTGTAGTAACACATTGCCATCTGTAGCAAAGCATTTGTTCTCCTGAGACCGCATCTGTAACATATGGTGGTAGTCAGTTTCACAATACTGACTACCCTGACAGTGACTACAACAACATGGGAAATCCGAACACTCATACCCCGACATTAAGTAAAAATCGACTTACCATTACATAGATGCACTCATTTCACGACTGGATCTGTTGCCGACTGTTGTAAATGACGTCAATTGAAACGTGACTCCTCTTAAAGCACCGATGCACCGACCCAGCTGTCATTCATCTAATGTAAGTATTATTTTTTAGGGATTAGGGTTAGGGTTAAGGTTAGGGTGAGGGATTATGGTTAACCTTACTGTTAGAAGTCGGGTCTGTGTATTGCCACTTTAATATCAGTCGCCTTTTAAATTGACGTCCTTTACAACAGTTGGAAAGATATCCGGTCGTGAAATCAGTGCATCTGGTGTAATGCTAAGACGATGTTTGTTCCATGTCGGGGTATTAGTGTTCTGATTTCCCACGTCGTTCTACTCACTGTCAGGTTAGTCAGTGTCGTTAAAGCGTACTACACTCGTAAAGCATATCCCCTGCATATTACTTGTTCTGTGGTAAGGGGGCTCCCATGCAGCAAAACACAACCTCACAAGATGAGATTTTGATCATGTCATGTTTGCAGTCATGCCATACTGAACAATATTGAAAGACTAAGCACCATAGTAGTATAATGACAGTCTGGCAGCGCATCAGTATGCAGCTCATTAATTCTCATTATCACTGACGACTGACCAGGTCTCACTGCGGCTGCAGGACTTGAGACTAAGTATTGACCCCCACAACCAGGTGCTCTGGTACAAGACAGATACAGGAGTCCCTGGGATGCTGGGACAAACATGCTACATAATAGTTCTGTCCAGGGCCGGACTGGCCATCTGGCACTTCTGGCATTTGCCAGAAGGGCCGATGGCTGTATGGGCCGGTCCGGTCCCGGCGCTTCATGTCCCACAGCTTTTTCTTCTTCTTCTTTTTTTTTTTTTTAACTTCCGCGCGGCTGCGCGATGTGACGTCATGACGTCACGCAGCCGCCTAGGAGCCGTCAGTCTGTTGAGCGCGCGGGGTTGTTGAGGTGAGTTGGTGTGTCCGGGGATAATGACAGGTACTGCAAGGAAGGGGAATGAGTAAAAATACACGGAGGAAGTGATTGACAATGGCTGCAGGGGAAGGGGGGGTGTGTGACAATGGCTGCAGGGGGAAGGGGGGGTGTGACAATGGCTGCAGGGGAAGGGTGGAAATGTGACAATGTCTGCAGGGAAAAGGGGGGGGGTGTGTGACAATGGCTGCAGGGGGAAGGGGGGGTGTGTGACAATGGCTGCAGGGGGAATTAGGGGTGAAAATTTCTATATGGGGGCAATGGCTGTAGAAGGGGGAAAATAAAAAATGGCTAATCTGTGTGGGAGACAGTATATGACTATAATGTGTGTGGGGGACAGTATATGACTATAATGTGTGTTTGGGGACAGTATATGACTGTAATGTGTGTGGGGGACAGTATATGACTATAATGTGTGTGGGGGACAGTATATGACTATAATGTGTGTGGGGGGACAGTATATGACTGTAATGTGTGTGGGGGACAGTATATGACTATAATGTTTGTCGGGGGACAGTATATGACTGTAATGTGTGTGGGGGACAGTATATGACTATATTGTGTGTGGGGGGGACAGTATATGACTATAATGTGTGTGGAGGGACAGTATATGACTATAATGTGTGTGGGGGGACAGTATATGACTATAATGTGTGTGGGGGGGGACAGTATATGACTATAATGTGTGTGGGGGACAGTATATGACTATAATGTGTGTGGGGGGGACAGTATATGACTATAATGTGTGTGGGGGGACAGTATATGACTATAATGTGTGTGGGGGACAGTATATGTGTGTGGGGGGACAGTATATGACTATAATGTGTGTGGGGGGGACAGTATATGACTATAATGTGTGTGGGGGGACAGTATATGACTGTAATGTGTGTGGGGGACAGTATATGACTATAATGTGTGTGGGGGACAGTATATGACTAATGTGTGCTATTAAGTGAATGTGGGGCTGTTTGGGGAAAATTAGGTATATTTATTAAATGAAATTATGTATTATTAAATGCCTGAGATGGTTGTGTGAAATGTTTATTTTTATTAAATATAAATGCTATTTAATTTCTTGCTGGGGTTGTTTGGAGGGAGGGAAAGCGATTTATTTATTAAATGGGAATACTATTAATTTAATGTTGGGGCTGGTTGTAGGGAAATAGGTCTTTTTATTAAATGTATAAACTATTTAATGTCAGGGCTAGTTGGAGGGAAATAGATGTGTTTATCAAATGTGAATACTATCATTTTAATGTTGGGGCTGGAGTAAGGCCTAATTTTAAAACGTGGGTGTTATATTGATTTAACACCGCTGCTGGTTGGAGTTTTCTAAATTTTATGTAACCATTTTTTTTCTCCAAATAGGGCCCCCAACATTCCAGGATCCAGACAAGCAGCAACTGATCTAAAGACACCAGCGGCCACAAGTGGAGACAATGACAAGACAGGTAAGAGAGACCAGGACATTCTGCCAACTGTCCTGAATTTGGTGGGTGACTGTCCCGCTTAGTCAGGATTTGGTCTGACTACAAGGACAGTTGGGAGGTATGTACTGCTTCACATTGTACTGCTTGTGAAGGCAGAACTGTGTGCACCTAATAGTAGTGCTCACAGTATTGCCTGTGTATTTGTTGAAAATGTGTCTAATAACCATATTACATCATAAGAGCCCCCTGTCTTAAGTGCCTAGGGCCTCCCGAGCCTTAATCCAGCTCTGGTTAGCAGGAGGGAGCGGATAGCTACTCCCAGTTCCTGGATAGGACACAGCCTGCAGAGCAAGCCGAGGAACTCTAAGTCTCATGAGATTTATTAATCTTGTGAGACTAATAGCTTCCATGCTCACTCTACAGGAAGTTCCCACCCTGATGGATGTCAGCAGCATCAGAAGCATAGATAAGTGCAGTGGGCTGGGGGTGTTGTAATGTGTTTCTGGGGTGGGGGGGGTGGTATGATAGGGAGGGCCTGATAAATGTAATGTTTTAGTATAATGTATGTATCAATGCCCCATGTTGACCACGCCCTCAACATAATGTGGGCACGCCCCTGGCGGCACCACTGCTGCGCAGCAGCACACAGTTTTGTCCTGCTCATCAACAGAGATGGGCCTGTATGCTTGAAATGCCATGGCTGATTTTTAGTCCCAGTCCGGCCCTGGTTCTGTCCCAGCGTCCTGGGTCACTGTATCTGTCTCTCTCTTTGTGCCAGAAAAATGGCCTTGTGAGTCTCATGCAGCCCACAGGCCGCGGGTTATGTATCAGTGCTTTATTTAACTGCATCATAGTCCATCAGATGCTGCAGTACATTTCTACTAAAGTCTTGTTATTTTAGTTGGACCCTCAAAATGTACAGCTATAGGAATGTAAATGGTAACATTTATTGAAAAATGAAAAAATCTCTACACAACCAAATTTAGAATCCAGCAATATTTGCAAACCAATACAAAAAGAAATGAGATTTCTGTGAAGTACTTAAGATTAAAGATGCTTGAACTTTTCGAGCTAGTTTGAAATTCAATCAAACTGGCTTATATCAAAATTAATTTTTGGATCAAACATCATGGTGTTTTATTTTATAACTGCTAAGCTATTAAAATTCAAATTTGTAGTTGAAATGTTCAAATAAACTATAAATGTTAAAACTATAAAATGTTGCTTTTTCTGCCTGTGCAAGCTTAAATGGCTTTTTTTCCTTTACTTGAATATTACAGTGTCTGAGAATTCTCTGTTTTTATAGATTTTTTTTAAAAATACTACACACAATGTAGGCTTCCCAAGATAGCTTTAAATTTAGACTATGACATCTCTTAATAGCTATATTTTGGTCTACATTTTTACCAAACTTTTTTTTTATTGCTTTAGCATGTTTGATTAACATTATTAACATAACTTCCAAAATGATATAAATTGGAAGCGGTCACTGAAACAGTGAACAAAGATTGCCCAATATCATACAATTAATTATTATAAAACAATGAAATGTCACAAACTTGTTGCAGAATGGGGGAAGGAGAAATTCTAACAGTGATCAATAGGTTTGCTAGTCACTTGCTAGTGGACAAGAAAAAATAATAACTAGTAATTTTAATATTGATTCTGGTAACCCAAATTTTGAGCAATTGTATGAATTTATGCTGCTGCAGCTGTATCTCACCTGAACCAAAAGTACTAAACTGCAGTACACAGTGTACATAGTCTGAGTGATGATGATCAGAAAGTGTGACTGGACATTTGCATTTGTACAAAACTATTACTAAATGCAGCAGGACAGAGCAATAACTGTATTAGCCAACCGTCTGTCTGGACAAAAATGAATAACCAATAGTAATGGTAGTTCTGGTATAACTAATCAAGAAAAAATTTATAAGTTTCTATTGCTAGGCTGTCCTAGAAGAACTTACAGTGCATTGAAAGCATACTCTTTCTAATAATGACAAGCAAGTATGACTGACCACAGACAATCCTTATGAAAGACAATTTCTAAATGTAATAAGATTAATCAATTCTTACAGTGATTAATAGGTGTGAAATTCATTAGCCAGTGGGGAAACAATAATAGCCAGAAGTAATATTAATTCTGGTACACCAAATCAAACTCAGTTGTATGAATTTCAGCTGCTGTATTTATTACTCTTATAATGTTTTGTTGTGCTACCTCAACCACATCACAGAACAGTATGAATTGACCATCATTGTCTCAGCAGTTTTTATAGACCATACATTATTATTATTATTATTATTATTATTATTATTAATATTTATTTATAAGGCGCCACAAGGCATCCGCAGCGCCGTACAGAGACAAACAAAATCACAGTACAATGGGAGACAGCACAGTACAGTAAACACAGCAACTCAGTACGCTCAATGCACAGCTAGAGAGGGCGGGGAAGGGGGAGGGAGGATCCGCAAACGACGGGGCCCAAGAAGGAGGGCGCGGAAGACAGGGAGACCCCCAGGGGGGAGGAGGGAGCGAGAGTGGACGTGGGGTGGAGGACCCTCGAGGAGGAGGGCTAAGTAGCTGGAGAGCAGAGTTAGAAGTGGTGGAAACAGGAGGAGAGATGGCCCTGCTCAGAGGAGCGTACAATCTAAGGGGAGGGGTGGACAGACAGAGAGACGCAGGGGAGAGAGGGAGAGTAGGGGGACAGAGGCAGAAGATAAGGTAGGAAGTTAAGTGGGAGACAGAAAGGCTTTAAGAAAAAGGTGGGTTTTTAGGGCCCGTTTGAAGCTGGACAGATTAGGGGAAGTTCTGATGGAGGGAGGGAGCTTGTTCCAGTGGAGGGGGGCAGCGCGGGCGAAGTTTTGGATACGCGCGTGGGAGGAGGTTATAAGGGGGGAAGAGAGGCGACGGTCAGAGGCAGAACGTAGAGGGCGGGATGGAGCATGAATAGAGAGGAGGGTGGAGATGTAGGGCGCAGTTGAGTTGGTGAGGGCCTTGTAGGTGAGTGTGAGGAGCTTAAAGAGGATTCTGATGGGGAATGGGAGCCAGTGAAGGGCTAGGTAGAGGGGGGAGACAAAAGAGGAGCGGCGAGAGAGGAAAATAAGCCTAGCTGCAGCGTTAAGGACGGATCGAAGGGGATCGAGATGAGAGTGGGGGAGGCCAGTGAGGAGGAGGTTGCAGTAGTCCAGGCGGGAGATGATCAGAGAGTGGATAAGGCATTTGGTGGCATCTTGGGAGAGGAAGGGCCGGATGCGAGCGATGTTGCGCAGCTGGAAGCGGCAGGATTTAGCAAGAGAGAAGATGTGGGGGCCAAAGGAGAGAGAGGAGTCGAGGATGACACCAAGGCAGCGAAGTTGGGGGACAGGGGAGATAGAGGTGTTGTCGACAGTGATGGAGAGGTCAGAAGGGGATGGGGTATGAGAGGGAGGAAAAACTATGAGCTCAGTTTTGGCAAGGTTAAGTTTGAGGAATCAAGAGGACATCCAGGAGGAGATGGCAGAGAGGCAGGCGGACACCCTAGAGAGGAGGGAGGGAGAGAGATCAGGAGAGGAGAGGTATAGTTGAGTGTCGTCAGCGTAAAGGTGGTAGCTGAAGCCGAAGGAGCTGATGAGTTCACCCAGGGAGGAGGTGTATAGAGAGAAGAGTAAGGGTCCCAGAACAGAGCCCTGAGGGACCCCGATACATTCATATCATTTGAAAGACTAAATATAGTGTAAAATGGGCAATGCATGGAATAGTGATGCAAATGTAGAATTATAAGATTAAATTGCTGGAAATGTGCACCTCTGCAAAACTGCTTGTTCCTACTCAAAATCAGATGTGTGAAGTTTCACTGCAGCTTCACTCATCTCTAGTCAATATGAATCACATGAATCATACATTAGCAATAGGGGATTTCCCTAGTGCCTACTTGCTGGGACAGTCAGGTAATAATAATACTAGGGATGAGCGGACTCGGATTCTCGCAATCCGAGCCCACTCGAACAGTGCGGATCCGAGGCCGATCCGAGCACTGTTCGGGAACTTCTGGGCGGCAAACGGAGCCAAACCGAGGCTATGACATCCAAGTCTCGCGTCGGATCTCGCGAGACTCAGATGTCATAAATACTCACCTTGCGGGCGCATCTTCATTCTGGCTGTGATCACTCGTGAGGGAGGTTGTAGTTAGGGAGCTCCTGATCAGTTTAGTTGTTCTTTGTGCTTTGTCCAGTGCTCTGTCCTGCTGAGTCAAGTGGTGCTTTGTCCAGTGCTCTGTCCTGCTGAGTCCAGTGGTGCTTTTGTCCTGTGCTCTGTCCTGCTGAATCCAGTGGTGCTGTGTCCTGTGCTCTGTCCTGCTGAGTCCAGTGGTGCTGCCTGTGTCCTATTCTGCTAAGGGCATAGTTATTTCAAATGTATTCAAAAGTTATAAAAAATGTAAAAAATAATTATAAAAAAACTTATACAATTTTTTTTTTAAAAAAAAGCCATAAACATCTTTTAAAAAAATTATACAAAAATAATTGAAAAAAAACATAAAAAAATTAGTTTAAAAATACTAGGTACTGATATTTCAAAGTCAAACTATGTTCACCATTGCTGCTGTACCAAAAAATAATAGGTACTGCTATTTAAAAGTCAAACTACGTTCTCTGTTGCTGCTGTACCCAAAAATAATAGGTACTGCTATTTAAAAGTCAAACTACGTTTACTGTTGCTGCTGTACCAAAAAAAACTAGGTACTGCTATTTAAAAGTCAAACTACGTTCACTGTTGCTGCTGTACCAAAAAATACTAGGTACTGCTATTTCAAAGTCAAACTACGTTCTCTGTTGCTGCTGTACCAAAAAATAATAGGTACTGCTATTTAAAAGTCAAACTATGTTCACTGTTGCTGCTGTACCAAAAAATACTAGGTACTGCTATTTAAAAGTCTAACTACGTTCTCTGTTGCTGCTGTACCAAAAAATAATAGGTACTACTATTTCAAAGTCAAACTACGTTCACTGTTGCTGCTGTACCAAAAAAAACTAGGTACTGCTATTTAAAAGTCAAACTACGTTCTCTGTTGCTGCTGTACCAAAAAATAATAGGTACTGCTATTTAAAAGTCAAACTATGTTCACTGTTGCTGCTGTACCAAAAAATACTAGGTACTGCTATTTAAAAGTCTAACTACGTTCTCTGTTGCTGCTGTACCAAAAAATAATAGGTACTACTATTTCAAAGTCAAACTACGTTCATTGTTGCTGCTGTACCAAAAAAAACTAGGTACTGCTATTTAAAAGTCAAACTACGTTCTCTGTTGCTGCTGTACCAAAAAATAATAGGTACTGCTATTTAAAAGTCAAACTACGTTCACTGTTGCTGCTGTACCAAAAAATACTAGGTACTGCTATTTAAAAGTCAAACTACGTTCACTGTTGCTGTTGTACCAAAAAATACTAGGTACTGCTATTTAAAAGTCAAACTACGTTCTCTGTTGTTGCTGTACCCAAAAATAATAGGTATTGCTATTTAAAAGTCAAACTACGTTCACTGTTGCTGCTGTACCAAAAAATACTAGGTACTGCTATTTAAAAGTCAAACTACGTTCACTGTTGCTGCTGTACCCAAAAATAACTGCGGCCTTAACAGCTATGTTGGTGTTAGACGTGCATCCGGTGTCCGCCATCTGTGCAGTGGAATTCAGACCAGTTGGAGGATGTAGGAGCAGCCATCTGTGCAGTGGAATTCAGACCAGTTGGAGGATGTAGGAGCAGCCATCTGTGCAGTGGAATTCAGACCAGTTGGAGGAGGTAGGAGCAGACATCTGTGCAGTGGAATTCAGACCAGTTGGAGGAGGTAGGAGCAGACATCTGTGCAGTGGAATTCAGACCAGTTGGAGGAGGTATTGTGGCCCCGGTACCAAATTGGGTCCAGATAGATGCGTATCAGATATTAAACTACATTCAGTGTTGGGGCCAAATCCAAAAATAATTAAAATGCACTGTCATGATCGAAAACAAGAGGTATTGACGCGCTAGAACTCCACCCTCTATATGCTGCAGAGGATGGAGGAGCAGCCATCTGTGCAGTAGAATTGAGACCAGTTGGAGGAGGTATTGTGGCCCCGGTACCAAATTGGGTACCGGGGCCACTCCACTACGCAGTCCAGAAAGCTACCTCGGTGCAATGTTTTGGACTAAAAACAATATTGTGAGGTGTGAGATGTTTAGAATAGACTGGAAATTAGTGGAAATTATTGTTATTGAATGTTATTGAGGTTAATAATAGCGTAGGAGTGTAAAAAAACCCAAAAAACTGGATTTTAGCACTTTTTATGCTTTTTTAACAATAAATCAGAATCCAAAACCCTAAATCAGAACCAAAACCTTTCGTCAGGTGTTTTGGCAAAACAAATCAGAACCCAAAACCTCAAGCTAATCAAACCCAAAACACAAAACACAAAACACTAAAAGTGCCCGGTGCACACCCCTAAATAATACAGTCTTATTAGAGTCTCTGAAAGGGCTTCTATGTTGGTTGACGATAGGCAAGACCCTTGTTTGTTAGTAATATTAAAGTTACATTTAAATAAAAAATGTTGGAAATAGATATAGTTAACAAAAAGAATGATGCCCTGTAACTTTTACCTAAACTTCTTGTCCAACCCTAAATTAAGTCTAGTCTGAGAAAGAAAATGATCTGCAAAAGAATAAGAGTTGTGATTTTATGGCTCATATTATAAAGATACACAACACATATCCTTACATTGCATAATACATAAAAACATAATTTGCAAAAAAAAGAAATTAATATAACATATGCATTTTTCTAGCTTGTTGCAAATTAAAAGGCATGTCCATATGTCCACATTTCAAATTATATTTGCCTGTTCTCTGTATCTCCGTGGTTACAATTGACATTTTTACAAAATCCTATAAAATAGAAGAATATCTAAAGTATATGAGTGCATTATGTACAGTGCTTATGTCCATAAAAATGGGGTTTCCTCCTCCTATATCTAGCCACAATATTTACAATGTCAATGAGTGATCAAAACATGACCATACTACTTGTAAATTATAATATATTCAGGACAATAGACTTTTGAGTAATACTTTTGACACGATAATCCTTTTAGTCAATGCAGTACAGTGCTGTGCTGCATATTGTCACTAGGGATTATTTTAAATCTCCCTTACTTATTATTAAAGTAATTATAAAGTCTTTAGACAGATTAGGGAAATTCACACCTATTTTAATGTGTATTTAGCAGAAAGAGTATTGCTCACACAGTACTGTAAGAGATTTATAATACTCTAGTATATTTAAGGAAATGGTCATCAAAAACACTACATTGCAGCCAGGGCCGTAACTAGGGCTGTGCGACAGGGGCGACCGCCCAGGGCGCAACGCTGAAGGGGGGCGCAATTTAGGAATATTTTAGGTCAATTTCGTTAAAATTGAGGGCTAGGGGGGCGGCATTTGTCTTTCTCGCCCAGGGCACTAGAATTCTAAGTTACGGCTCTGATTGCAGCCAAACCCACTCGTAGGAGATCAGCACTTTAGAATTTATGTTTCACATGTCTAATGCATTTATTGTGGCACATGATGTAAAACATTTCCCAAACTCCTTGGTATCAAAGTGTTAAGTTGACATACAATCATGTATTTAATCGTGCCACAAGGGATCAGGGGCGCACGCAGGATTTTTAAGGGGGGGTTTCCCCCCCACTCCAAAAAAACACAAAAAGCCGAGAGAGCTGCTGCGCCTTTGTTTCGGCAGCACTGTACTATACAGCAGCCGCGGCGCTGTCAAAAAAGCATCCTCAGCGGTGCTGTATACAATACAGCACCACCGCGGACGCTTCTTTGACAGCACCGCAGCTGCTATATAGTAAAGTGCCGCTATGTAGGGGCACTTCTTTAGCGGGGGGGAGCGGTTTCTGGGGACCCAGAAACCCCTCCTGCGTGCGCCCCTGGGGATATAAATACAACAGATCTGATCTATTATTTTACTTAGTCTTTATACTGTGTGCCATCAAATACTACTATTTCATATACCTTTCTGTGCCATATAAACCCCACTGTTAGAAGGTCTTTAGTTCACATTTCACTCTGAGGTCCTACAACAGATATCACAAAGTAGCCTATATAGGATGAGTATTCTGTAGATGCTGTCTCAAGAGAATTACTTTGATTTTTGCAGGTACATAATCATATTTTTTGCTGTTCGTTTACTTATTAGTCTAGAGATATCAGGGTAAATCTGCCATCAATGAGCTGGAAACAGTAAAGTATTTAAACATGCAATAGATATTAAACTTTACTTATTTCCTTACTTTTAATCTCTACAATGTATTCAGCTATATACGCAATCAAGTCCCACACATTTTAATCCATTTGGGACTTCTACATAGTTCTACTAGTTCAATAACTATGTAATTAATCATTTTATATTCATTTCTATGAAAAATAAATTATGTGGAGACATAATTTCAATTATAGCTAGTTTCTGTTGTTCTTTCTAAAAAAAACAACTTTGAATTACTTATTCAGATATACTTTGCAATTACAAAAAACATTCAAAATTCTTTTTTTGCATTATTCTTACATACATAAGTTTATAATATCTCTAAAATGATATTATATTACAAACTGTATAAATCAGCCACTACAGTCATTTAGACATGACATAAATAGGAACAAATAGACACCTGCACTACATTCACTATATTTCAGGACCCTAACAAATGGTTCATACCTTGTTTGCCTTTTACAGTGTAGCGATGTGACAAAATATTCATCCTTGTCACATTCTCTAACTATATTGTTACCTTCGTTGCACCGCATCTCTACAAACAACGCTACTCTTCTCTGTGATAATTCTTCTGTGCAATTCTTAAAATGCTATATTTCTGCACCCAGACATGGCAGTGTGACTGATCCCTCTAAGTACTACAAGCACTTGACTTGCTTACATCCCTATATCTTTTTTTTTATATATATAATATTTCATTGGATTTTAAAAGGCAAAAATACAATATAAATAAACCAATAATTATATAGGTATGACATTGGTAAATATCAAAACATGGAGAGTAAAGTTGTGGGGAGACAAATTAAGGGGGAGAATGAAAGAGGGAGGGAAAAGTGAGGTAGGGGTTTAATTAGTAGCTATCAAGTGGTTTAGCTAAGCTAGGGGGGAGGTGATAGACATGGAAGGCAACGCGTCATAATAATTTGTCCAGGTAGTCCATACGTTACAAAAATAGGTTGGAGTATCATGTAATGTGGCCGTTATGCTCTCCATACCATAAATTGCCCATATATTTTGGATAGTCTCTGATAGTGAGGGTGCAGTAGGTTGTTTCCAACAAGCTGCGATTAGGCATTTTGCAGCGTTCAGGATATGGTGTATCAGTTTCTGAGTAAGGTAGGAAATGTTATGGGTAGGTCTAGGCAGAAGTGTGTATAGTGCTGTATCAGGAAAGTCAGTTTTGCATGTTATAAGCGTGTGGATAGCTCTCCAGAAAGGGCGTATTTTTGGGCAGGACCACCATATGTGCAGCAGGGTGCCTCCATGAACACAGTCTCGTCAGCATAGATCAGAGGATGTAGGGAACATAGAGTGGATACGTGTGGGGACCCAATACCACCTGTAATAATTTTTATAGGGGTTTTCTTTAATTTTGACTGAGATTGATGTTTTTGGCCTGTTCGATTTAATTTTGGACTATTCTTTCGGATCCAGGGTCTCACCCGTGTCTTTTTCCCAAGCTAGTTCGTGTGGGTCTTCGAGATGTTGATTGTGTCGTAGCAGAATTCGATATATAGTTGAGATTAGACGTTTCTGAGAGAGGGAACTACAGCAGAGGGATTCAAAAGGTGAGCACTGGTCCGAGGCCAGAGGGAGTTTGAGAGAGTTAAAGAAATGTCAGTGTTGGAGGTATTGGTAAAAGAGTTGTTTGGGGAGGGTTAGTGAAGTGCTGAGGGCTTCAAATGTGGGGAAAACTTGCATGGGAGCAAGATCCCAGGTAAATAATAAATTATGTTTCGTCCAATGATGAAACAAACGGTGGTCCTGACCTGGAGGGAAGGAGGTTGAGTTCCACAGAGGCGATAATAGTCAGTGGCCAGAGAGTAATCGGTAAATATATGTGGCATGGTCCCAAATTGAAAGAGATAATTTAATTGTGGGGGTTTGGGAGATTGAGGGGGATCTCTGTTTTGGAGGTTTCCATAAGAGAGCATAGGGTGAAATAAATGTAGTAAATCTGATTCAATCTGCGTCCATATTCACTAGTAGGGAGGTGAATGCCATGTAATGCATTGGGAAAGGTGAGTGGCTAGGAAGTATTGCCGTGGAACACCAAGTCCTCCTGAAGTTTGATGTCTGTGGAGCATCCGCATGCGGATTCTGGATTTGCGTCCAGCCCATATAAATTTAGTAAGGGTCTGTTGTAAATTACTCATGATATGGGCGGGTATGTGTATAGGTAGTGTTTGCCAAATGTATAGTAGACTAGGGAGGATATTCATCTTGATAGTGGCGATGCGGCCAAACCAAGATATAAGGTGTTTAGTCCAATGGCTGATGTCTGAGTTAATGGAATCTAAAAGACCGGGATGTTTGCTGCATAGAGTTGAGAGTATGTTTTCGTGAGCTAGATCCCTAAATATTTAAGTTTACGTGTTTGCCAGCGGAATTGATAATTTGTTTTAAGTGTTTGGATGGAAGTTGGTGTCATATTCAAGTCTAATACTTCAGATTTATCTGTATTTATTTTATAATTGGAAAGTGAGCTGTATTTTTCTATTTCTTGGAATAAGTTAGGTAGAGATATGTGGGGGTTGGTTGCAGTCAGAATGACATCATCTGCGTAAAGAGCAATCTTATGCTCGAGTGTAGATATTTTGATCCCAGAAATATCCGAGTTAAGTCAGACATTTTGGATTGAGAAAGGCAAAGGATGTATAGCCATTCATCAGGACCACGGCCGAAGGGTTATAGTGTAAAACTGAGATGCCCTACAAAAAGCCCCCTGGATCCCCATGCCCAGCAGTATTTACTGCATAAATGGCCAGGCTATTAGATCGAATACTTTTTCGGCATCTAAGGCCACCACGAGAGCAGGAAGGGCAGAACGGTTAGCATAGTGAATAAGATCGATAAGTTTTCTGGTATTATTTAAAGCCTGTCGGCTGGGTACAAAGCCTACTTGGTCAGGGTGTACTATCGAGGGCAATACTTTGCCCAATCTATTGTCTACAATTTTTGCAAATAAGTTAGTATTGATATTGGTCTGTAGTTGCCTGCATTTATAGGATCTCCATCTGGTTTGGCTATTACTACTATCCCTGCCCTTGTAATAGCCCCATCGAAGTTTTCACCGGAGAGTATGGCATTGAACAACCCTAGGAGCATGGGTATCAGAGAAGCTCGAAATTTCTTTGAATAAAGTGCAGTGAAGTCATTGGGACCAAGAGCTGAACGCCTCTTGATGGATTTGATGGTCTGTACTATTTCTTCTGATGTAATATAGCTTTAATTTTTATTATATAGTATTAAAATCTGTAATAAAAAATTAGTCCATTAAAGAACTTGTAGCGAAATATTAAAAAATTAGGAATATAGAGTATGTTTGTTCAGAAAATTATATAAGATATATAGTGGGTCACTACCTAGCCTCGACGCTGTTCAAAATATTAAGATATCTTTCATACGTTTATATGATTACAATTATAATTATTCAGATCATTACTAAATAAATAAGACCATTAATCCATAAGCACCAGTTGCAAATCAGGATGTTGTTCTTAATTGTGTGCCAATTTTATGATCCACATAAGTTTAAGGATGATTTCCACTGTCTAAATATAATATCATGGGGATAGTAATATTCCTTTTCGTTACTATCTCCCTCTCCAAAAATATATGGGACTTTTATATCCCTTGTTTATCTATGATATATAGTGTGGTTAATAATGCAGATTCAATCACCTTAATCTGCATACAACATTCATTCAGCACTAGTGTAGCAGAGCCCAGACACTATCCAGTGAGTCCCTAAATTCTTTAAGCTCTAATAAGTTAAAGGGCTAGATTTACTAAGCTGCGGGTTTGAAAAAGTGGGGATGTTGCCTATAGCAACCAATCAGATTCTAGCTTTTATTTATTTAGTACCTTCTACAAAATGACAGCTAGAATCTGATTGGTTGCTATAGGCAACCAGCCCACTTTTTCAAACCCGCAGCTTAGTAAATCTAGCCCAAAGTGTTTTTTCATTGAGATCGTTCTATAGCATTTTGGAAGTAGGCTTCCATGGATGGTTAGTCTATTAACGTCAATAAGTCTGAATTATAAGGAACAGCGAGTGCGGCAACTGCTGACTGGTGTTTCGCTATAAGGCTTTGTCAGGGCAGTAGAGCAGAGTAACTAGCTTCTTTTGAGAAATATTTGTCTCTGTGAAATATGTTACATTTGGTGAATTTTTACACATTAAAGCTCATTTACAAATCACAAAATTGTTGACACACACAAAGCTTTATGATTGCATGTACGCTCACTTGTCTGCCTAATACATTTCATGGTGTACTTCTACTCCATGGTCTTTGGTGGTACCCTTGTAAAAACAATCTGTTTAAAATCTACTTAGTCTCATGTATGCTTGGGGTAGGTTGAGCTTTAATTGGATGTAATTTGACCCAGGTTATTTAGAATAACTGTCACTCACTGGACTGTGAGTGCTACTTCTCGTGTGTTTAGGAACCGTGGCCGTCCGCCATCCTGAGGGTCTGCGCATGTGCAGCTCTTTCAAACCTTCAGTACATGTTCCTTTTAGTTAATTGGCTGATCAGGCAACACTCCCTATTTAAAGCACCTGTTGTCTATACCTCGTTGCCTGATCTTGGAGTCTCATTCCCCATGAGCCTCTGAAGGTGTTCCTGTGTTTCCTCGTGTATTCAGCTCCTGCTGATTCCTGTTGTTCGTTTGTGGTTTCCAGACCACTTCAACTCTCCTGTGTTTCATCGTGACTGCACCAGCTGATTCCTATTCGCTGCCTCCGTGCTTCTACAGTTTCCAGTCCACTTAAACTCTCCTGTGTTTCATCGTGACTGCACCAGCTGATTCCTATCCGCTGCCTCCGTGTTCTACAGTATCCTGCTCACCTCAACTCTCCAGTGTTTCATCGTGACTGCACCAGCTGATTCCTATCCGCTGCCTCCGTGTTCTACAGTATCCTGCTCACCTCAACTCTCCCATGTTTCATCGTGACTGCACCAGCTGATTCCTATCCGCTGCCTCCGTGTTCTACAGTATCCTGCTCACCTCAACTCTCCCGTGTTTCATCGTGACTGCACCAGCTGATTCCTATCCACTGCCTCCGTGTTCTACAGTATCCTGCTCACCTCAACTCTCCCGTGTTTCATCGTGACTGCACCAGCCGATTCCTATCCGCTGCCTCCGTGTATCTGCAGTGCCCTACTCATCGCAACCCTCCAGTACTCCTCGTGTCTGCAGCCAGCTGATCCGCTCTCCGTGCTTCTACAGTGTTCCTGTTTGTGTCAACTCGCCTGTCTGCATTGGATCAACGCTCCGCTGCTTTCATCTCGGCTAGACCACCTCTACCCTCCTGTGTTCTTCAGGTGTCCAGTTCAATATACTACTGCTTCCTGAGTATTGTTTCCATCCTTGCTGGGCTACCTACCTGTGCGCTGCACCTACTTGGTTACCGCTTCCACTCTCCTGGAACTTCGTATCCTGCCGGCCTCCAGCCGTTCAGGTATCCCTGCACCTCTCTCTGAGAGCCTGCTCTCCTGAACCACGGTATGCATACTTCTCATTGACTGTGCTGGTGTATTGCATATCTTGCTGGACTGAGCTGTTCTCCTCTGGAGTTTGCTATCCACTGAGACTATTACCATCATTTGACTGTGTTACCTTTTAGCCTGGATAGTTCTTGTGACTTTGTATATTAGTGCAGTGCTGCTCAGTTATTACTATTTTGTGCATATCATCGTGGGATCAAGTTCAGTGTGCCCGTGTATACTCTGCATTGCATTTATCTCCCCGTGCTCCTCCTCACATATATATTCAGTGGTACAACTTGCTAGAGGCAGACCACTGTTCCCTGTTTCCTGACTCACCAGTTTCCAGTATCCTTTCACATAGCAGTGGTACAACTTGCTAACGCAGACCACTGACTTCCCGAATACCGTCACTTGGATTCCATTCCCTCACCTAGACAGCGGTACAACTTGCTATACGCAGACCGCTGACTCTCATCACCTCCTCGTTACTTCTGGACATTCCTCCTCACTATAGCAGTGGTACAACTTGCTATCCGCAGACCACTGACTACCCTCACGTTTCCTTGTTCATCCAGTTCCTCGTGTACAGTTATCTATTTATTACCAGTGCTGCTAGTCATAGACATTCCACGAGTATTCTCTACCATCTGCTGTCTCCTGTTCCGTGATCACCCCGCTACCAGAGTACCATATTACCACCTATACTGCTCTGGTAAGTCCATCATCTGGTGATCCCTGGGTAAAGACTCCTAGTGCCCGTGATAGTAAGATCAGGCCATGACAGACCCAGATTCGGAACCTACAGCTAAAGAGATGCTGCAGCATCTGGTCACCCGTGTGGAGCAACAGGATGCTCGCCAACAGCTGTTACTTCAATGTTACCAGTCGTTAGCCTCCCAAGGAACATCTGGACAGACCGTTACAGCTAATGTTGAAGCTCCTGTGCTTTCCTCCGTTTCCCCAGTGCCATCCCAGGTGTCTACGGCTTCCACGCTTCACCTGCCTACTCCGTCAAAATACGATGGAGACCCCAAAACTTGTAGGGGTTTTCTCAACCAATGCTCAGTTCATTTTGAGCTCCAACCTCAAAATTTTTCTACCCATCGTTCCAGAGTGGCCTATCTTATTTCATTATTTTCTGGACAAGCTCTCGCATGGGCTTCCCCTCTGTGTGAAAGGAACGATCCATTATTACAGGAAAGTGCCAAATTTATTTCCACGTTCCGAAGTGTATTCGATGAACCAGGTCGTGTCATCTCCGCTGCATCCAGCATTCTCCGTTTACGTCAGGGTTCTCGTACAGTAGGCCAGTACGTCATTCAATTTAGGATATTAGCCTCTGAACTTCAGTGGAACACTGAAGCGCTAATTGCCGCCTTCTGGCAGGGGCTCTCCGATAAAATTAAAGATGCACTGACTACTCAAGAACTACCTACTTCTTTAGAAGATTTGATTTCTCTTTGCACATGAGGTTTCGTGAAAGGGAGTCTGAAAAAACAACTTCAGTTAAAGCACCTCTTCGCTCAACTTCTCAACTTCGTCCAGCTTCATCTCCTGTGATACCCATGGAGATAGGTCGCTCCAAATTAACTACTGAGGAGAGGAACCGAAGAGTAAAGAATAGACTTTGTATCTATTGTGCTGATTCCACACATATGCTCAATTCATGCCCTAAGAAATCGGGAAATGCCAGGCCCTAACTAGTTCTGGAGAGGTGAAGTTAGGGTCCCTGGAGTCCTCTCCATGTTCTACGAGATTAAAAGTCTGCGCTTTTGATGTTACAGTTTCCTTCGCTACCAAATCCTTTGAGTCTCAAGCACTTGTTGATTCTGGAGCTGCAGGAAATTTTATTTCTAAATTCCTAGTGAATCAATGGTCCCTACCAGTGATTACTCTGAAGACACCTATTACTGTGACTGCTATTGATGGATCACGTCTTATCAATGGTCTCATCACCCAGAGTACGTCTCCAGTAACGCTTCAGATTGGTGTGCTACACCAAGAAGAGATTTCGTTTTTAATTCTTCCTGTTACTACAAGTCCGATTGTTTTAGGCCTTTCATGGCTTCAATGTCATTCTCCCCAGATTGACTGGCGCACTCCTCAAGTTACGTCTTGGGGGGCTGAATGTCATCACCGTTGTCTCTCCCAAGTTGTTCCTCTTAAAATACAGCAATCTTCCATTTCACCTCCCTCACCGAGACTCCCTCCTCAGTATGCTTCATTTGCCAATGTATTTGATAAAACTCAGTCTGAACGTCTTCCTCCTCATCGTTCATGGGATTGTCCGATTGATCTTATGCCTGGCAAGACTCCTCCTAGGGGTCGTGTGTATCCACTTTCGTTACCTGAAACTCAAGCTACATCTGAATACATCCAAGAGAATCTCCAGCGAGGATTTATTCGACCTTCTACTTCTCCCGCTGGAGCCGGGTTCTTCTTTGTAAAAAAGAAGGATGGATCACTACGCCCCTGCATAGATTTTCGTGGACTTAACGCCATTACTATTAAAAATCGGTATCCCATTCCTCTGATTACTGAGCTATTTGATCGGATTAAGGGAGCTCGGATCTTTACCAAGTTGGATCTTCGTGGTGCCTACAATTTAATTAGAATCAGGTCCGGTGACGAATGGAAGACAGCTTTCAACACCAGAGATGGGCATTATGAATATTTAGTAATGCCTTTCGGGTTATGTAATGCCCCCGCTGTTTTCCAGGGCTTCATTAATGAGATCTTCCGGGACTTGTTATATGTATGTGTCGTCGTTTATCTGGACGACATATTGATCTTTTCACAGGACCTGCCTTCCCACCACCAACATGTGGCAGAAGTTCTTTCCAGACTCCGGAGAAATTCATTATTCTGCAAATTAGAAAAATGTTCATTTGAGTTGCCCCAGATTAGATTTTTGGGTTATATTGTCTCCGGAGTTGGCCTGCAAATGGATCCAGAAAAGGTGAATGCTGTGTTACATTGGCCTCAGCCAACTACTCTTCGTGCCATTCAGCTTTTTTTAGGTTTTGCCAATTACTATAGACGCTTCATTCAAGACTTCTCTTCGATTGCATCTCCTATTGTGGCCCTGACTCGTAAAGGGGCCAATACTAAGCAATGGTCATTTGAGGCTCTTCAAGCCTTTCAGTTTCTTAAAGAGTCCTTCTCCTCTGCTCCCATTCTTCGACAGCCTGATGTGACGCTTCACTTCTTCCTAGAGGTGGATGCCTCTAATGATGGTTTAGGAGCCATTCTCTCCCAAAGATCGGAGCAACAAAAATTCCATCCTTGTGCCTTTTACTCTCGGGGTCTTCTGCCTGCGGAGAAGAATTACACCATCGGGGACAAGGAGTTGCTGGCTATTAAAGTAGCATTAGAGGAGTGGAGATACTTGCTGGAGGGAGCTCGTCATCCTGTGACAATTTTCACAGATCATAAGAACTTGTCATATCTACAGTCTGCTCAGTGTTTGAATCCTCGTCAAGCAAGATGGTCTCTTTTCTTTTCTCGTTTTGAATTAATTATAACCTTCAAACCAGCTGCTAAGAACAAAAAAGCTGACGCTCTATCTCGAGCCTTTGTGACGTCCTCTGACGTTGAAGAGGTTTCCAACCACTCTATACTAGACCCCAAATGTGTTTCGCTGGCTGCTTCTTCCACTAAGGTGCTACCATTTGGGAAGACCCTCGTGCCTCCTACTCTCAGGAGAAAAATCCTTTCGTGGTTCCACTCTTCTCGTTTTTCTGGACACTCGGGTGAACGCAAGACCTTTGAGATTCTCTCTCGAAGTTACTGGTGGCCTTCTATGAGGAGAGACGTCAAAGAGTTTGTAGCCGCTTGTGAATTGTGTTCTCAGTTTAAGACCTCCCGCAGAACTCCAGCGGGTTTGCTTCAACCACTACCCATTCCGTCCAAGCCATGGACCCATATTAGTATGGATTTTGTTACTGATCTTCCTCCTAGTAAAAACTGCAATACTATTTGGGTAGTGGTGGACAGATTTTCGAAGATGGCGCATTTCGTCCCCTTGTCTGGTTTGCCTTCCTCTTCTACTCTGGCTGAGCATTTCATCAAAGAAATCTTTCGTATTCATGGATGTCCCTCTGAGATTGTGTCAGATAGAGGAGTAAAATTCGTTTCCAGATTCTGGCGGGCCCTTTGTAAGACCTTGGGCATACGATTAGCACTCTCATCTTCCTACCATCCTCAATCAAACGGACAAACTGAAAGGGTCAATCAAGATCTTGAGACGTTTATAAGGATGTTCTCATCAGCCAATCAATACAACTGAGTAGAATTGCTTCCTTGGGCTGAATTCGCTCATAACAACATGTACCATGAGTCATCTTCCAAAACTCCATTCTTTGTGGTTTACGGTCACCATCCGTCTTTTCCGGAATTTCCTGCCCTCCCTCCCACCCAAGTTCCTGCTGTAGAGACTGTTTGTCAAACTTTCAAAAATATTTGGTCTCAGGTCAAAACCTGTTTAAAGAAGACATCTGCCAAATATAAGTCTTTTGCAGATAGAAAGAGGCGGGCTATTCCACCACTGAAAATTGGAGATCGTGTCTGGTTATCCACCAAAAATATTCGTTTGAAGGTCCCATCTATGAAATTCGCTCCTCGTTTTATTGGTCCGTATAGGATCATTCAAGTGATAAATCCAGTTTGTTTCAAACTTCTACTTCCTAAGAATCTTCGTATTTCCAACACCTTCCATGTGTCCTTGCTCAAACCTCTCATAATCAACCGTTTCTCGGTCCCTCCTTCAGCACCTCGGCCAGTTCAAATTCATCAGGAGGAAGACTTTGAGATTACTCATATATTGGACGCAAAAATTTCGCGAGGAGTTCTTCGTTTCCTCGTTCATTGGAAGGGCTTTGGTCCTGAGGAGCGTTCATGGATCAAAGCTGAAGATCTCAACGCTCCAGCTCTTCTTAAGAAGTTTTATTCCAAGTATCCGGACAAACCCGGTTCCAGGTGTTCTGTGCCCACCTTTAAAAGGGGGGGTACTGTCACTCACCGGACTGTGAGTGCTACTTCTCGTGTTTAGGAACCGTGGCCGTCCGCCATCCTGAGGGTCTGCGCATGTGCAGCCCTTTCAAACCTTCAGTACATGTTCCTTTTAGTTAATTGGCTGATCAGGCAACACTCCCTATTTAAAGCACCTGTTGTCTATACCTCGTTGCCTGATCTTGGAGTCTCATTCCCCATGAGCCTCTGAAGGTGTTCCTGTGTTTCCTCGTGTATTCAGCTCCTGCTGATTCCTGTTGTTCATTTGTGGTTTCCAGACCACTTCAACTCTCCTATGTTTCATCGTGACTGCACCAGCTGATTCCTATCCGCTGCCTCCGTGCTTCTACAGTTTCCAGTCCACTTAAACTCTCCTGTGTTTCATCGTGACTGCACCAGCTGATTCCTATCCGCTGCCTCCGTGTTCTACAGTATCCTGCTCACCTCAACTCTCCCGTGTTTCATCGTGACTGCACCAGCTGATTCCTATCCGCTGCCTCCGTGTTCTACAGTATCCTGCTCACCTCAACTCTCCCGTGTTTCATCGTGACTGCACCAGCTGATTCCTATCCGCTGCCTCCGTGTTCTACAGTATCCTGCTCACCTCAACTCTCCCGTGTTTCATCGTGACTGCACCAGCCGATTCCTATCCGCTGCCTCCGTGTATCTGCAGTGCCCTACTCATCGCAACCCTCCAGTACTCCTCGTGTCTGCAGCCAGCTGATCCGCTCTCCGTGCTTCTACAGTGTTCCTGTTTGTGTCAACTCGCCTGTCTGCATTGGATCAACGCTCCGCTGCTTTCATCTCGGCTAGACCACCTCTACCCTCCTGTGTTCTTCAGGTGTCCAGTTCAATATACTACTGCTTCCTGAGTATTGTTTCCATCCTTGCTGGGCTACCTACCTGTGCGCTGCACCTACTTGGTTACCGCTTCCACTCTCCTGGAACTTCGTATCCTGCCGGCCTCCAGCCGTTCAGGTATCCC
Organism: Mixophyes fleayi; assembly: GCF_038048845.1. Lineage (NCBI taxonomy): Eukaryota > Metazoa > Chordata > Amphibia > Anura > Limnodynastidae > Mixophyes > Mixophyes fleayi. Next base: position 96,497,535 of record NC_134402.1, on the reverse strand, counting down.
TGCACCTCTCTCTGACAGCCTGCTCTCCTGAACCACGGTATGCATACTTCTCATTGACTGTGCTGGTGTATTGCATATCTTGCTGGACTGAGTTGTTCTCCTCTGGAGTTTGCTATCCACTGAGACTATTACCATCATTTGACTGTGTTACCTTTTAGCCTGGATAGTTATTACTATTTTGTGCATATCATCGTGGGATCAAGTTCAGTGTGCCCGTGTATACTCTGCATTGCATTTATCTCCCCGTGCTCCTCCTCACATATATATTCAGTGGTACAACTTGCTAGAGGCAGACCACTGTTCCCTGTTTCCTGACTCACCAGTTTCCAGTATCCTTTCACATAGCAGTGGTACAACTTGCTAACGCAGACCACTGACTTCCCGGATACCGTCACTTGGATTCCATTCCCTCACCTTGACAGCGGTACAACTTGCTATACGCAGACCGCTGACTCTCATCACCTCCTCGTTACTTCTGGACATTCCTCCTCACTATAGCTTTGGTACAACTTGCTATCCGCAGACCACTGACTACCCTCACGTTTCCTTGTTTATCCAGTTCCTCGTGTACAGTTATCTATTTATTACCAGTGCTGCTAGTCATAGACTTTCCACGAGCATTCTCTTACCACCTGCTGTCTCCTGTTCCGTGATCACCCCGCTACCAGAGTACCATATTACCACCTATACTGCTCTGGTAAGTCCATCATCTGGTGATACCTGGGTAAAGACTCCTAGTGCCCGTGACAATGACCTTGTTCAAACACTTTATATTTTTAATTAAGAGAATCCCTTCTTTATGATAATAATAATAATAACAATAATAATAATAATTTAAATTGAATTTTTTTTCCAAAAGGTCTCAAATTACATTCCATTTTTAGAATTAAAACACATTATAAAATTATAAATATTGAAGATTAACAAAATACAGAACAGAGAGCTAAGCATTTGGTGTTATGAAAGTACAGCAGTCTGCGGGGGATAGCTGCATCTTTAAGTATAATTCAAATTTATAAATAGGACATCACATTGATTTTTTCTTCGAACGCAAAAGCAGTCCCCATAGATGTCTTGTGCCTGGTGGCTAATGCCATCTGAAGATGGCGTTAGCCAATGAATCCTATGGGGAGAGCATTGCGGTAGAGGGATTTTCGGATACCTCACTACAATTTACCTGCTCTCCCCTCCGGTCATTATCGCTAAGGTGGCCACATTGCGATAGGGACCTTGGAGGACATAGGAGACAGGTCTTTGCAGTAACAGCAGTTTTTCGTGACTGCTGTTCCTAGTGAAGAATTTTAATAAATAGTCACAATATTTATTTCCTTATCTTTGCGATAAGGAATTAAATTGCATGCGGCTGATAATAAATATGCCCCAATATTTTTGTTACAATGATAACTTCAAGGAACCTACATGATCATTTTCTATAATGCTACTATTCCAGTATAATGATTAATGTTCCTGCCTTTTATTTTTCGATAGTCAATAAAGTACATTTCTACTATTAGCTTGCTGATATATTTTCCTTCATCTATTAAGTGTTTGCATTCCACTTCCCTACAAAGTAAAATAATATGGCCTATTACAAGCATGTTACGAGTATACAGTATATAAAATTAGCTGTAAAAGTACTGATAATTCCCTTCTAAAACACAACGATTTACTCTTTTTTATTGATTAAAAAGTCTTCTATCATTACCCTATAATCTAAACATTACTAAGCATTGAACACTTTTGGATGTCTGAATAGTTTGGACTATGCTATATTTATTTAATTAACTATTGTTTATAAAAGTCTGAATGAGAACAAAATGAGTTGATCAGCAAATACACCAAGATCTCCTGTAAGAGAATGTTATGTACAATATTGAATAAACACATCTACAAAAAGCCATTGTTATTCATATTAATATAATAAATGTCTGTTTTAAATTATTAAAAGAGAAATCTGTCACCCACCTCCTCCTGCAAGTGAATAAAACAAACCTGGAAAACTTTTTAAAGAAGGACAAAAGTGAATAGCTCTCTTTAAACTATCTAGCATGCAGTGTTTAATTATCCCTATAGCTCGAGTAAGAGACTAATTGCAGTGTTCAAGGATTAAAGGGTCTATTTATCACTGTGTTGCCCATCTCTGGAGAAAACTTTTATCTTTTTTCTGCTTCTAGAAATGGGACTCTTAAATGAAGCTCCATATTTTAGAAGAAGAAAGGGAAGTTGTAATGAAATAAGGGGATGGTCAAAAAATTAATAGTAAGTAGGACTTTCAAGTGCTTTTTTTACTTATTTTGCTGACGGGCACAGTACTAACATATACTACAATCCTGTTAACGGTTACACAAAGTGTTTTCATTGATGCATACACTTGAAAAAAGCAGAATGGGGATGAGTACTTGTCACATGGCGTATGAAAAGACCCATTTTTGCAAAAAAACATGCAATGCAGGGGGACCGAGAGAAAACTGAAAAATGTTGACTCATTAAGGATCAATCTACTATACTCCAGATACGTACTAAAACACAAGATACTTTGTTAAATAATATACATTTTACACAACAAAAGGCCAGGCTTGGTAACATTTGCAACCATGGCAACAAACTGTGGACTGCAGTGTTTCGAAGGTTACAGATGTTGCTATTCACAATATGACAAATGGCAGCAATAGTCATGTCTGAGTTTTAAACGGGTACATTGGGTAGAAGTCCAATTTCAAGAATCGGAAGTTATACCAGTTATATGACCTATCCAGCATGAGTCTAGTATATTTATTTTATTTAGGCTATGTATATAAGGATCATATATCATCAGCTATTTATATAGCGCCACTAATTCCACAGCGCTGTACAGAGAACTCACTCACATCAGTCCCTGCCCCATTGGAGCTTACAGTCTAAATTTCCTAACATACACACGCAGACAGACATAAAAGGGGGACTAGGGTCAATTTGATATCCGAAAATTCATTCAGTTTCAAACTAGCCAAATTCCTTTGTTTTACAGCTTTTGAAAAGAGCCCTAACTATGCTTTTAACTATTGAATTTTTCCCACCACTCCCTAATAGATTGCAGCTTTCAAATCAGTGCTCAGAGCACAGTATGTTATCTTTGTTGGTCTTCCCCTGAAAGACCAGACATATTTTATAAGAAAGACACCGTATCCCCTTGATTTTATATTTTAACCATGGAAAACTACCTCCAATATTTTTTCCGGTCCTTATTGCACTTGCCTCCACTTTTACATGTACTTTTATCACTTTCATTAATTGTTATAATTTAGTTTTACTATTATTAGTATTATTATTATTATTATTAGTAGTAGTAGTAGTAGTAGTAGTAGTAGTATTGTGAGATTCATTTATTCTCTTACACTATAAAATCTTTGTATGCACCTATAATTATTCTATTATGATATATATATATATATATATATATATATATATATATATATGATTTTGCCTCTATCATCTGTCAGATCCTATTAATCCAGCCTACCCCATACAAGCATTTTATTTAATGTGCTACGCAGCCAGATTTTTATCTATACTTTAATCTATTATCAGTATCACAGCTTGCTTTATATTTAGTTTTTTGACTCCTTTATACAGTATCCTTTTGCCAGATGCATATTGCCTGTAGTATAACCCAAAGGATACATTACTGAACTCACCCAGGACCTTATTCTGCCCACTCATACTGCACTCATTATAAGTTTCACCTTTATTATAAGGGCACAGTCGTGCCCTTATATTAAGGTTACATCTAAAAAAACTTAATTTTGCCATAGGAAATTTGTGGGGGCATGGTGTTTGAGGATCTACATTTTAAAAAGTATTAAAGCTATTAAACTGAAATTTGGCACGCGAATGGAGAACTGTCCACAGGTGCCGCATGTGAAATTTCAGAAAAAAAGAATATAAAAATGACAATTTAGGAACAATCTAAAGTTCAAAATCTGTCTGTTTTTTTTTCACTTCCTGTTTCGCAAAGTCGCCGTTTTTTGTTTTTTTGGGGGGAGCGTAACTCAGTGTACAGGGCGTTTAAAGACACGTGGTAAGTTTTGTTAGAAAGCTATAAGGGCTGAGGAGTGCCTTTGAGAGTTCACAAGTTTGAGAAAGTTACAGTTTTTTTTACAATTTGGTAAAACATGCCCCATTTTAAAGATAAGGAATTTCAACAAATGTCACAACGTTGCGCATGTCAGATAGAGTCTTGTGCTGGGTGTACTGAAAATGGCTTGAGAGCACAAACATGGCTGACCTACCCTCTCGCTTAGAAATTTTCTTCTGTGAGCAGAAGAAATTAGACATATTTGCCTGGTACATGGGGGCTGTTTGGTGTTTTGGGAGTGAGAGGGTGCACCCTGTAGTGTTATTGGACCTTGCACCACTCTTATTTCACAGTTTGGTGCCAGAACGGCTGTGTGACAGAGCCCGTTTATTTAACTTCCCGCCCCTCAGTGACGTCAGTTAATTTATTCACTGCACTGAGGCTGGGAGGCGGGAAATTTAAAACTGCTCTAATGTTTCTGCACTGATCACTGTTATCGCTCCCTCTCCTTGTCCCAGGGACCTCACTCAATTAGCAGAGAGGCATCATTTGAAGGAGGGAGAGAGGTAGTGGAATTGGGGAAAGGTAACACTTTCATGTCTTCTAAGGTGATATCCGTGGCTTTGTCTCCAGGGTTTGACATTAGGAGCTCCGTGTATAATGAAGTGTTAAAAAGGAGGATTTATAACTAGTGTTTATATATGTATGTGGGGACTCAGGAGAGGAGCAGGAATGCTTGTAAGTGCTGTGCATAAAATAAGGCAATAGCAGTGACCTCAGACGCTGTCTGCTGTTTAACACATGGATGGGGAGGAGGACTGCAATTCAGTAATGGGGATGAAGTTCCTTCAGAGTATCTTCCCTGTCTGGCTGCTGAGAGCAAGCTATGATCTGCTTGCTGGTTCCTGGTAAGTCACGAGTGGGACTTGTTAGTTTTCTCACTACCACAGCATAAAACACATTGGGGTGTTTAAGGCATGTGTATGTATATATATATATATATATATATATATATATATATATATACACACACACATACACACACCTATAATTATACTTTGGCATGATGTTTTATATAAGAATATTTGATACTGGAAATGCAAATTATACAATCTCTTTGACAGCAACTATAGTCTACCTGTCTCAATCTGTTAAACCATATATGGTATACTGTAAAAACGGTAATGCAGTTTACAGTACAATGCTAATCCCTCTGTACCGAATTTGTATGTTCTGTGTTTTAAAAGAAGTTAGCATAAAATGACCCACCCATACTGCTTTAAATGCCATTATCATTTTTTTCTTGAAACTACAAAGAACTCTGCAGCATCCATGTCCTGTCTCCCCCCCCCCCTGCAGCACCCATGTCCTGTCTCCCCCCCTGCAGCACCCATGTCCTGTCTCCCTCCCTGCAGCACCCATGTCCTGCCCCCCCCTCGCAGCACCCATGTCCTGTCTCCCCCCCTGCAGCACCCATGTCCTGTCTCCCCCCCTGCAGCACCCATGTCCTGTCTCCCCCCCCTGTAGCACCCATGTCCTGTCTCCCCCCCTGCAGCACCCATGTCCTGTATCCCCCCCCTGCAGCACCCATGTCCTGTCTCCCCCCCCTGTAGCACCCATGTCCTGTCTCCCCCCTGCAGCACCCATGTCCTGTCTCCCCCCCTGCAGCACCCATGTCCTGCCCCCCCTCGCAGCACCCATGTCCTGTCTCCCCCCCTGCAGCACCCATGTCCTGTCTCCCCCCCCTGCAGCACCCATGTCCTGTCTCCCCCCCTGTAGCACCCATGTCCTGTCTCCCCCCCTGCAGCACCCATGTCCTGTATCCCCCCCCTGCAGCACCCATGTCCTGTCTCCCCCCCTCGCAGCACCCATGTCCTGTCTCCCCCCTGCAGCACCCATGTCCTGTCTCCCCCCCCCTGCAGCACCCATGTCCTCTCTCCCCCCCTGCGGCACCCATGTCCTCTCTCCCCCCTGCGGCACCCATGTCCTCTCCCTCTCCCCCCCTGAGGCACCCATGTCCTCTCTCCCCCCATCCTGCAGCACCCATGTCCTGTCTCCCCCCCCTGCAGCACCCATGTCCTGTCTCCCCCCTGCAGCACCCATGTCCTGTCTCCCCCCTGCAGCACCCATGTCCTGTCTCCCCCCCCCTGCAGCACCCATGTCCTGTCTCCCCCCCCCCTGCAGCACCCATGTCCTGTCTCCCCCCAGCAGCACCTATGTCCTCTCTCTACCCCAACTCACACACTCTGACACACACTCTCACTTCTGTGCTTACCATGGAGTTTTCTCCATGCTCTACTTCTCTCTGGCGGGCGCCTCGCTGACTGTCGGTACGCAATGATGATGTCATTCCCGACAGTCAGTGAGGGGCAGGAGATAGCATGTCCCAGCATTAGGAGGGGGGGGGCGGCAGTGATCAATCACCCCACCCCTGCCATGGATCAGATGAAATTGTGCACATCTATACCCATGTCCTGTCTCCCCCCTGCAGCACCCATGTCCTGTCTCCCCCCCTGCAGCACCCATGTCCTGCCCCCCCCTCACAGCACCCATGTCCTGTCTCCCCCCCCCTGCAGCACCCATGTCCTGTCTCCCCCCCTCGCAGCACCCATGTCCTGTCTCCCCCCCTGTAGCACCCATGTCCTGTCTCCCCCCCTGCAGCACCCATGTCCTGTATCCCCCCCTGCAGCACCCATGTCCTGTCTCCCCCCTCGCAGCACCCATGTCCTGTCTCCCCCCCGCAGCACCCATGTCCTGTCTCCCCCCCCCTGCAGCACCCATGTCCTCTCTCCCCCCCTGCGGCACCCATGTCCTGTCTCCCCCCTGCGGCACCCATGTCCTCTCCCTCTCCCCCCCTGTGGCACCCATGTCCTCTCTCCCCCCATCCTGCAGCACCCATGTCCTGTCTCCCCCCCTGCAGCACCCATGTCCTGTCTCCCCCCTGCAGCACCCATGTCCTGTCTCCCCCCCCTGCAGCACCCATGTCCTGTCTCCCCCCCCCTGCAGCACCTGTGTCCTGTCTCCCCCCCAGCAGCACCTATGTCCTCTCTCTACCCCAACTCACACACTCTGACACACACTCTCACTTCTGTGCTTACCATGGAGTTTTCTCCATGCTCTACTTCTCTCTGGCGGGCGCCTCGCTGACTGTCGGTACGCAATGATGATGTCATTCCCGACAGTCAGTGAGGGGCAGGAGATAGCATGTCCCAGCATTAGGCGGGGGGGGGGGGGGGGGGGCGGCAGTGATCAATCACCCCACCCCCGCCATGGATCAGATGAAATTGATGAAATTGTACACATCTATAAAGCTGTGCGGCAGCCGCCACACAGCTTTATAGATGTGCACAATTTCATATATAATATAGTATTCGGAGTATAAGTGATTTGGTTTCTTTTTATTATTGTTTTGTGGAAATCCGGTGATGTACCTGGGCATCAGTGAGAGAGTGGAGCAGCTAGACTGAGGGTCTGTGTCAACTGTCGCAATGTTATGTGTCGGGAGCAATAATCAGTGAGAGGGACTGCACACAGCATGTGAGATACCACCAACAACTTCTCCCCGGTGAGTGTTTCAGTTACTCTTCCTGAACTGCACACTGATACAATCCTCAGTCTACCTGCTCGCTGTTGCATGGGTCTCTGACAGGTAGATGGCTGCAGGAAAACCACTTCCCACATCCAGAGCAAATGTGTACCCTCTATGCGTCTATGTGTTCCTTGTTGGCAATTTCTTTGCTATTGATATATGCTCTTCACTCTGGCTGCTGTCACTAAAAGTCTCCTCTTAACGCCTTGCACTGTATTGCTGAAGGTGTGTGGGACCTGGCATCAGTCTATATTGATCTGCTCCCTCTTTGACTGATATCCACATTGTGCCCCAAAACTTCAGAGGCTGGAAAAACTGGTGGGTAGGGGGTGACGTGAAAGAAAAGCTGGTGCTATGTAAAAGAAAAGCTGGTGGTCAGGGGGGTTACATGGGACTGTAACGCTTGTGTGAAAGGGGTGGCATGTGATTGTAATACCTGTGCATAGGGATGATGGCATGTGAGAAAATCTGGAAGAAAGGGGAGGTGACATGTTAAAGAAAAACTGGTGCGCAGGGGTTGACATAGGAAAAAAGTTGGTGTACAGGGTGCGACGTGAGAAAAAAAGTTGATGTATGTGTAAAAATCTGGTGTGCAGGGGTGACATGAGAAAAAATCGTACCATGTGATGTGGGGAAAAAGTGGGGGATGTGTTTTTAGTGAGCATGTAATGAAAAGCAGGAGTGACAGGTAAATAAAAGCTGGTGCGCAGGGGGTGACATTTGAAAGAAATGTTGGTGCGAAGGGTGCGATATTGTACTTGTTGGTGGCATGTGTGCATGCGATCACATAGCTAGTGGGCAGTGGGTTATGTGTGAGAAAAAGACATGTACTGGAAATGTAGGTTTAGAAAAAATCTGAGGAAAATTACTTTATCAAAACAGTAGGGGATAGGTAGAGTGGGCATGTAACAGAGGTGATATAGGCTAATATAATAGACCAATATAAATATGTTTGGTTATTAGGGATTAAGAAAAATAGTAGAAACTATATGCGCCAAGTGGTTCTTAACTGCCGTGAAATTCTAGGTTCACTTCAAATAATAAATATTTTAACTTTACAAAAAGCAATGAAATTCCATAGACAAAAAACCTACGGTTTAACATGTCCGGTTAAGGTTCCTTACACACCATCTAAAGCGTAAGAAAGATATTGGAATTCTTGAATTCAAACTCCAAAAAGCAATGAAATTACGACGATTAAGGCAGAAACCTTAATGGACGTGTTCCTTGCGTAATACAGACATGGTATGTCATCACATCCTGCGGTTAGCTGCAGATTCAGCACTATCATGGAGTGAGATTGCTGTCACTCACAAAATGGTGGAGCTGCTAATTCACAGATTTGTGTGTTCACTGGAATACACACATACAGTACTATTACATTTTCTTAGTTTAGGGCCTGGGTGTCTTAGAAAGAGACAGTAAAGCAACTTCATAAAAAATTAGAACTACAAAATAACAATAGAGTTAAATTACATTAAATTGATGTATAAGCCTCTGCTTAGTTTGGTGTTCAGTAAGAATGTCTGACATTACATTCTTTCACAAGCTCTAAGCTAACTTTTAAGGATACATAAAGCCATCAAGACTATTTTAGTAAATTGCACAATAGTGTAATCCAAACGCATAGAGAGATTTTCTTCAGGGATCCATCAGCCACAGAAACCATATTTGGGGAGGAGGAATGTATTGCAGGTATCTTTTAGGATTAGGCACAATATTGGAGGGAGGAATGCTCTACAAGGATCTGTCAGGAGCGGTAGTATGTTGAATGGAGGGATGATCTGCAGGGGTCTGTAAGCTGTGGGGAGTGTTTTGAGTGGAGGGATGCACTGCAGGGATCTTTCGGGAGCAGATACTGTTTGGTGATAAGCTATGTTCTGCAGGTATCTTTTAGGAGCAGGCACAGTCTTGGAGGGAGAAATGCTCTGCAGGGGTATGTCAGGAGCAAGTATTGTGTTTCAGGAGGAGGGATATTCTGTAGGGATCTGCTGGGAGCAGGTACAGTGTTGGTGGGAGAAATGCTCTGCAGGGATCTGTCAGGAGGGGGTAGTATGTTGAGTGTAAGGATGTTCTGCAGGGGTCTGTCAGCTGCATGAAGTGTTTTGGGTGGAGGAATGCTCTGCTGGGATCTTTCGGGAGAAGATACTGTTTGGTGATGAGCTATGTTCTGCAGGTATCTTTAATAAGCAGGCACAGTCTTGGAGGGAGAAATGCCCTGTAGGGATTTTGTAGTTCTAATTTTTTATGAAGTTGCTTTACTGTCTCTTTCTAAGACACCCAGGCCCTAAACTACGATAAAGCTAAACTAAGAAAATGTAATAGTACTGTATGTGTGTATTCCAGTGAACACACAAATCTGTGAATTAGCAGCTCCACCATTTTGTGAGTGACAGCAATCTCACTCCATGATAGTGCTGAATCTGCAGCTAACCACAGGATGTGGACATACCATGTCTGTATTACGCAAGGAACACGTCCATTAAGGTTTCTGCCTTAATCGTCGTCATTTCATTGCTTTTTGGAGTTTGAATTCAAGAATTCCAATATCTTTCTTACGCTTTAGATGGTGTGTAAGGGACCTTAATCGGACATGTTAAACCGTAAGTTTTTTGTCTATGGAATATATTTATGTTTATTTTTACACCACCTAACTGCAGCCTAATTTACCATTTACCATTTACCAATTTACCGTGCTATTCCGCTTATATTACATAAATCTATACATAAAATAATTTTTTAAGATTACACTTAAACTTGTAACTCACCCACCTACATTACCCTACCCCCTTTACCTGCCCCATTTCTCTGATTCCTCCCCCTTAATAATAGCAGGTTATCTAAGAGGACACATCTCCCAGCAGGACGCAGTGTGAGTATAACCCTTCAGGCGCCATTAAATGTAATTGTTATTGCTCCCCACCTCGCACCATTAGTTTTCCCCATAAGGCATTCTTCATTGCCTTATGGGGAACAGATTGAGACCACATCACTAGGATGGGATCCATTATTCTGCCCATCGTCTATCACTTTTTGATTGCTGGGAAGATTCCCTCCAAGGTTACGTATATAAGGTGGGTCCCCAGTACCATGTTCCCAGTCTGAGATTTAACACTGAGCACTAGGACAAGGTAGTGAGACGTAACAATACTGTCTCACGCTGTTCTATCTTCCCTGTCAGTTTTCACAGATGCACACTGCTTAGTGCTTACACTCCTTTCTAGATATCTAAAATTGGTAAAAGTTAGAACTACACTTAAACAAATGCCTACAACCCAACACAAGAACTTAATTCAGGCCTTGGTTCTTGGATAATTTTTCCATCGGTCTTTAGATTGAAAGAGTGAAAGTTCCAATCAAAAAAGTATCACAAATTGGTGTTAGCATTTAAATGTTGTTAGTACCTGAACATAGAGGGTTATAATGAAAGGCTCTAGTTTGTGGATAGATAGATAGATAGATAGATAGATAGATAGATAGATAGATAGATAGATAGATAGATAGATAGATAGATAGATAGACACATTTTAAACTCTCAGGTACACCAACCTTTTCTATTATAAAAGCAGAAAGAAAACCGTACCATACTATAAATGACAAGAATGTTGTCATCTCAATACAGATTTGCAGCCGTTTGTTACAGTAGTGGTATTTTTTCTTTTGCCTCTTTACAGATATTCAATACTGAAGATTATACTATTTCAAAAACTCAACTCTGTCCACCAACACATAAAAGTAAGCGGTGAGGTGGCCTTCATATTTATAAAGAATCAGTAAATAAAGACCATTTTCAGTTACAAAAGAAATAACACTTTTTTATGTAGCAATAGTTCTTTGTTCAGCCCAGCATTCAGTGTGCCAACCATAAAAGGCTAGTCACGCAGGGACTGATTATTATAGTACATTTAAAGACATATTTAGCTGTAATTCTACAAACAATGTAAAATTATTTTTCTATGAAGTAGACTCTCAGGAACAAAAAAATTATCTTGCTTTTCCCGCTAGAAAGCCTCTGGGAATTAAATGCCTTTAAAGGGATTTTAATCAAGTGACTGTTTCTTCCTTCCATTATATACAAGACATCAAAACATGTAATTATGAAAATAGTATTTGCAGGATAGATGTCACCTTGCTATTAGCATACAATAATATTTCTATACAAAAAGATAAATAACTTTTCAAACATAGACAAATGGGCCTATTTATGAAAGGGTTTTCAGTTTTGATCATATTAACTGTTTATCCCGCATAATACAAATTACCTCATTTATCCTGCTTAAAAAAATGACAAAAGTCTTTAAGTATAGCCAAACTAAAATAGTAAAATACTCAGACACCTTCTGTAGAATCCAATTTTGAATGGCTTAACTATCAGTTTCTAAAGGGAAAATCAGTGTAAAATAAAAATAAGGAAGGGCTAGAAGTAATTTTCAACCTCCCCAAGTGGCAAAAAGTAAATAAATAAATAGAAATGTGAAAAGAATAAAATAATGAATATCTAAAAATAAATGATTTTCCATTCTATGTTGAAAATGTCTCTACTGACCTCAATGACAGTGATTTCAACTTGACTTCAATGATAGGCGTTTCCCTAGAGAAAGTAATGGATAATTCGTCGTCTGAGCAGGGGGATTTTTTTTACAGTTAAGTGTTCAGAAAAGTTGTGTTAGGCTGGTTACTAGCATTAGGACATGCAATGGTAACCTACATTTCTAAATGCAGTGGAGGAGTGTTAGTGGAGGATACCCAGTTGACCCTAATGCATTCATTTGCATTTTCATTTGCATTAAACATAAATAAATAGAGCAGATACTGCCACAATGCAAACACTCTCAACTGCAAGTGCAAGTGGGTATGTGGTCCCATACCCATTTACTTGCTTGTAAAAGCATGGTTTTTGAATAGCCTTAGCAACACAATGTTACTTTAACTTTATGTTGAAAGTATGTATAACTGATCAATTCAGTGGAAGAACAAAAACAGTGATATGGACCAGCTGAAATGAAGCCCTGTTTCTTTTTTGATGACCTGGACAAATCACCAAAGTAAGACAAAAACAATACAACATTTTGTTGAGTAGACAATGCTCCGTATCCTTCTTTTGTTCTCTTTGCCGGGATATGTAATAATACTATATTCACCAATCGTTTTTACAAGTCAATGGGCCTAAGTCATTAAGGAGCGCATCTGTAAGGAGTAGCAAAATCCCACACAAATAGGCTCTGCATACACCTGTAGTCAACAAGGAATGGATATCAAGATACATTCCTTGGTGAGTACAGTTGTATTTTGACTCTGTTCTGCTTTACTACACAGGACACTCCAGGACTGTCAGCTCCTGGAGCAGCCGGCGGGTCTGGCAGCATAACATCAGCCAAATCCAAGAGTACACTAACAGTGGTGAAATAAATTAATTAATTAAATATAAATAAATAAACAGTGTGGCCTACTCCCTCCCAAACAGATTATCGCTTGTGCTGCCAGCCTAGAGCTGGTAGTAGCAAAATTGGGGGGGACAAAAAATGTGGAGTCCCCTTAATTTTACAGAAACCAGCACTAGACTTAGCCAGTTGGGGCTGGTGGGACTATAGTACGGGAACCAGAAGTGCCAACATGCCCTGGCACCCAGAGCTCACTGTGACCTGTAGTGCGCCAGTCCAAAATTTAAATAAACCACACTTCACATTGGCACCATAAATTTTATTTGCACATAAACAATCCCAGGAATACTTACCAACATTTTTGTTTTACAACTGTAAACGATCCAAATCTTCTAAGCTGTAATGACCCATATCTTGTAAACTTTTAATCCAAATGGAGTTTAAAAAAAAAAAGCATAAGAATTATTCCAAGCTTGTTGAAAAAAATCTTCTTGTCTTGCAGTTTGAAACAGCCCGATTAATCATCTGGAACATGCTTGGCAAAAAAACCCAAACTAAAACAACGCAAACTTGCTTCTTTATGAAGAAGCAGCCGCCGCATAATGTAAATATGAAAGATGCAAGGTCTGTTTATAACCTGGGACTTTCCAAAGCTGTCAGTAGGAAAGTTCCAGGTTATAAATAGACCTTGCGTCTTTCATATTTTCAGCACAATGGTTAATCTGACTGGGAGGGGGGGGGCACAATGTATTTTAATTTATTTATGTATTTAAACACTGTCTAGTGCTGCCGTGTTTGACGGCTGTAATGCCGCCAGACTCAGCGCAAGCACTTAGACAAGACCCATAGCTGAAGCAGGAGATACAGCAAAAATCCAGCACTTCCTGGAGTCAAGAGAATGCCTTACTCCCCGCTCATCATTCTTATAGGCTATAACTAGCCCTCCCTTGTGATACCAGATGGGCGTACTCCTCCTCAGTTACACTTTTGACCCCACAGGACTAGTTACAGTTCAGATGACACAGCCTCAGCTTTAAATTTCCTTCATGCTTAGTGCAGTCTTCAGTTCTTATTGCTACAATGTACTACTAAAATAAATGCATATCTCTTCTGGCAAAAACAATATAAAACTAAGAAATAAATATGTTATTTCCTATAAAGTGAAATCTGTTCTGATCATAAATGGATGAAAACCCTTATATTATCAAGTGGTTAAGTAAGACAATATGTGAAAGTGAACACATACATACAAACATACATACTGTATATAAACAACAGACTATTCTACAGGTTTAATTGTATTCTAATAAATTTTGTTTTGTAGCTAATGCAACATTTCAGCATTGCTATTATTCTGGTGTATTAATGCATTTGTTGTTGAAAACTGTATAAAATACTCTGGGTCAGGACTCATCCTTTCAAGTGGCAATATAATGTCTCCCTTTTACCGCTACTAATACCCTAGCCTATTAATCTCATGTTTATTAAAAATCAGATTATAGAGTATAATAATGAGTATAATATGCAAATTATATTAGAATCATAAATATAGGTAAGTATGAGTATTCATTTATAAGCATATATAAACTATCATGCACGGGGAAACAATACTTATCTGATAAGTAAATAATTCTGTTCTTCTCAACAAGGTGAACAATGAACCTACACAAACACAAACCTGTGCCTATCCCAGAGATAATCCTCTAGCTTCAGTCTTTTGTACTAGAAACCTAACAAAGAAGCCTTATGTGGTGTGTAAATAAAGAACTTTCTAAGAGAATGCTTAAAAAGCCTGACAGATGATCAGTCAGCTGATGTGTTGCATATTGTTTTCTATTTTATAGACTTTATATACAGGTTTATTTTATTCTAGCAGCATTTGCTGACAAGAATTCCAATTCATTTGTGTCTAGTTTTGTGCATTTAATTATTTGTTTCCATGTTTTTAGTTGGAAAATATTTCTCATACATGGCAAACCACTTCTGAAGAAACCAATGTTTCCATTGGTCTATACGTGTTGTATAGCATGTATGATGAACCTTCTATTTAATGTATTTCCTTTTGTTTGCAGAAGTGATCTGTGAAAATGTGACCTTTAAACAACTCCTAGACAAATAATTAGGATTCTACAGGCTGGTGATTATATACTGTAAGTATTAACAACCTTTCAAGAAGAAGGTTCACTTGCAAGGAGTGGATTTTATTAATAGAAGAAACAACAACTTTGTGAAGCAGTAAAAAATAATTGTGGTTATAATTGTGATCAGAGGTCCATGCAGTGAGCAGTGTTTTCCATAGTGCGTAGATTTCTTGGTCTGCAGAGAAGAGGGGTGCCCTGAGGTGAGATTAGTAGAACTGCTCAGTGGAGTATTTAGATGGCAGCTTTGAACATTGCACAAGCAAAGTTATCATTAGTTATTGTTAGATACTGGATTACTGTTCATAGCAGGTGATGTTTAATATAGTAAGCTGGAATACTAACAGGAACAATGCTGTTGTTATTATTATTATTATTATTATTATCAGCATTTATTTGTTAGACGCCACAAGATTTCCGCAGCGCCGCACACAGTACAAACAGTAGACTATACAGGGTGAAACAGTACAGAACAATAAACAAAAAGTACCAATACTTCAGAAACTCCAGGCAGGCTAATGCAATAACGAGGGAGCAGAAGAACGGGTAAGGAGACAGGAGGGAAGAGGGCCCTGCTCATGCGAGCTTACATCGTAAGGAAGGGTAAAACAGACCAGGCACAAGAGGAGCCAGTTGAGGCAATGGGAGAGAGGGGAGAATGAGCGGAGGAGATGGGGGGTTAAGTGGATGGTTGGTAGGTTTTGAGGAAGAGGTGAGTTTTGATTGCACGTTTGAAGGAGCACAGACTAGGAGAGAGACGGATGGAGCGAGGGAGGTCATTCCAGTGAAGGGGGGCTCACATGGCTGAATGTAAGTGCTCCTGTCAGTCTGTTTAGTCTGTATATCCTTGTTTGCATTGTACGCTGTATTTTGTATGTTATTTACTATGTTAGCTACAAATATTGTTGTATTTTCTGCATACTAATATTACTCTATTTACATATTATTGTATTTATTTGTTTTGTGTAGCAATATCCTTGTTGTATGGCACTGCACAATTTGCGATGCCTCATAAATATATGATGGTGATGATGATTATGGGAGAGTTTAGTAGTAACATGTGCTGCTTAATGTAGTAAACTGGAATACTGACAGGAACAATGTTGTTAGCTAATCTGGCAGAGTTTAGTAGTAGCAGGTGCTCTATAATGTAGTAAAATGGAATGGTGACAGAAACAATGCTGTTAGTTAACCTGGCTGAGTTTATTTGAAGCAGGTGCTGTAATATAAATGTAGTAAACTGGAATGCGAAAAGGAACAATGTTAGTTAATCCAGAGTTTAGAAGTAGGAGGAGTTTGGAGCACTGGCAGGGATAATCCATGGTCAAATCAGGAATGATCGGCAGTTGGAGCTGGTAAAGGGAAGTCCTAGAATTTATGGAATCAGGGAGGAAATTCAGTAGGGAACACAGAATAATCTGGAAACAGGATAATGGCACAAAATAATCTTACAGTGTATGGAAGGCTTCTCATGGTTT
The DNA here is from genome assembly GCF_038048845.1 of Mixophyes fleayi. NCBI lineage: Eukaryota > Metazoa > Chordata > Amphibia > Anura > Limnodynastidae > Mixophyes > Mixophyes fleayi. Next base: position 96,480,895 of record NC_134402.1, on the reverse strand, counting down.
AAATAGGCTTTGGGAAAGCCAGGAATAGAAAGATTAACAACTTACTAAAAGCACACCTTGCAGCCCAAGGTGAACTGGTTTGACAGGATAATTTTGGTGAAAAAAACAAAACAAATCTTGGCGAATGATTTTGAGATGGTTCCTAGAAGCATTCTTCTGGACCAAACTATTTCCATGAGAAATACTGAAGCCGTCCTCTGAGCACAAAGAAGTCAAGACTCTCATAAGTTTGGCTTACGTTGACCAGAACAGGGTTAATGTAGGAAGGAGTACGTCCAACATAGGTTTTAACATAGAAAAGTTTAAGGAGGTCCTTATGAACCAAAAAGTAAATCTGAAGTTAACATGGAATATATAGTCAATCTGATGAATTGTGTAACATTATGCATAAAGTTATTGAAAACAAATTCAGCCGTATGGAGATGTACCAACTAGTCATCTTGCTGAAAAAAACAATGCAACAATTGTTCAAGAGTTTAATGAATTATTTGAGTATGTCCATTAGTTTTTGGATAATATGCAAAGTGGACTTTGATTTGTAATGAATTACAAACATGTGTCTATACTTTGGATGAACATTTTGTATCCCTGTCTCAAGTGATATTGCTAGGAAAGCCAGATGATGATAAATTTTTAATAGGCAAGGTTAGATCCTCACCCAGGTTTTCCTTATAACTGTGCCAGGATAATGCATCTTTTTTGTCATTTCAGAATTCTGGCTGATAAGCCATGATGAAATTAAAATTGGCAAAGAAATGTGACCATCAATATTGTTGTGTTGACAAGGTTTTATAGTTGTTCAGATATTCCATATTTCTGTGATCTGTGAGAACTAGAACAGGCTAAATTGTACCTTTAATGCTAATTTAATAACTCATAATAACTCCTTCTTTCCTACAGATAGGAGGATACATTTAATTGACACTGGGCAAATCACTTGGCCATTACTGTAATGCGTTGTGGTGCTTTGAAATAAAATATTAAATGGTATGAAAGGCAAGTCGTGGGCACACTTTACTTAAGTTCATGTTCCAAACCATCCTACAGTGCCTGTGCAGTGGGGGAATTCCAAAAAATATAATGAGCTGTCTCCCTTCTGGTGATACAAAACGGGCAGGGAACATATATGCACAGGTTCCGGGAGTGCATGAATGTCCTGAGAGGCAAACCCCCCTGGATAGCCATCCAGGCAATGTATTTATGTCTATTAGTCAGCTTCTTAGAGGTCACATTCTTCCACACATGTTTTTCTGTAGCAGCAGGGAGCCCTGGAACAGATTTCATAATGTATTTAGTTCTGATGAGCTTGTGGACAATTCTTAGCTTCCACAAGTCTGGTTTAAGTTCCTCCAAGTGGTGTTTCCTCACAAATTGTCAAACATCCAGGTAAAATGAAAGTGTAGTCCAGTTGTAAGGGAAGGAGTTGTCTCACTTGTCCCAACCAAGAAACCTCCAAAGAGGCAGGAGGGAATAGTGGGACGTGGACTTCCCATCAAAGCAAATGTTATTTTCAATTAAAGTCCTGCGGATACAATTACAACCAAAGAAGGCTCGCAGCATGATGTGGATATCGGGTATACCTTTCCCAACTTTGAAAGGCTCCTTGTACATAAACAACCGCTTCACTCTGTCCATTTTGAAGCCACAGATGAAGTGGAAGGCTGTCATCATGATGGTCTTGCAGACAGCAGCAAAAGGTGGGCAAGCTTGGGCCGTGTACTGCAGAATGGGAAGCACCTCATTGCACAGCACCAGTGCTTTGCCTTCGATTGTGAGGTCTCTGAGGCTCCACAAACCAACTTTCTGTCTGACTGTCGTCAATCTTTCTTCCCAACACTTTAGGACTGCTCCCTCTCCACCAATCCAAACTCCAATAATCTTGATGAAGTATGACTTGATTGTGAAGGGGAATGCAAAGGAGGATGACAGATGACACTGCCCAAAGAGCATCGCCTCTAATTTGCCACAATTGACCTTTGTCCTTGAAGCTCGACCGAAGTTTACACAGGTCTGGACAAGTGCTGACCCCGAACAATGGTCAGTGCAGAACAACAGTGACATTATCCATGTAGAGCAAGCACTTGACTTTTAGACAATTAAACAGATAGACGTACCGAAACAGTGGTATATGTTAGTAGAGTGAAAAAGTGGCAGAGGGGGGAAATGGGGGATGGTTGTCCCACATAGGGAATGCAGACTATTAAAATTGTCAGGGACGGTAGGAGAGAGAGGGTATCACTCATTGTATGATTAAACAAGGGGGGTGGGGATAGTCAAGAGTTATTCCAGAGGGTGAAGGGAAGAAAGTTACATATATAAACAGGGAACCCAAACCTGGTGGACTTTTTCTTCCTTATTATGCAGATGGAAAGTAATTTTTTCCAAACTGACAGTAAATCAGATTTGAGATTTTAGCAAGTAGATGTGGGGAGGCTCTTCCCATTTCCCCGACTTGGCGATCAAACAACATGCCACGGCCAAAACATGAGAGGCCAACTTTACTAAGCCAGGGTTGGTATTCTGGATAGGGTAACAGAGGAGGAAGGACTGGTCCTTCCAAACAGGACACTGAAGGAGGGCAGTCAATCTATTTATGAGGACTTTAGCATAAAACTTAATGTCATTGATGAGGACGGGGATTGGTTGGTAGCTAGCACAGCTATGATAGTCCTTCTTTGTGGATAATGGTCATTCTAGCATTTAGAAAATCTCTGGACCAAGGGTATCCTTTAAGTATGGAACTGAAGAGGGTGCAGAGAATTTGTACTTATAATATGCAGCTGAGAAGCGGCCAGGGCCTGGATTCTTGCCAGCTTCTTGATTCTTCACCATCTGCTGAACCGTGTCCGGAGTGATGTCGGTACTGAGTTGGGCCCATTGAGTGGACAGTTTGAGCAGACTCATCGCGGTCAAAAACTTCTCTATGGCCACTGTCTATTTCTGCCCATTAGAATGCCTGGGTGTTGAGGGAGATTATAGAGTTTCAGATAATATTTTGAAAATTCAGAATGGATTATTTTAGCTTCATAAACAAAAAACCTAAGTGGAGTCCCTAACAGCTAGGAGATTGCAAACCAAGATTCTGACTTGTCGGCCTTACTGTCTTTTTCATAATAGCAATGATTTAGTCATTTCAACTATTTGGCCCCTTGGTGAGATAGTAGGAGGTTAAGTTCACCTCAAACAGAATTTATCTAGTTTGATTGTGATTTATATTGCCATTCTAGTTTTTGTAGAGAGTTCATCAGGAAAATTGTTTTGGCAAGTCTTTCTTTTGTGGGGTTGGAGGCTAGGGCTAAAAGGTGGCCCCTGATAAATGCCTTATGGACACCCCATGATCATTGTAAAGCTATCAGGGGTATCATTTGTGTGATGGGTGACTGCATTACAGTCATGTAGAAGGGATTAATTAAGTCTCTAGGAGGGACAGAGCGCTAAAGAGGAGAGATCAAAGGAAATCAGGGCATGGTGCGATCACATTAAGGAGTGAATTTGGGAGTTGAGAAGTTTAGGGTAAAATCATGGCTGAGCAGGATCATGTCGATTCTGGAATAAGTATTGTGAACGAATAGAAAGTGTAATCTCTGGCAACGTGGTCTGAGATTTGCCACGTGTCATACACATTGTGGAGTTTCAGAAAATCCTGCAAAGCCTTAGAACTGAAACAGGGTGTTTGTATAGGTGGCTCTATCTAGACTAGGAGTAACAACAGCATTGAAGTCACCACCAATAACAACCTTTCCCTATCTAACATGCTCAGTCTCCAAAAGGTTACAGGGTACATTGTTTAACTTACCAATCAGAATAAAAAATATACCGTTCTTAATCCTATGAGCATTAAGGAAGTCGAAGGTGAGGTGGTAGGCGAAAAGGAACACCACCCCACATATTTTGTGATTGCAATCACATGCAAGATAGGTGAGGGGAAATAGTTTGAATAAACTGAGTGAGGAAAGTGATAAAAAAAAGTTATGACAAACTGTTTGTTAGCTTTGTATCTTTGTCTAGGAAGTTCAAACAGGTTTTTATTCCATGTTCATGATTAATTGATTTATACAATGTTTATACATGTATAGTGGCCCAATAGTAATGTTCATGCCAGGTAAAATTTTGTAAAAGTGTACTTTTCTTATATAAGCCTCTAATGTTGGAACATATTCCTTTAGAAATACCTTCACATGTTGTGAAGTGTGAGAGGCAAGTGAATCTATTCTTGAGATAAGTGGCCTAAGAGTTGATTTACAAAAGTGAGGTCTATTTATAACCTAGGGGACATTCTCAATGACAGCAAGGTAAAGCCCCTAGGTAATAACCAGAACTTGCATCTTTCATTTTTCATTATGTGGCGTGTGTGTCTGCAGACAGGAACTAATTTCTCGTCGTCTGTACTGATTTATTTTTTTGTCAAGCCGGTTCCAGTGGATTGCTTGTGGTTCTTCAAGCTTCAAAAAAAGAAGATTTTTTTCCATCACCATTGGAATATATATTTTTTGGGGTTAATTTTTATGGACAACTCCAGGAGCTTGGATGCAATTATTTTAGACAACTATAGTACCTGGAATGTAGGGACACATGTCTATTGGATTAAATGCTTACCAGATTGGATTCCTTACAGATGAAGAACACTGATGTTGGTAAAAGTATCAGGGTTTTTTGTTTGTCTGTTTGTTCTTTAAATGATGTGGTATGGATGGGGAGTGTGATTTATTTAAATTGTATTTTGTGGCACTACATGGCCAAGCGGACCCTGGCTGCCAGGACATGTTGCCACTTGTGGTTCACCAAGTGCCTGCCTGCCCTGACTGCCATGGGTAGACTATTGCTTCTAGTTATTCAACCTGCTGGGACCAATTGTTCCACAAACATAAATAGTGTTTACACTTATATTATTCACTTTATTACCCCAGACCCACTGTCCAGGGATGTGGGCTGAATTCTAGTGCTTTCAGCATAGGGCTGGGTATCCCTAGCGGGGGCACTTTTTTTTGTGGATCCCAACTCCCTAGGGAATCCAGCCCCGTGCTGACCAGTCAGCGGCTGGTTTGTCATTAAGGCAGGGGGACCCCATGTTGCCGACAGCCCCGGCTGGTTTGCCTAGTGCTGGTTGGAGTAAAATCTTTTTTCCACCCTGCAACATTAAACTCAGACAACCCTCGGGTCTAGGTTCATTGGAACCTTTGCCATCATCAAACAAGTTAATCCTGTCACCTTCAGGCTAAGACTTTCTCGTTCCCTAAAGTTTCCACACATTTTGCTGCTCTCTTCTCAAACCCGTTATCTATTCAAGCAAGGTTAGATGCCATCATCCGCAGAGCGCTCAGTCAGTCAACATGAATGGATGTAAGGAATTTGTGATAGAAAAAATTCTTCATTCTAAGAGAGTCATGGCTCGAAGGACCGATCCTAGGTCCCCACGGAAGCATCTACATGCTTACACACTTATCAAGGAGTTTTTCAGTTTCCCAGGAAACCAGAGTGTTAGAGTTCTTTGACCTCTCTTTAAGAGAGGGGGGTAGTGTTGCGAGCCGTAGCTCACATCGGGCCACTTTTACTTGCATCCCGGCTGTCATAGCAACAGCCACAACATCACTTCTGGGAGCTCCGCCCCAGCCGCCACCTAGGCGGCGACTGGGATGTCTTTAGAATCAGTGCCGCTTCCCAGCATCTGTGGCAGCCAGGCGCATGTGCAAATAGGTTTAATTAATTAGTCACCTCCTGTGGGAGCCAATTTATACCCATCAAGGCCCTAACTCCTGATTGGCTACTTTTTAAAAGCAAAGAGCGGGTTGGAGACCAGAACAACATATAGAGAGTGCTCAACCGAGCATAAAACAAGCAGGCGCAAAACAATTCCTAAAATATTTTTGTTATGATATTCCAAAGTAATTATGAGCAAATCAAGCTGTTAAACAATATTGTGTGGCAATGGTTCATTTGCAAGTTAACACTCCTTTCCCTACCTCGTTGTGCATTCTCCTGATGGTGGCACTGCAGTAATTGGCTTTCCTGCTGATCTCATGGATCAATCTATTGAACCGGAGCAGCTCTTTAATTTTAAATTACATTTTTAAATTTAAAATCTTTAATTGTAGTGACAAGTAGTGCTGCTTCTACTGTTCTCGATCATGCAATAAGGTCTCAGGCAGGGTCCTCCAGAAAAAACACTTAATGATCTTTTGGAAACAGTTTTTTCAAACATTATGGAAAAACATAATGATGGGAATAATAGCCATTTTTTTATAGTAATTTTAGTCCTGCTACTGCTCGTACAAGAACTCCCAGTGCAAAATCTAGTGTCCAACAAGGTCTTGTATGTTCTGCAACTTCACACAAATAATTTTTTAGCTAGAAGTATAGCTCTATCAGCTTCAAAACCATCCAAGAATCAGAAAAGAATATTGAGGCTATAGAAGAAGCAATTAGCTTTCACATAATCCCGAGAAGAGTGTAAATCTATAGAAGAACTGTACATTTGACTTTTCAGAGTCTGACACTGTTATATTGGGTGATGATTTTGTTGACATCGGTGTTAATACTGATGATGAGGAAGATGGCCTTGTACCCTAATCCATAGTCCAAAACTCATTACCTTTTATTTTGTGGGATCTGAAACATACCAAGCACTTTATACATGTCCTGTTTAATATACAGCATGAGTGGGTGAGAGAGCCCAAGGACAATATCATCTTCTTGTACTTTTTATCTGAGGCTTTTGTATGTTTCATTTAATTTCAATGTCATCCCCTTGTACTATTATTAAGAAATGCTAGGCTTTATCCACCTATAGCTTTTTAATATATTGCCATACTACTATGTAGATGAGGCTGCTATTCCTGTCTGCTTCACTCACTTCAAATGCTATCATGTTTTACTAGTAGTGGGAAATATGCTTCGGCAACTACAGGGACAGCAACAAGCTATCACACAGCAAGCCATGGGATATCAAGAGGAGGGACATCTTAAATTATTCCAGTACATTGATAAATCCTTTCATGCAACCCACTTAAACCAAGTGAAGTGAGTTCAGAAACTGTCACTCTGAAACTGAGAAACAAACCAAAAAATATTCAGTTGCTCAACTAGACACAAAGACAAATTTTATCCTTAAAAATAGGAACTCTCATAGAAAAACATGAAATATGCTCCTAGTTGTGGATACCATGTAAGGCAGTCTGAGTCAAGTTCATACCCCTCATTAATTCTTATAGAAACGTCAATGCCTACTCTGAACCTGAACCATAATTTATAGTCTAAATCCATAATCTTTTATTTTGTGGGTGTCCAAACAAACAAAGCACTTCAGCTACAAAGTGACTCTCCCTGTCACTGCAGATCCTGATTTGTTAGACTATGCATATGTCCTGTTTAATCTGCAACATAAGTGTAGTTTTTTGGGCCTAAGAACAATGATTTCTTCTTGTACTATTAAGAAATGCTGGCCTATGCCCATCTGTATATTTTATGAAGCTACCATCATAGTAAGTATATGAGGCTGCTCTTTCTGCCTGGATTATTTGTATCCAATGTCATCGTCTAATACTATTTGTGACAGGATGGACCGCCTATGCCACCCTGTCTGTTGTTCCTGGGAACTGGCTGGGCTTACTTTGCCACCGTTCTGTTCCGTTATCCCAAATGTGCTCTCTTGCCACAGTAGGAGTGGCTTACACGTGCTGCCTCCACTGGACTCCTTATTGGCATCCAGTACTGGGTTTCTTCTGGGTAACTGGCGCTGCGAGTGCACCCCATTACTGGTGTACCTGGGCTGGTACTCCTGACCTCTTACTAGGGGTAAGGAAAGCAATGGATGGATTCCCCCTGGCCTATCACACTGACAAAGGCAGCATGGGTAGCAGGCAGAGTGGTGGTACTGGAAAAGCTTGGGTCCAAACCTCAGAGACAGCTGGAGAATGGATTAGATTTAGGGTCTAATCTGCAGGTCACAGGAATACAGCAATATTGAAGATATTTTGAAGCAGGTCTTTGAAGCAAGATGTTTATTTGCTCTTCACTGGTTAAAGTTACCAGTAAGCAGGTCAGATGAAATCAGAAGAACAAGTTTTCAATACAAGCCAGTGCCTTTTATACAGTTCAGACACAAGCTATTTTTAGAATCAGGATGTAACCTGTTTACACAAACATGGATTTACATGCATTGCAAAGCCATCCATATTTACACTTATCTATGAAAGTCTTAAAAACCTTGCTGTTCTATCCTGCATCTTATTTAAGAGGCAGGAGACCTTCTAGCAAGTAAAAAGGTCTAACTGGCATGCATACTTCAGACAGTCAGAATACACATTCCGAAAGAAAAAGTGCAATCCTCAAACAAATTATTTCCCCACATGACAATACACAAAAGACTTTGTAAACAAAGGCTCATTGTATCAGATATATACATCAGAAATGAGACATTTGCTTTATAAAGGTTAAACAGAAAAAACTAATTTTCTACCCTGGTCTCAGAAATAACAATTTCCTATCTCAACATATACACAATATCAAACATAAGTGCTTGTGCAATTATATAAATAAACGCCCTGCGCTATTTCCTTTAAATAAATTCATACCATAAGTTATTTATAAGTGATCCAGTCACACTATCATTAAGAAAAGCTTGACTTTGCTCACCTGTATCTTTCATTAAACTCTCATCCTACTACCTCCCCGAGGTTGGTCTTTCCATCTGTTTCATTTGCAACCAATGCCATCTTCTTTTACTAGTATGAAATGCCAAGCTTTGTTCACCTGTATCTTTTTGTTAAACTTTCACATACCTAGGACTTTTTCCTTTACATTGAATGTCATCTTCTTGTACTATTATTAAAAAATGTTGATATTTGCCCACTTATAACTTTTTTATTAAGTTGCCATCCTACTATCCAGCTGGTACTGCTCTTTTACATCCAAAGCCATTTTGTTTTATTCAATTGGCTTCCTATTTGCTGCTGCTCTGACACTTTGTTCCACGTCAAGGTAACATTCCCGTGGTATTCTCAGAGCCACTTTAAGCTCTCTTTACTGCTAAAGATGACACACATCTGCTTGCTTCTGAACTTGTAATAACTTGTAATGTGTCATCATCTTGTGCTGAAATAAGTTTAGAAATACATCAATGAGGTAACTGATATTAGTACTTCTTACTGGATAAATGGGCATTAATATTAATTACCAGTTGCCTAGGCTACATCCAGGGCTGTTGCAAGTTTTCACTGCACCCTAGGTAAATTATTAACTCAATGCCCCCTCCCACCCCCCAATCCCCAAACCACAAAAATAATAACTTACCTCCTCCTGACTGCAGTCCAAATGCACTGATATCTAATGCAGCACACTGTCCCAGGGGCAAAAGCAGGTGGGGGGGTGGTGTCCAAATGTTAGATTTCGAAACAAAGCAAAAAAACTTGTGACAATAAGCCAGCAACAGCCCCACCCCTCTCTTCACACATTACAGAAATACCAACCCCACAACTCTCCACAAACACACAAGCATATAGCAGTAGTCCATCATAAGTAACCCCCAAATCCTCATTACCCATCATCATAATTAATTCCCCTCGCAATAATCCTTAAACTCCTCATCAATCAATATTCATCTTTTCATTAACCTCCTCAAAATCATTAACTCTCACATCATAATAACTTATTCATCAACTTCCCCATCATTAAGTAATCCCCAGCATTACAAATAAACCCCCTCATAATCATTAGCTCCCACATCATCCCCTGCATAATTAATGACCCCCTCCTTATAATCATTAAATCCTATAGCTTCATCATAACAACATTAACATTATTAACCCCTTTATAATCATTCACCTCCTCACCCCAATAATTAATTAACTCCAACATGATTAAAAATCCTTTTTATATTCATTAACCCCTTTAATTAACCTCCCTCAGCCTCTGTGAAGATACTGGGTTTTCTGGCCCAGTTCTACCCATTTAACGCTAGCTGGCCACCCATGGGTGCCTTACTATGCCAGGGAAGCCTACCCAGTACATTGTAAGGTTCAAATAGTCTCTCAGGCAAATGCAGTTAGAAAGTAAAACAATTAATTTATTGTAATAAAAACAATCACTAGAATATTATATACAACCAGTAAATAAATACCAGGCAGGTTTACCACATCATCTGTCCCTTACCCCACTAGCCTAAGGAGTTACAGTCACCTGGCAGTCTGGACTTGACGACCCATGGATCTCCCGATGTATTCCACTGGTAGAGAACGGCAACTCAAAAACCAGTCACCCTGCAGTTTCTATTCATCAATCTCAGCATTAATACCACCTCCCCTCCTTATATTCAGAGTCAAATTTCCACAGTGCTCCCTCGGCAAACCCTGGCTCTCTCCCTCTTAACCATTGGTGGGTGCTGGATCAGGGGGTTGGGGGGAGTGGAGATGAGCTGTACATCCACAGAAGATCCCCTGCTGGGTTCCAGACAAAATGTCTGGACTAGTCATATTGAGAACAATGGATACTAATTGGCCTTCCCCCTCACCTGTATCCTGCAATCTGATCCTTACCCATAACTCACATGGCTTCATTTTAAGCACAATGAATAACAACTTCACTGCCATATCAACAATATACAATAAACAATATACATATATACAATGAGCTACAATGTTGCCTTATCCACATGTAATTAGACACTGCTGTTGTATTCTGTTGAGCTGGGGAACAAAACAAGGGCTGTAAAAAGTTCTCCCACTTAACTAACCCTTTCAACATCAACTACCCACCAATTATATTAAATCCTCAGTCCATCTCCACTTAGCACTGTTCTTGTAGTGGAGGATTTGCAGTCAGTTTTGCGCAGTGCTGCTGCAATAAAAATAAACAAAAGTTATGCAATATTTCATAAATTAGTACATCTATTACTAATTTAAATATGTAACAAAGCAAATTTAATAGTGCATTCCGTTAATAGGACATTGGACCACCACATGTAACATTCAATGTTTAGAATTGTGCAAGAGGGATGCAGTACCTATTCTTCGACAATAAAGTCACTCATCTGAAACCAGGTTGGTGGTGGTGGTGGAAAATGCCACCTCAGTCATTGTTTCTAAACACACATACAGTGTCATTGGGGGGAATTGTAATCCAGGAAGACAACACTCCTATCAGGAAATAAATAATTCTTGCTCACCCTTGCAACATGGGTGAATATGATCACTCAGTACAATTAAGTAGTGATTCACATTGAACTTGCCTTCTAAGGGTATGACTATACCCTTACCATGCAAAGAAAATGCACCAATATGGAACCACCTAAACCTCACCACTGTTGAAATCAAGCACTTAAGGGTGTAGAGTTGTTATGGTTGACACCATACTTGCTCGCTCTCTCTCCCCCCTATATCTCTCTTGAGAGAGAGAGAGAGAGAGATGACTTGTCTTGCCCAAGGCCACATGAAACTGATACTGGAATTCATGTCTCTGAGGAAATCGCTTCATTGCGATGAAACGCGTCAGCCTGGTTTAATATATTTTCCTTGTTGCCTGGATCAAGCTACTGAGCCATTTACACTACACTCAGCCATTTTTCATCTCTACACAACTATCATCAGAGATTGGCCTAAGTATTATATCTAAGGAATTACAGTGTCTGTGCACAAACAACCAAAAGACTGTTTACGTGAGATAGAGAAGGAGACATAGAGCGACTGAGGACCGTAGTGGTCCGTGAGTAACATTTCTGGATGCACACGCAGCTGTGCGATTAGACGCACTGTGAACTCTGATTCTGGTAGGAAATCTCCTTACATGCAGCTTAATCCAACTGCTTAAAATATTGTTTGCCTATAAAATCAGCTGAGGACATTGTATAATTTGGGGATTACATACCTCGAAAACTCACGTGTAGCAGTCCATGAATTGTTAACAAATTAACAGCTTTTCTTTTAGATGCATTACATGTTGGCTTGAAACATTAAATATATATGATGGTTTAAATGCAAGGAACATGTGATCAAATGATATTAGAAGGACCTACCATAAATAACCATTGTTTTTGCAAATCTACCTAAATTTTTACATGGGTTAACACCGAATAATCATAGGTGTATGTTTTTATACCCAGGCTATATGCACATAGGGAATTATTTTTTGAAATTGCATTTTTTATATATAATTGTATTTTAACATTTTAATATTTTAATAAATGAGTTGATTTGGGAATTATCCGCAGTGCACACATTATTTGTTTATGTGATTCAGAGTCCATTGCTGCAATTTCTGTTTTTTGATACTAGGATACAAACTACAGTCATCAGCAAATCTCTTGGGGGTAAATGTATCTATCTGCGGGTTCTTCAACACCCGTGTGTTCAGCCTCTTCCGCGATTAAATTTCAAGCGGCGCTGCATTATAAAGGGAAGTTAACTCTTTACAATGTAGCGCCGCTTGAAATTTAATCGCGGAAGAGCCTGAACACGCGGGTGTTGAAGAACCCGCAGATTGATACATTTACCCCTTGGTCTCAGTGAAAAACTGTTCAGTGGGGTAACCAGATTATATGAGTATATTGTATTGTATATATGCATTGAAGTTACAGAGGAATTCCGTGGCTCTATAAAAGTACAAGGGAGTAGGTTGAGTGCTTGTTTTAGGGGGTCACAGAAATCGGAGGTTCCTTGTAATATCTGTAATATTTTACGGTAGGGGGTGTGTTATTCCCAGAGCTGTCTTTCCAACTGGGCACAATGGGCAGTTGCCCGGGGGCCCAGCGGACAAGGGGGCCCGAGGCAGGACTCCTATTAAAAAAAAAAAAAAAAAAGTACCTTTTGCAGTCACCTGGTGACGATCCGGGTCACTCCCTGGTGCCCTCTTCCGTGATGCGTCATGTCGGGCATGATGACGTCATCACGCCCAACATTCACTGCGGGCACAGCATGGAGGAGCGCAGAACAGCGATGAAGAAGAGAAGAGGATTCGACTCGAAGAACAGGGCGATTGAAAGGTAAGTTAAGGGGGATTTGAAAAAAAAAGTGCTTTATATGTATATGTATATATGTATATATATATATTAAAACAATGTGGAAAGACAACGGCGCTCAGTGCAGACACTAATGATCACGTGTTTAAAACCTGTGCTCAAAATATTAAAGTCACATACATTAGGCTGCTTCCCTTTGATACATCAGCTTGCAGATGTACAATCTAAATACACAAAAGAAAAAAAGAAGCGCCAGAACATAGTGTGATATTGCTAAGTCAGAGCAGTGATCAGATTAATTATCAAATTATCCTCGTACCAGATATATAATATAATTTCGCTTATCTGAGACAATATCCCTCTGGGAACTCCAGATCCTTCTTATGCAGATTAGGGTATTCCAAACTAAAACTCAGAAAATGACAAACAATAGTGTAGTGCGTTTTTAACAAAAGTGAAACATCATTTAATTCATAAAATTGTATCCATAGACAACAAATCAATGCCCGTACATTGAATAAAATCAATTCAAGCTTATCTGTGCACTGTGATTGTCCACTGTCCAGTAAAGATCTCGCCAAACACTGGTGATCCTGGCTCCTTTACACCAATATGCCGACAGGAGATATAATTCCTCAGCTCTCTCAGGCAGGTGACAATGCGTCCTTAGCCGATGAGTCAAAACGAGTGCACCTCAAAAAGATCCCTGACGCGTTTCGTCTGTTAGACTTTATCCTTTGGGCATTGATTTGTTGTCTATGGATACAATTTCATATTTCATATTTCATTGTAAATTTCAAATTGTAGTTATTATCACCAATATATTGAAAAAATGTATTAAGGGATTGGGTATCTCCTTGCCAGACTATTAAAATATTGTCTATATATCTTTTAAATACAATGATATTATCTGAATAAGTGTTGGCCCTATAGATATACTGTTCTTCCTAAACGCCCATTAGTAAATTCGCGAAACTGGGCGCAAATGTTGTGCCCATTGCGGTTCCGCACAATTGTAGATAAAAGTTCTCAAGAAATTTAAAATAATTATGGGTTAAAATAAATTTAATCAGATGACATATAAATGCTCTATGTGGACTGGATAAGGAATCATCCAAATCCAAAAAATATTTCGCTGTTTCAATGCCTTTTTTGTGCTCAATGGACGTGTATAATGACTGAACGTCGATCGTTACCCACAAAAAATCACTACACCACTTGAAATTTTCAAATGTTTGTAGGACATGTGCAGTATCTTTTATGTAAGATTTTAATTTCAAAACATATTTATTAAGAAATACATCTACATACTTGGAAATTTTAGACGTCAGAGACTCGATTCTCGCTATAATCGGTCTCCCGGGTGGATCAACTAAACTTTTGTGAATTTTAGGCATATGATAAAATATGGGTATAATGGGATTGCTAATCATTAAGAATTGAAACTCATCCTTGATGATTATTTCATCATGTAGAGCTCTAGTGAGTAGTTCTCTAAGAGAGTTAACAAAATCATTGGTAGGGTCCTTAGTTAGACGGGTATATGAGGCTTCGTCATTTACATAGTAACATAGTTGATGAGGTTGAAAAAAGACACCAGTCCATCAAGTTCAACCTATTTTGGATCTCCTGCGATCCTGCACTTATATTTGAAATTAATCCAGAGTAGGCAACCGCCCATCTGTTTCGATTTTGAAAATCCCCCCAGACTCAATAGTGCAATCCAATTTTTACCCTATATCCACTACTATCCTTTATTTTAAATTAACAGTTGTATCCCTGGATACACCTTTCCGCTAAAAATTTGTCTAACCCTTTCTTAAACATATCTATTGAATCTGCCATCACAACCTTCCCTGGCAATGAATTCCATATCTTGACTGCCCTTACTGTAAAGAACCCCTTCCTTTGCTGGTTGTGAAATTTCCTCTCCTCTAACCTTAGGGGATGACCACGAGTCCTGTGTATGGTCCTTGGGGTAAAAAGTTCCCATGAAAGCTCTCTGTATTGACCCTTAATGTATTTGTACATAGTAATCATATCTCCCCTTAGGCGCCTCTTTTCTAAAGTAAACATGCCTAAACTGGCTAACCTTTCCTCATAACTTAATGACTCCATACCCTTTATCAATTTTGTCGCCCTTCTCTGAACCCTTTCTAGTTCCAAAATATCTTTTTTATAGAGTGGTGCCCAGAACTGTACTGCATATTCAAGATGAGGTCTTACCAATGATTTATACAGTGGCAAAATTACACTGTCTTCCCTTGCATCTATGCCCCTTTTTATGCATGCCAATACTTTGTTTGCCCTTGCAGCTGCTGCTTGACATTGAGCACTATTGCTAAGTCTACTGTCTACGAGCACTCCCAAATCTTTTTCCATTATAGATTCTCCCAAATTAATTCCATTTAATTTATAGTCTCATAGCTTCATTAATGTAGTCACAGCGATTTTGTATGACTATACCACCTCCTTTATCAGCCTGTTTGATTATGACATCCGTATTTTTCTGGAGGTTTTTTAAGGCTTTATTTTTTTAGAATTATTATCTAAATCACACAAATCTGCTGTGATTAGTTCTTGAAAAATTTCTATGTGTCTACTCTTCGATTCAAGTGGAAAGTACTTAGAGGGTGGTTTAAGGCCTGATTTAGACTGGGCATTATAGTTTGTTATAACAGCTTGCTCTTTCTTTGCAAAATGTCTTTTCAGAGTTAGTTTTCTGACAAATTTATTAATGTCAATGTAGATTTGAAATTTGTTGGGTCTTTTTACAGGAGCAAAGGACAATCCTTTGCTAAGTACAGATATCTCTGATTTGTTTAATACATAGCTAGACAGGTTGAAAATTCCTTCACGTTTAAGGCTTTCATGGTTCATTACAAAAATCTCCTCTTTTGAGGTCTTGAGGCCTCCCCGTTTGCCTCTCCTTCGTTGTATCTGCGTTTTAGAGGGGACGCTAGTTTTATATTTTCTCTGAGAGATCGTTTCCATCTTTCTCTTGGGGTTAGGTCTGGGGATAAAAAAAACTCTCATTGTCGCTATCAACACCTTCTAGTGCAGAAAACCTATTTGCACCATCTCTGGATTTGGAAAATTTTCTACTCTCATAATTAGGAGTTTGAGATACCTTAGGTTTTTTGTATGGGACAGTATTCCAACTTGTTTTATCATGAGGTTGATATTTCCTTAGTACATTATTCTGGGTTCTATTCCAGATTTTTATTTTATTATTTTCGTAATCATGC
This sequence comes from Mixophyes fleayi, assembly GCF_038048845.1. Lineage (NCBI taxonomy): Eukaryota > Metazoa > Chordata > Amphibia > Anura > Limnodynastidae > Mixophyes > Mixophyes fleayi. Next base: position 96,464,701 of record NC_134402.1, on the reverse strand, counting down.
TTGTCTCGTGCAAATTTCCTTTGTTTAATCTTAATTATATCAGTTTCTACTCGTTCTAGTTTTTTACTGAGAACCACTTCATTTTCAGAGAAAAAAGCATTCTCTTTATTGGTTTCTAGGATTTTTTCTTTTTCAGTAATCTCATTTTCGAAACTGTGAAGAAATTTCTTTTTTTCACATATAATCAATTTTATAAGTTTCCTAGAACAATCATGTAGAATTGAGTCCCATTCCTTATTAAAATGAGAATCATCAGAACTGAAAGTGGGTGATTTGTTAATTCTCAAACCTCTTGGTATGCGACCAACCTTGATATAATTTTCCAAGGTGTTCACATCCCACCATCCTTTTGTTTCTTTAATAAGGGCCTTTTCAAGGTCCCAGAAAAGATTGTCTATATCATTTTGTGGCTCTTGAGGAATAATATTATCCTCAAAGATTTTTTGACAATGTTCAAATCTTTGATTCACCCTGTATATATGTATATATATTTATAATCCCTTTTTTTTTTTTACACACACACACACATATATATACATATATATATATATATATATATATATATATCTAATATATAAATGCTTAGTGGCGTCTGTCTGTCTGTGAAAAAAAACACCAAGTTGCAGCGCCACCTGCTGGGCGGAGTTATACACTGACCTACTAAATCCTTAGTGTGTGTGGGAAAAAAAATTCAAAAAGGGCTGAAATTTGGTAGGGCTCAAACTCATTTTCGTGAGGTAATTTTACCTCATGAACACACATGTGTAGAGGCGTGCGTTAGTGTGTGTGTGTGTGTGTGTGTGTGTGTGTGTGTGTGTGTGTGGAAAAAACTATTTTCTCAGAAAGGGCTCATCCAATTGACCTGAAATTTGGTATACTGACATTATTTGACAAAAGAATTAGAATAGTCAAGTCAGTTAACTTCCATCATCCCCCCTTCCCCCCGTGGGAGGGGTAGTAAAGGCTAAATTTACGAGTTGAGGGGTCAAACTCATTGTCGTGAGGTAATTTTACCTCATGAACACACATTAAAAAGGCCGCTTGCGTCAGAAAGTAACGCTCTTCCCCTGAGGAGGCCTGGGCTAGGCCCAAATGCATGACAAAAACCTTTTTAAGACCTTAAGTAGCTTGATTTGACTAGAATGCATGAGTATCATGCACGGGTTAACTTGTATATATATATATATATATATATATATATAGGGGCCACGGTGCACTGCTTTGCCCGAGGGCCCGTAATGTTGTTAAGATGTCCCTGGTTATTCCTCATAATATACAAGTTCTCCTATTGGACATTGAAGCTATGACATCAGAACTGAGATATTATTTACAGTTCATACATATATTAACATCACTTGTAATATAACTGTATAACTAAATTGTGAATATCACTATTTTTACTGAAAGCATACCTATGGGCAAATTCAAGTGATAGTAATTATTAAATATTAGGAATAAAATGTATGAATGTATTTTTCACTAACTAAAATAACATTATATAGCTGGAGATTGAATATTTAGCAGAATATTTCCCAACAGTGTTGTGTTGTAGCAGGTAACTGCTATAAAATATTTTTAAGGCTGTTTTAGCACATTTTTAAGGCTGTTTATACAAGGTCTTGTAAGTATGTCGTCCGAACATAATACTGTTTTATTTTAGCATTTCTGTTTGTATATACAGAGCAATAAATTAGAAATGCAGGCAATTAAATGGAAAACAGGAGATATAAAAATTGTAAGTGGCAATATAAACAACAGGAAATATTTAAATATTTAACATTCTGCCCTTAAAACCTTCCATCATCTTACTGCAGCTAGTGTTCATGCATTAGAGTTGAGTTTTGCACAGGCTACTTTTGTGGACTGCACATACAGTATGTGATGGATAAAGTCAGGAGAATGCATAGTGTCAGCCTTGTCCAAAAATTATTTCTCCTCTGTGTGATATTATCCCACACCTAGAGTGGGACCTCTGCTCCCATCTTCACCTACTTTTACACTACCACGCTTGATAAAGCAATTTTGCTTTTTTTTGCAGACACACAAAAGAGTTTTATTTAACTGTAACATATGGTCATGTTGTCTTTGCATATTGACCTGTGTGTCCACTCAGCTCAATTAAATAATTTATCTGTGCAGTTGTCATATTAAAATAAGCACTAAAGGGTTTTGTTTGGACAAAGATATTGAAGACATCCCCACTTTCAACAGAGTTATGGGACATTTACTTTTATTGCCAGCATGGAAGTGGGGTTTAATGCAAGATTAAATGAGCCTAGTTTGCAGAACAGCACTAATATACCAGAGCATTAAAGAACTGCTGCCTGATTTCCCCTTTCAATATTTATTACATAGATATTAATGCATTTTAATAATGCAGAAAGAGGTTTCATTTGCTTGTACCATTGTGTTATCATTACCTGTACCCACTCAAAAGCTAGCCCTTGCTGAATGCAAGCAAGGGGAATATGACCCAATACCTCATGTTTTAATTTTGCTAGATACACACATATATGCAGTGTTAAGGACGGGTGCTGACAACAACTGTCGTTTTGTTTTGAACCTGTACCCATGTCTGCCCAGTAAGCGTTTTCTCCCCTTGGCCTATATTTGTTATGTCATCTTAATCAGCTACTATCAAACCAAGCTGATTAGAATATCTTTCCAGCATTTTAGACACAAACAAGACATCAGAGGTAATCTTAAAAAACTTTAGTGTAAAAATAAATTAAACATAAAAATATAGGGCCTGATTGAGAGTCGGACGCAAATCCTTCTGTTCAGCGCAAAAAGCACATTTGGGACTGAGACGGATCTCACCCTGGCACCTCTCTGCGCTTAGAGAGGTGGAACAGGGAAGGTAGTAGGCTCAATGTAAAGGCGTTCATGCTCTTTACATGCTATTTTGAGTTGAAAGGAAATGCAGATATGTCTCTAGGGGACGTAACTTTTGCGGGTGCTTTCAACTGATGCAAGAGACCTTGGTGTATTAAAAAACAAAGTAATAACCATCCCTTGTGCTGTTTGGGGGAGGAGGGGGGTGAACAATTTTTTTTATTTTTTATTTAAATATTTGCTTTACAGGGCACTGTGAATGATACACTTGCATGCCGGCCCAAAAGGCAGATCAAGGGGAGTTTTTGTGCAATTTGCACTAGGCCGGGCGCTTCCATTAGGCAACCTTAGGCAACTGCCTAGGGCGCCGGGACCTGGGGGGCGCCACTGACTGGCTGTTGTGCGGGTGGCCACGGCCATCGGCTGTTTGAAGTTGTCGGCAGCCACTGGATGAATAAAGTGCATGGTGGGCGCTGGATGACTGAAGGGGTTTTCAGGTGTCAGCTGTGTACTTCAGCGGCAGTGTGACTGTGATGTGTGGTGGCACCGCCTACAACTGTCAGTTTGTCATGTGCCTGCTGCGGTGCCGCCCACAGGATAAGTCTGCTGCACACTGTTGTCAGTGTAAATAAAGTTATCGCAGTGCCACTCCGCCCCCTCCCCATCATTCCTTTCTGTAAAAGCTCCCATACAGCCTCCCTCTGAGAAGAAGGTGAGATCCCTGACTGTGAGGAGCGGTTTTGTGTCACCATTGACACTTGGAGAGCCAGAGTCAGAGTTTGAGTTCCCTGCAGATCCTCCTGTGCTGACCAGCCAAGAGAAAAACAAGGTAAGTAAAATCAAATATTCATTAAAATGGTTTTTAAAAAATTAGGAGGGTAGTTGGGTGGTAAAAAATTAAATGTAAAATAATTAGTTGGTACTGTATTTTTTTGGTTTTTCTATTTCTGTAGTTTCTAAAAAAGTAAAATTAGGTCATTTTTATATTCATAAGCTATGATTTCTATTGTAGCCGCATAGTTCATTCATTTATACTGCTGTACAAAAATACAGGTGTAGGCATGGGCATGTATATATATATATATATATATATATATATATATATATATATATATATATATATGATATATAAAAGCCTAGCGGCGTGTGTTAGTGTGTGTGTGTGGAAAAAACTACCGGGTGACAGAGTGCTCAAGCTGCAGCGCCACCTGTTGGGCGGAGTTATATACTACACTGACCTACTAAATTCTTAGCATTATCTGATCTAATATATAAAAGCCTAGCGGCGTGTGTTAGTGTGTATGTGTGGAAAAAACTACCGGGTGACAGAGTGCTCAAGCTGCAGCGCCACCTGTTGGGCGGAGTTATATACTACACTGACCTACTAAATTCTTAGCATTATCTAATCTAATATATAAAAGCCTAGCGGCGTGTGTTAGTGTGTGTGTGTGTGTGTGTGGAAAAAACTATTTTCTCAGAAAGGGCTCATCCAATTGACCTGAAATTTGGTATACTGACATTATTTGACAAAAAAATTATAATAATGAAGTCCGTTAACGTCCATCATCCCCCCTTCCCCCCATGGGAGGGGTAGTAAAGGCTAAATTTAAGAGTTGAGGGCTCAAACTCATTTTCGTGAGGTAATTTTACCTCATGAACACACATGCTGTGTTAGTGTGTGTGTGTGTGTGTGTGTGTGTGTGTATGTGTGTGTGTGTGGAAAAAACTACCGGGTGACAGAGTGCTCAAGCTGCAGCGCCACCTGCTGGGTGGAGTTATATACTACACTGACCTACTAAATTCTTAGCATTATCTAATATATAAAAGCCTAGCGGCGTGTGTGTGTGTGGCGATGAAGATGACAAGAACCTTTTTAACACCTTAAGTAGCTTGATTTGACTAGAATTCATGAGAATCATGCACGGGTTAACTTGTGTATATATATATATATATATATATATAGATAGATATATATAGAAATAGATATCTTTTATATTTCTTACAGTGAAAGAAATTTGTATAGGCTACACCTGTATATTTAAGGCTTCCAGCTGCCCAGCAATACACAAGGACTATGTGGCTATAAATGGAAGTCATATCTTAAATGATAATATATATTATTACATCAGCAAGCAGTTTTAAATAATGTGCTGCTGTTACTGCAGTAACATGCCAATGGGCAGAAATGGAACCTGGACAGCGTTGAGAGCAGACATCATCAGGCATCAGTGCGTCCGGACTACAGCCTTGCCAGCCAGGAGAAGGTAAAAGTTGTTATTTTTATTTTACACTACACCTTGAACCAAATTAATCACTCATTGGTTGTGAGCTGGGGTGAATTGGCCATAGGCCTTACTGGGAATTTTCCCGATAGGCCTGTTGTCTAATGGAGCCACTTGATTTGGTTTTGTTCTTTGTTTTTTTTTGTTTGTGCATCAGTCTGGTTTTGTTTTTGCTCTGTTTTTTTTAAACCAATGATCTCTTTTTATATGGTGGGCCGAGAGCTGCTCTGCAGCCCAGAATCATCTGCGCCGACCCTGGACCAGGGCCGTAACTAGGGCTGTGCAGCAGGGGCGATTGTCCAGGGCGCAAAGCTGAAGGGGGGCGCAGTTTAGGAATATTTTAGGTTCATTTGGTTGAAAATCAGTGCTAGGGGGGCGGCATTTGTCTTTCTCGCCCCAGGCACTAGAATTCCTAGTTACGGCTCTGCCCTGGACTAATGGTTGGCGGCCCCGACAACTCCCAGGCTGTCTCTTATTGCAGGCCGACGGAGCTCTTGCAATGAGTCTCGCAGGAGGGTATTGGTGGAGTGGGGGGTGGTAGGCTGAAATCTTGCCTAGGGAGCCTGGAGACCTTGCATCGGCCCTGATTTGCACAGTATTCTAAGTGGCACGGATCTAAAGATCTGTGTCGACTCTAAATACTGTGTAATTTACAGTATGCAATTTACACTTACAAATTTAGTGTAAATTGCATCCAACTCTAAATGAGGTCCTACATGTTCAGTAAGACTGTGCCATCACTGCTGAGTTTATAGTCAGGGAATTACTACATACAGTGTATGCTTGTCTCATACTTGTCAACTTTTCTTTCCGGGGGTCCCAGAGAAGAGGTCGAGTGGCAAGTGTGGGTAGGGACCTGGTGATGCTATTAGGTCACAGTACCCCCGCCCCTGTCTGGCAAATGGGGTGAAGTGCTTAATGATGTGAGTCACATCATTAACCCCATCATTAAGCCCATGCCTCTGCTGGTACCCGGGAGCCAGGAGGGTGCCTGCTCTTCCGGGAGTGCAGGAGGACTCCACAAAATTGGGGAGCCTCCTGGACATTCCACGAGAGTAGGCAAGTATGGCTCATCCTCAGAACTTTGATGTATGTGTGAACTTTGCTAGTATTGTATACTGAGCCTCACTTAGAGCTTCTCCCAGAATTCTGCTATGGACAGTGAAGTGTATTGCTGTATTTATATTATTTATTATTTATTTGTATTTGTCTGCTAATGGGTATTAGAGGTTACCAGCCACTAGCCTCTGATCCTGTATATCTCTATTAACAAAGTCCTGACCCCTTGGGTGTTACATGGGAACCCTTAAAAAATTTTGCTATGAGACTCACAAATGTCAAGTTACACCCCTGTCAGTAAGACCACTGTAATGTCAACAGGGACTTCCTCCACAAAAGGGTGGCCCTAAATAGGTCTACCCTGCTCCCCAGCAATTGGAGATCACACAAACGCAAAACTACATGTAGTGCAGGAGGTGCAGCTGCTACAGAGCATGGAGGTGAGGGTGTATATTGTATGGTCTGATGTGTGAAAACTGCATGTCACATTACTAAGTATTTATCTATGGGTTTATTCCTGTAAATGTATACGTTGCCATTGTAAAATAATACTATAGGTGCTTCCAGTGCAAACTTTGGAGTAATCACTTGGCTGTGTATTGGAGCTGACGGTAATATACAGTGTGAATTAAACCCCACCATCATTTCATCCTGCATCCCTTTGTTGTCATGCCAAGTGATTAGGTAACGCACTGGAAGTTACCAACCCTGGTATATTAACACCTATGTTTATTGGTGAGCTTTATGTGAGCTTTATGTGAAAACTTTCTACATTCAGATCTGCAAGTTAATGCAAAACTCCAACTTGTGAAATAATTTTGCCCATGTCTACTACTGCTTGTTATTCTATACCCCAGCCCCCCCACCCCCCCAAAAAAAAATATAACTGATATTATTTGTTACCTTGTCTTTTAAAGTATAGGGTATACAGCGTTACAAACTTGATTTTTCTATAGAAAAAAAAAAATTAATTCGTTTCTGACCAGTCTCCATATATAAATACCATGTAAGACTTTAATGAAGCCTTACAGGTAGTATACAAACTTATAAACTTTCTAACAAAATAGAAGCAGTTAAGGTTCCACCCTTTTTACAGGTGCTTAAGCTGGGCCATCTGAGAAACCCTCTGAATCCAGTGCTAAGATGTGTCTGGGAGCATTTGGTTTAGTTTCAGGCAGCAGTTCATTAAAATTAGAGATGGTCACTGACCCCCGTGTTTTGGTTTTGGATTCGGTTTTGGATCTGGATTACCGTCGTGTTTTGGTTTTGGTTTTGGTTTTGCAAAACCTCCATTGCGTGTTTTGGTTTTGGTTTTGGTTTTGTTTGGTTTTGTTTTGCTATTTTTTGGGAAAATCCATGTTTTTGGGCCTAAATTAACCCAATTTAGTGCTCCAACTGTTTTAGAGACAAGTAATCTAATTGTTGAGGTAATAAATCATCCCAAAAAACAGTTTAATTCTTCGTTGGTAGGCCTATTCTACACACAAAACAGATTGTCTTCCTCTCCATCTATGCATATTGGCAATGCAGCCATCGTCTTTGAATGTATATTACACCCTACACTTATAGTTAAATATGTAAAGAAATGGAAAAAGCCAGTTTGGTTTCTGTCTCTCAAGGCCCCCCTCCACTTGTATAAAATACCAAAAAATTCAGCCATTATAGACTGTACAATATTAATTGACATGGAGAAAGCCAGTTTGGTTTCTGTCTCTCAAGGCCCCCCTCCACTTGTATAAAATACCCAAAAATTCAGCCATTATAGACTGTACAATATTAATTGACATGGAGAAAGCCAGTTTGGTTTCTGTCTCTCTAGGCCCCCCTCCACTTGTATAAAATACTAAAAAATTCAGCCATTATAGACTGTACAATATTAATTGACATGGAGAAAGCCAGTTTGGTTTCTGTCTCTCTAGGCCCCCCTCCACTTGTATAAAATACTAAAAAATTCAGCCATTATAGACTGTACAATATTAATTGACATGGAGAAAGCCAGTTTGGTTTCTGTCTCTCTAGGCCCCCCTCCACTTGTATAAAATACTAAAAAATTCAGCCATTATAGACTGTACAATATTAATTGACATGGAGAAAGCCAGTTTGGTTTCTGTCTCTCTAGGCCCCCCTCCACTTGTATAAAATACTAAAAAATTCAGCCATTATAGACTGTACAATATTATGAAAAATGGACAAAGCCAGTTTAGGGTCACTCTGTCTATGACACCCTACCCTTAAGGATAAATTGCCCTAACAGCAGCCTTTCAAGATGGTATGTGATATGGAAATGCCACAAGTCCCTTTCCTCTTTGGGGGTAGATTGCACCCTACACTTACATAGAAAGTTTTAAAAAGATGTTATCGGCATCATCTTCAGCTTCATCCTCACCCTCATCAGTGTTATCGTCATCATCACAGACTATCAATTCATCGCCGCTTGAATCCGCCATTAGAGAACAGTCAGTGCTTGCATGTCTTGGATGGTGAAGGCCTTCCTCGTGGAAGATGTAGTTCATTTTTATAAACATCATTTTCTCCACATTTTTGGGAAGTAACCTTCTACGGCGATCACTGACTAAGTTCCCTGCTGTGCTGAACACTCGTTCAGAGTACACACTGGAGGGTGGGCAGCTTAGGTATTGCAAAGCAAGTTTGTACATGGGTTTCCAAATAGCTTGCTTTTCTTCCCAGTAAGGAAAGGGACTGTCTGACATTTCCATATCAACTACCTCTTGAAAGTAATCCTCCACCATCCTTTGCATGTTTATACTCATATTGGATGGACTTATGGGCAAAGTGACACTTTTTTTTGAAAAATCCTTCAAACCAGCCCAGATGTTAAATTGTTCTCGTCTGCCCCCTGTGTCTTCCCTGCTTCTTTTTTGGAAATTTAATTTTTTACGAGCAACAGCTTGAGAAAGTGAAGGAGGACACGTCGTCAAGCCGAGGCCCAGTTCAGCGGCCAACTTGCTGAGCAATAGCTCCTTGCAAAAGTTCACATCTCGCTCATTTACAAGTAAAGACTCAATGTAGGTTTTAAACCTTGGATCAAGCACAGTGGCCAAAACGTACTGATCCGAGTTCAAGATCTTAATAACTCGAGGATCATTGTGAAGCGAATTAAGTACTTGATCGACAAGGCCAACATACTTTGCTGAATTGCTTGCTTTCAGCTCCTCCTTCATTTTCTCAAGCTGCTTTTCCAATAGTCTAATTAAAGGAATGACTTGGCTCAAACTAGCAGAGTCTGCACTGACCTCACATGTCACAACTTCAAATGGTTTCAGCACCTTGCACAGCACTGAAAGGATTCCCCACTGTGCAAGAGTGAAATACATCCCCCCTCCTTTCCCAATGTCATGACTTGTGCAATATGCTTGGATGGCTTTGCGCTGTTCCTCCATCCTCTGAAGCATGTACAGGGTGGAATTCCACCGAGTTACCACCTCTTGCTTAAGTTGGTGGCAGGGCAAGTTAAACTGCTCTTGGAGCTGCTGTAATCTCCTACATGCTGTGGCTGAATGCCTGAAATGGCCTGAAATTTTACGGGCCACCGAAAGCATCTCCTGCACCTCACGGTTGTTTCGTAGGAAGCTCTGCACCACCAAGTTGATGGTGTGAGCAAAACAGGGAATATGTTGGAAATCACCCAGCTGTAATGCTCGCACTATATTGTTGGCGTTATCTGAAATGACATACCCTGGGGAGAGTCCGAGTGGTATAAGCCATGCATCAATCACATCTCTCAGTTTGCGTAACAAATTGTCAGCCGTATGCCTGTTAGTGAAGCCGGTGATACAAAGAGTGGCCTGCCTGTGACAAATGTTACGTAGTGGTGTACATGCTGCTGCTGTTCCTGCTGGTGAAGGTGAATGACCAACCCAGTGGGCTGTCACAGTCATATAGTCTTTGGTTTGGCCACTTCCACTTGTCCACATATCTGTGGTTAAGTGAACAGTGGGCAGAATGGCATTTTTCAGCGCAATCTCTACATTTTTACACACTTTTTGGTATAGTTGTGGAATAGCTTTACGGGAGAAATGGTGTCGCGATGGAATTCTGTAACGCGGACACAAAACCTCAATTAACTGTGAAAAACCAGCTGCGTTTATGGTGGAGATTGGACGCAGATCTAACACTAACATTGCAGCCATGGCGTCTGTGATTCGCTTGGCGACTGGGTGACTGCTGTCATATTTGCTTCCCCTCGCAAAGGATTGTTTCACAGTTAATTGCTGAAATGTAGGACTGCTCATTTTATTCACCTGCCTCTGGGATGACGATTCACCCCCAGCAGCAGCAACAGCAGCAGCAGGACTAACGCTTTCTTCAGAGGAATCAATAATAGTGCCGGAGTCATCCAGCCTTAAGTGGGATGCCGGGCTAACTCCGAGCGCTACTGAGGATATTGATGAGGATGGTGTGGTGGGTGTATTTTGTGGCCGTCGGTATGTCGGTGAGCGGAGGGTCTTAGCTGATGAGGGAGTGCTTGTATTCTTTTGGGAAGAACTTTCAGCTTTTCCCAACACTTTGCCATGAACTCTCGTTAAATGGCGTAACATAGACGAGGTTCCAAGATGGTTAAGGTCCCTCCCTCGACTGACTGTGGCTTCACATACACTACAAATGGCTATACAATTGTTGTCTGGATTTGGGTAGAAATAATTCCACACATAAGAAGTGGATTTTTTTGTTTTATGCCCAGGCATGACAATGGCCTTTTTCTTGTCACGTGCCAGAACTGCTGCCACTGGTGCAGGACTTACACAAACAACCTCATCCTCATCAACATCCTCATTAGCGCCCTCGTCGCCTACACAAATCTCCCCCTCATCCTCTTCTAATTCCAAAGTGGCATCCTCAATTTGGGTATCACCGGCTACACTCGGGCTATTAAGGCACACATCAGCAGAATGCTCACGATTAGACATCCCACTGTTGGATGGACTCTCCACAGGGATTGTTGTCATTTGTGAATCAGAGCAAATATTCTCCTGTAATGCCTCACTGGTATCTTGCAGCTCAGCTTTGACGCGTAACAGTAGTTGTGCACCAATTGTAGGCTGGGTAACTTTTTGGGATCTGCCACTAATAGCCAAAGGTGAAGGCCTCATTCTCTCTTTGCCACTGCGTGTGTAGAATGGCATGCTTGCAATTTTTTTTTTATCGTCACTTAACTTTTGCTCAGTTACACTTCGTTTTCGCTTCAATACAGTAAATTTTTTTTTGGTTTTTGTTTTTTGCACTAATTTGAAAACACTCTGTTGTTTGACATCGCCTTGGCCAGATGACGTACTGGGAACACTAACATCAGGACTGGTGACAGAACCTGGTTGCTCATTTAGATCATATGTGGACTGCTTTGAATCCATTGCGTAGATACTGCTGACAGATATGACTTTTGACAGCCAGAAATATTAATGCACAATTAGGGAGGACACCCCAAAAACACTGAGGAGTGCTAAAATTTATTGAGTAGATACTGCTGACAGATATGACTTTTGACAGCCAGAAATATTAATGCACAATTAGAGAGGACACCCCAAAAACACTGAGGAGTGCTTAAAATTATTGAGTAGATACTGCTGACAGATATGACTTTTGACAGCCAGAAATATTAATGCACAATTAGAGAGGACACCCCAAAAACACTGAGGAGTGCTTAAAATTATTGAGTAGATACTGCTGACAGATATGACTTTTGACAGCCAGAAATATTAATGCACAATTAGAGAGGACACCCCAAAAACACTGAGGAGTGCTAACATTTATTGAGTAGATACTGCTGACAGATATGACTTTTGACAGCCAGAAATATTAATGCACAATTAGGGAGGACACCCCAAAAACACAGAGGAGTGCTAAAATTTATTGAGTAGATACTGCTGACAGATATGACTTTTGACAGCCAGAAATATTAATGCACAATTAGAGAGGACACCCCAAAAACACTGAGGAGTGCTAACATTTATTGAGTAGATACTGCTGACAGATATGACTTTTGACAGCCAGAAATATTAATGCACAATTAGAGAGGACACCCCAAAAACACTGAGGAGTGCTTAAAATTATTGAGTAGATACTGCTGACAGATATGACTTTTGACAGCCAGAAATATTAATGCACAATTAGAGAGGACACCCCAAAAACACTGAGGAGTGCTTAAAATTATTGAGTAGATACTGCTGACAGATATGACTTTTGACAGCCAGAAATATTAATGCACAATTAGAGAGGACACCCCAAAAACACTGAGGAGTGCTTAAAATTATTGAGTAGATACTGCTGACAGATATGACTTTTGACAGCCAGAAATATTAATGCACAATTAGAGAGGACACCCCAAAAACACTGAGGAGTGCTTAAAATTATTGAGTAGATACTGCTGACAGATATGACTTTTGACAGCCAGAAATATTAATGCACAATTAGAGAGGACACCCCAAAAACACTGAGGAGTGCTAACATTTATTGAGTAGATACTGCTGACAGATATGACTTTTGACAGCCAGAAATATTAATGCACAATTATGGGGGACAACCCAAAAGCGCTGGGGAGTGCCAAATATGAAGAAAAAATAATAAACCTCTATCCTCCTCTCTGCACTAGCGATTTTGGTTAGAGCAATTGCAAGAACAATATTGTATTCTTTCTCTGTCCCTGCTCTAATTAGCCTATGACTACACCCTGCTCTCTCCCTCTGTCAAATGGCGATGGATTGCTGTGGAGGCGTGTATTTATAAAGTTGAAGTATCGCGAGAACCGAGTCCCGAGATCCGACGACGTCACAATGACGTTCGGCCTCGATTTGGATTCGGAATTGGCGGGAGAGTACCGAGCTGCTCAGCTCGGTACTCGGATACCCAAAGTTCGGGTGGGTTCGGTTCTCGGAGAACCGGACCCGCCCATCTCTAATTAAAATGCAATGTTTAATAAGAACCTGGTGTCAGTTTCTCATTGGAGCTTCCACATTAAGGTATCCTCTGACATTATCAGGGGGAAATGTACTAAATTGTGTTTGTTTCTTTTTAAACCGGCATATTTTCAGCGATTTTCCATCGTCATCTTATTTTGTGTATATTGCTCCACAGAATCCGTAGTGCCGTACAATCAATAAAAGATAAACAGAAATAGAATATAGACACGAGAAACAATAGAATCAATACAAATCAATCAAAGAGATAATAGAGAAAGCAACTACATTACAAAAGGCTTAACTGCTCAGAAACTGCTGTTTTTCGAAATCCCACATTAGACGTCACCATTCTGATATTTTTACATCTAAAGAATACAAATTGTTAAATGTGTCAACCTGCCAAACCACCGGTAAACCCATTGAAAAAATAGGTGGTTGTGAGAGGCAACATAGCTCAAACCGCATGCTGTTTAAACTATCTTGTCTGTCAGCATTGTAAAAAATAAAAAAATAAAAATATATATATATATTTAAATAACCTCCATCACCTTCTGTAACAGCCCATATGTGCCTCTGTCCCCCCTGCCCCATGTGTGACTCTGTCCCCCTTGCCCCATGTATGACTCTGTCCCCACTGCCCCATGTGTGACTCTGTCCCCACTGCCCCATGTGTGACTCTGTCCCCTCTGACCCAAGTGTGCCTCTGTCCCTCCTGACCCAAGTGTGCCTCTGTCCCTCCTGACCCAAGTGTGCCTCTGTCTCCCCAGCCAATATGTGCCTCTGTCCCCCCTGTCCCATGTGTGCCTCTGTCCCCCCTGCCCCATGTGTGCCTCTGTCCCCCCTGCCCCATGTGTGCATCTGCCCCCCTGCCCCATGTGTGTCTCTGTCCCTCCTGACCCAAGTGTGCCTCTGTCCCCCTGCCCATATGTGCCTCTGTCTCCCCAGCCAATATGTGCCTCTGTCCCCCCTGCCCCATGTGTGCCTCTGTCCCCCCTGCCCCATGTGTGCCTCTGTCCCCCCTGCCCCATGTGTGCATATGCCCTCCTGCCCCATGTGTGCCTCTGCTCCCCTGCCCCATGTGTGCCTCTGCTCCCCTGCCCCATGTGTGCCTCTGTCCCTCCTGACCCATGTGTGCCTCTCTCTCCCCAGCCAATATGTGCCTCTGCCCCCCACTTGCATGCCTCTGCCCCCCCTACCCCATGTGTGCCTCTGTCCCTCCTGACCCATGTGTCGCTGTGTCCCCCCTGCCCCATGTGTACCTGTGTCCTCCCTGCCCCATGCGTGCCTGTGTCCCCCCTGCGCCATGTGTCAGTGTCTCCCCTGCCCATATGTGCCTCTGTCTTCCCAGCCCATATGTGCCTCTGTCCTCCCTGCCCATATGTGCCCAAACTGTTTGTGTGTACCTGTCTTACATTGTGGCTGCCTGTTCCTTTATCTCACCCTCTTTGTGTGCATGTCTCCCTTGTCCCTCCCATCCCATTTGTTTCCCCTTTTTTCCTATGTGCCCCCACAACCCACAGTCCTATTGCACAACACCTTCTACCCCTTGTCTTCCACATCTCCTCTTTTCTCACATTTTCTTCTGCTCTCCTGAATGTGGTAGGCAGCGTTGATAGCTGCCGATCTGAAGTGACGTAAAGGAACAAAGGCAAAACTGCATCCAGCGCCACATAACTGAACCTGAAAATTGTAACCTGAGGCTGGCGGGTAAGCAAAACTTTCCTTTAATAATTCGTATGGGTTTTTTTTTAAGAGGGTCACCTCTGGGTATAATACTGCTATTGTTGGAGGAGACCCCTACAGGAGGATTTTGCACAGTGAAGCCTATTTAACACAAAATATCTGTCCTTTGCATATATATGTGTATATATATATATATATATATATATATATATATATATATATATATAATGGCACACCTGGGCTTGACGAGGTTTTAGCCCGCACACTGACAGAAAAAGGTTGCCGACCCCTGTGCTATAGTATCACTAAGGTAAGCCAGCTTTATATGCATAATCACTTAAATCCTATGAAAATATTCAAACTGAGTATGGGGGTCCTAGGACAACTATCAACTATTTGCAGCTTTGTCACATTTTAATGGTATAGTTTGGTATTAGAGTACAAATTTTCTCAGATGCCCCTAGGAAAAACATTCTACCCACTACGGGGACTGGTAAAATGTCTCTGTAATTTTATTAATGTTTAATTATATGGGGAAAATTTGGCATTCCGATTAAAATGGGAGGGTGACTTAGGAGCGTTAATGGATGAAAAATGGTCTAATGCATTAGGGTCTGCCTAAGACTCAATACTTTGTGCTACGTATCAGCAAATTCAGCTTTATATTGTTAGGATATTGGGAATATCTGGTGAGCATGAGTCGTTGAAAGTGTATGTTGACAATACCACTTCAGTTGCAGTGAGAATGATTCATTTTACACATCTCATTAAATTAAGGTGTGCCTCTCCCTTGACCTGATTGGATCTTTGAAGTTTAACAGTCCTTCCTGTTCTATGCAGCTTTGTTATTTATAGAGTTTCACTCTGGGCTCTGGCCTCCTGTACAGACCCCTCTGCGGGATTCTTCAGTTTTCTGATTGCAGCTTTAACTTTGGCTCTGTTACCCCAGCTAACGGCATACAAAGACTTCTGACTTTGTACACTGGCAGACAGTGTTTTAACTCCAACTCAGCATTCTGGCATCCTGCTTACTGTGACCTATCTCTATGAGTACAGCATTTTGAACATCACACAGCCTATTAAACATTGGTCAGTTGACTAGGAAGAAAATCTTTCTATTATTACTCCGCCTGCTGATGACACTGAGGGGCTCTGGGCTCATCTCAGTTGTACTTGGACAACTTGACTATTCTCCATTACCAGGATTGCATCTTGTGAGTACTGTGTCTACTTATGCAGATCTGTGTCTTTAATTATTCTGTGTGAAGCACTACAGACTGCCAGTGTCTCTGAAAATCACTTAGAGACAGGAGAAAATGGTCATGTACTTTCTGTCATTTATTATGGGCTTGCCCTGTAATTCAGATTTTAGTTAGTGATATTAAACTGCATACACAACATTGGAGTGTCCATGTATTTTCACTCCCCAAAAATAACTATATTTGGATTAATGCTGAAATATCTCTTAAGTAAAACATGTAGCCAATATGTGTATAATCTCTTCACCTTGGCTTGGATTGCCCCTGTGGCCCTGACTTCTGGAGTTGGGTTGATTTAGTCAGAAAAACATTGGGTGATGAGCGATTTGTATAAATTAGTAGAAATAATGAGTCAAAATGTTTTGCGCATTAGTTGGGGGGTAATGATGAATCTGGGTGTTCTGTTTATTAAATGCTTTTGATTTATTTATTGTGATCTATGTTTTTTTCACTATGCTATCAGTATAGATATATTGTATATTGATATATGTAGTGTCCTCCTGTTTGATTAATTGATATGGGTATGTGATTTCTATACATTGTTTCTAAATGTTTTTTATAAGACCAATGAACAGAAGTACTCTGTAATATTTGGCCTTGTTGTGCATTATTGGAAACATTACAATCAAATAAACATGATGAAAAAAATATATATTTTTTCATTTCGCCTAGCTAATGTATGGTAAAAGTGGATGTTTTATATGTTACATGTTTGGGCTAAACCACATGTGATTTACGGTTTTTCATATCATCACACATTGCCAGCAGTGTGGGTTTTCACCCTCCAACCACATGATGGTAAACCCTGCAATTTGGGGCTGAAAACTGATGGCGATGTGTGAAGATTTGCAAAGTGACAAAATAAACGCCCTTTAGTAACACTAAGGACTTTTCCAGCTAAAAAAAACTACACATACTAAAATCATGAATATATATATATTCAGTTTTTGCCTATTTTTCTCTATTTTCTCACTCCACTTTTTACTGAAATATAGGCACTCTAAAATTTGCTCAGGTAAATTTAAAACATGAAAACAAGAAAGCTGTTCTCTGAAGAAGAAAACTGATCTAGTTATGAAGTGTTGAAACCCTTTCTGTCATTTGTAAATGTTTGATATTTTCCTTCAGATGCCAGACATTCAACAAAACAAGCATAATAATGGAGAAAACACAACATTACTCCTTTGATAATAAAATAGCACATTATTATTCTCTTCAAAATAATTTACTGTTTATTTACAATATTACTTATTATTATAATTTTGGTGCCAACATGTTCCACAGTGCTATACAATCATTGTCCTTTGTATCAGTGGAGCTTACATTCTAATTACAGACAGATGCACACACCAGGGGAGGAAATTGAAGTACACAAACATACAGATTATACAAACAGCACTATGGCTTGAATCAAACCCAAAACTTTAGCACAAAATAAAACCCTGTTGTCCTTGTTACAAGCTCCACTAATATCTGCTCCTCGGTGCACTTTATGACTGGTATTTCTGTTGCTTACAAATGCTCAGAAAAAAATAACATTTACAGCAAAGATTTTAAGCTATTTTTATTTGCTAAGGTAAAAGGCTGTTTTGATTAATTAATACCTACTTACAACTTGTGTATGAAAGGCTAGAGTATTTGAGCCAGACTTGAACATGTACAAACCGATTTGAATTGGCTTTCACATAATCTAACTGGCTCAAACATGGCTGAACCAGCTCTAACATATTCCAACCTGCTCACCTTGTTTGAATTTAGCTGAAATCATTTAGTCTATCTAAAGTTTAAAAATTTACAGTGATTTCTTGTTAACTTTAGAGCTGTTTCAACAAACCGGATTGAGAATGACTTGTTAATTTCTTGATCATGGATGTATATGTGAATGGGCCACTGTGTAAAGCAAGCAGCCCTTATGAAGCCTATTTAGGTATCCTATGATAGCACCCTGGAGACTGTTTTATTATCCTCATTAATTTAGTTGGGCTTCCTAATTGTAAAGCAGTAAAAAAAAAATCTATTCACACTGTAAAAACTAAAGTATAATAGTAATCTGTTTTGCATAGTACTAATGTTCAAAAAATTGATATGTTGAGATATTTGATTTTCATACCTGGAAATGTAACATTTTGGGATGGAAACAGAAGTGTAGTCTGTGGATGATAGACATTCAGAGGCAAGTAAAAAAATTATTTTTAGGTGAAATTACCGAGATAACACCCTATAATTACAAAGGTCTGCTATGAAAAAGCTTTTTTAACGGATTTATGTGATACTTATAGATTATTGGCTTTTCCACAAAAATGACTCCCGATTTTGCATATCACGTTTTTCTGCAAAACGACTATTTATGAATAAGTAAATTTTTCCATATTCTTTAAAATAATAAATGCATTCTGCCTAATTTTTTATAAAACATTGTCTTAAATGAATTCAGTCGGTAGAATAGAAAGTTGCAATTCAGTTCTCGTCATAAAACTTCTCCCGGCCCAGTGCCAAATTAAGGTCCACAAGGGCCTGGAGCTGAAATTTACAAAGGGCCTAAACCCCATAGTGTCTAAAGGAACATTGCACACACACAACAACTACAACTACAAGGTGAGCTGGCAAAGGTAGAACCAAATACAACAGATGCAACACAGTTTCGCCTACCCTGGCTCATTTTAACCCCTGCCTACCACCACATACACACACACAGTACACACTACACACACACAGTACATATACATTCATAGATTTTTCAAAAAGAAGTTTAAAAGCTGTTTTATTGTACAATGGCAACACATACGCGTCAATACCATTAGCACATTCAGTCTATCTTAAAGAAACAAATTTGAAAACTGTTTTGGAACTGATTGGATATGAAAGACACAACTGGTTAATATGTGGAGATCTTAACATTTTATGTATGGTACTTGGCCAGCAACAAGCTTACACCAAATTCCTATGTTTTCTCTGTGAATGGGATAGCTGAGCTAAAAATTTACATTGGCAAAAAAACAATTGACCAGCTCGAAAAAGTTTAGAAATTGGAAAAAATAATGTCATCAAATCCAGTTTAGTAGATCCAAATAAGTTTTACTTCTACCTCTACATATAAAATTAGGACTGATGAAACAATTTGTAAAAGCACTGCCTAAAGATGGAGAAACTTTCAAATATCTTTGCACCAAATTCCCTAACATATCCGATGCTAAACTGAAGGAAGACATTTTTACAGGCCCTGACATTATAAAGTTAAAAATAGAAGAACATTTCGGGAGTGTAATGAATATTGTGGAACTTTCGGCATGGACTTCGTTCAAACAAATGATTTCAAACTTTTTAGGCCATGTCAAGGATCCAAACTACAAAGAAATTGTCAGGGAAATGCTTAACAGTTACAGAAACCTTGGCTGCAATATGAGTTTAAAGGTACATTTTTTGAGGATTTCCCGAATAATCTCGGAGACTACAGTGAAGAACAGGGTGAATGGTTCCACCAAGACGTTAAAGATGTACAAAGAAGATACCAAGGTCATTGAGTAGTCAGCGTGATGCCTGACTACTGCTGGATGATACACAGAGATGACAAAGAAAAACTTATAAGCGAAAAGCGACAAAACGAAGTTTGAAGACAAAAAAACAAGATATTAACGCTTTTTTCAATAATTATGGTTTTGTTTCTATTATTGTTTGATTTTATTGTTATTTTATTATGTAAAAACAGTGATATCATATACACTTCTTTGTATTTCCCAATAAATATGTCAAGAACAATTAAACTTCTTGTTTTTTCTTAAAAATGTATGTAACCCCCTTATAGGTAAATGTGATGTGGTCATTTTTTTATATACTATTTCTTGATGTACACAGGAGTATAATTAAGAATATAAAAGTATTATTAAAAAAGCTTTCAATAGCTTAAATTTTGCAGACCTGTGCTATTATAGGAAAACAGGAATAAGAAGGTTAAAATAATAAACAAGAATCTAGAGACTAAACAATTGTGAAGTAAAATGAGGAAAATTGTAAAGCGCTACGGAATTGGCTAGCGCTATATAAATAAATGATGATGAGGCTGAGGACGATGATTGTTATGGGAAATATGTTATTTTCTGCCATTTATGTCTGTCTCTATAATTCAATCCCATTTTAACATTAAGGGGCATATTCAATTAGCTTCTGGGATCGCGGCTATGTGCGGCCTTCCCTTCCAGATACCGCTGCACAGCAGATTTCTCTTCACACCCCATAAGGGAAATCTGTGATGTGCCGGTACCGTAATTGCACTTTATGTGCGCAGCCGTGCATAGTCGCGAACCTGGAAGCTAATTGAATATGCCCCTAAGCATGTACATGTAATACAAACATAAATCTTACCAAAGATGAATGTCAGTGGCTTACCTCAGAGAAATGATATGTACTATTAAAGAAAGAAATTCGATGTTGGGAAAGCATATATGAGCACTAAGAAACACAATTAATTTGTCAGGAACACGCTGAGTAATTTGAAGACACAAATAGGCTAACAGCAGACTGAAGTACGTCTTAGAAAGGAGATTGCTGGGCATCAGCAGATAACTGTTCTTTGCAAAGTGTTTTTCCTGCGGCTCAGTAAGTGTAATAATAGATATGATCAGAAAGTAGAAGGTGGAATAGCGCAGCAGAAATCTTAATAACTAAATTCTATTCAAAACCGGAAAGCACCCATATGTGATAATTGTTGTTCAGGCAGAGGTAAGAGTAAAAGATTGGGCAGCTAGAGAGAATTAGACACATGATAGACGACTCTTTTACAAGATTTTCTTGGATGCACGCTTAGTTGAAGGAACAAAGTTGAAAGAACGTCTCTTGGTGTTCTAAAATTAGCCTTTTTAGCAAGTAATTGTGCATATTGCCATATACATTCAAGGTGGGTGTTTACTGGCATACACATTAAATGTTTCTTAACAAAACATCTTCTTAGGAGCTGAAATACACAGAGATGTTGAGTCCTTTTAAAGGAGAAATTCACTATCAATATGGGATATGTGAGAACTTCACTGACTTCTATTCAGTATCAAAAGTCAGTCTCATAACTTCACAGACAATAAATAATAATTTCACCAGCATATAGAGTTCACACAATTAATTGCAATCACATTACATCTATTCTGTTTCTGCACATGTATAGATTTAGTAAGAGGGTATACAGTATTGCTAGAGAAGAAGAAGAAAATAGAAAACATCAAAAGAAAATGTATTTTTACTGGGAAAACTTTGTTCAGACGCTCCCAAAGCACTATATCGGGTCAATTTACTAAGCTGCGATGAGCCAAAAATATGGACAAAACAGATGTTTTCTCAGAGAATGGCCATCACAGCTCTTCTTTTAATTTTTTAAGGAGTTATTATTTTAATCTCCACTCACACCCACAAAAAATAAAATCTATAAAATTTAGTGTTACCTACCCAGTGCTGCACATCAGATTGCAGATGAGAACAGGTCATGCAGTTTCTGAATCTTCTATGTCAGACAGACTAGAGCACTAAATACAAAACTGTAAAAATAATACAATAGAGACAAAAGTAACTGTGGCCTTTTTGTTGTGGCTAATGTTCATGAAAACATAAGCAGATGCTGACGGAAATGTATCCTAGGCTGCAGGCAATGTGTTATAGTAAGTTTAATATACCTATTAACTGGGAGGTTTAATGATTAGAGAGGGAATTTCTGGGTAACTGAATTCCCTTCCCCCTCAAGTGTGCCCCTGGCTTAACTGGAAGAGAAGCTTTTACTCTTATAACCAACCCCATTAAGGTCCTCATTGAAAGTTAAGAGTAAGTAAAGCCAGAGCTCAATTAATGATCTGGAGGGACCCAGGGCACTTAAGACAGGGGAGCCCTATGATGTAATATGGTTATGCAATACTGTGTGCACTACTGTTAGGTGCATACACCTCTGCCTTCATGAGCAGTACAGTGTGAAGAAGACATACCTCCCTCCTGTCCATGCAGTCAAACCAAATCCTGACTAAGTGAGACCATCACCCAAATTTGGGACTGCCCCACCAGAATCAGAACAATTGGCTGTTCTGCTCTCTTCTACCTGTTCTTGTTACTTTCACTACTACTGCTTGTCTAGATCCTCGATGTTAGGGGCCCTATTTTTTTAAAAAAAAATGGGTACACAAAATTTAGAAAACTCCAACCAGCCCTGGTGCTAAATCAATAGCACCCACATTTAATAATTAAGCCTCCCTCCAGCCCCGATAATAAAATTATAGTATTCACATTTGTAAAAATAGATCTGTTTCCCCCCAATCAGCCCTGACATTAAATTAATAATATTCACATTTTATAATTAAACCTATTCCCCTCCCTCCAAACAGCCCCAGCAATAAATGAATAGCATTTATGTTTAATTAATATCACCATTTTCTACAACTATCCCCGGCATTAAATAATTCATATTCACATTTAATAAATAGCCCTCTTCCCCAAACTGCACATTCAATTAATAGCTCCAAACCACCTCACCTTAAATAGGCCCCAAGAATAAATTAAATACCCCCACCATCACCCCACAAATAACTGAATAGCACCCACCATTAAAAAATTAGCTCTGACCCACAGCCGACCATTAAATTAATAGCATACCTCCCACCCAAATTGCAGTAGAGACACCCCCCCTCACACGGGCAATAAATGGCATTTACATTTAATAAATATACCTATTTCTGACAACCATCACAACCATTAAATAATCCATATCCACCACTTAATTTAATAGGCTCCACTATTAAACTAAATAGCCCCACCAATAAATGAAATTAACCCACCATCTCCCCACAAATAAAATTATTTTATTAAAAATTAGCCCCCACCAACAGCCCACTATTAATTAATAGCCTGCCCTCCGCTTACTCTTATCACACAGTATATGAAGAGCCCTCCTCCCTTCCCTCACCCATTATAACAAGACCCCTCTCCTTCACTTCTGTCACACATTATATTAAGACCCCCACCTACTCTCACACATTATATTAAGACCCCCACCTACTCTCACACATTACATTAAGAGCTCACCTCCCTTCCTTCACACATTATATTAAGACTTCCCTTTCCCTCTCTCATTATTTTAAGACCCCCCTCCATTCCCTCACACATTATTGTAAGACCCCTCTTCCTTCCCTATTCCTTATCTTCTCTCACACTTACCTTGTCCTATCCATGCTGTGTTGGAGATGCAGACTCTACTGTCTGCTTCTCTTGTTGCTCTGCACACACGGGACGACACATATCATGTGGTGCGCATCCTATGTGACCAGGGAAGGGCTGGCAAATTTTAGTCTGAGGGGCAAAACTCGACTCAGCAGCATATTTGAAACATTTTAAAGAAAAAAATGCAGATGACCCAGTGACCCAGCCCAAAGTAGCCCACTATGGGACCCACCCAGGGGACAGATGGGCACCACAGACCAGCCTGCCCCCTGCATGTGACATCTGTCTTTTATGAGGATAAGCGGAGGCCACACATAGAGAAAGAGAAGGAGGGAGGGTGGGAGGTATGGATGGATCATAAGATTCATGGCAAATAAAAGAAGGTGGCTGGCGCCTCCTCTGGCGCTCAACTACCACACTGTCCTCGCCGCTGGCACTCTTTGAATGTACCTAGTCTAGGGGGCCTCTGACAGAGGGGGGCCTGGGGAACTTGTCCCCAGTGCCCACCCTTTAATTCTGTTCAGAATACAACTAGAATGCACAATTTTGCATACTGGTAAAACCATGTTGCATTGCAGGGGAAAATGTGTGGACAGATTTAGAATTGGTAGGAGGGCACATCTTAGCTCAACTCTAAAACACAGTTTAAATATAACGCTGCCTTTTGTGTTACATGCAAATGTGGCCAATAATGAAACCTTGTTTTTAGATGTGGATACAACTGAAGGGGAATGAGTGTGCTCTAACTGCAATCAGCTAGGAATGCCCCACTCCCAAACTCAGATATTCTCCTCAGAAGATGCAAAGTTCTGTATACACCCAGACACTCTGAAGTGCAGATCTGTCAAGTTCCCATAAAAAGGGGAGCAAAGAGAGGCATCTGACAAATAGCATTTTTACTGTGTATATCCATTGCAAATGTCTTTTCACCAGAATTATTCCTGGACATTGAATTTCATACATTGTGATGCTTCTCATTATTTTATAAAACATATGTTTTTACTAAAATAGAAGTTTAGTAGTTGTCATATGATTAACATTAACCAACATTTGTATAGAATGTTAAATTAGGTGCATACCTAATATTGAGAGAAATGTCAATTTCAAGTATCTAGAATTTCATTAAATAGCCGCTGGTAAATCAGTTGGTGAAAGTTGCAATGAAAAAAAATGTTAATTTAGAAATAACATTGGATTTTAAATTTAATTTAGCAAAAAAAATGCTGTTTCAAAAAATAGTTTGGACCAAAAATGACAGTTAAACATTTTTGAACAATATACATTAAATATGAATATACCTTTAGATCTGTGAATATTTTAACCAATAATAGGATTAATAATAGTTTTGCGAAACTAATGGAAATGTTAACATTTCTTTTAATACCCTAATTATAGAGATAATTGATCTTATTTTGTGACTTTTTAGCAATATATGGACAGGAAGATAGACACATACCACCCAACACTTAAAAGAGAAAAACTGAGACAAAATAAGCCCCATGTGATTTGACCAAACCTTGTCCTGTCTAACCATATCCACATTTGCTTGAGGCCACATCCTTTTTCCAATAATCCTCATTAGTAACATTTCAACAACCGATAATAATGAAACAAAAACTGTTATTAGAGCAGGTGGATTCCTGCAGTCTTTACCATTACAACTTAGGGCCTGATTCATTAAGGCACGAAAAATTATCGTATTGTGCGTTTTTTGGTTGTTGTTTTTTTAAAAAACGCACGTAATTTGGGCATACGCACATCCATATTCAACTAGAAGCTGATCTAAATAAATGTTTAATAAGGATCTAGGTACACTCTTCTGTGACAGACACAACACACTGCAAGATACGTTCAATACATATGTGGAATATAAAGTCCCAGCAGAATGCACAGAAGGAAAAAAACGTATTCAGTTATTGTCATTTGTTAATAATCTAGGGCCTGATTCATTAAGGATCTTAACTTAAGAAACTTCTTATTTCAGTCTCCTGGACAAAACCATGTTACAATGCAAGGGGTGCAAAATAGTATTCTGTTTTGCACATAAGTTAAATACTGACTGTTTTTTCATGTAGCACACAAATATCAACTTTATGGGGGGTATTCAATTGACGGCGTGATCGCCGAAAATCGAGTGCTCGAAAAATATTACCAGCGAGTAAATTACCGTATTAACGGTTTTTACGCGCGGATTACCGTATTAACGGTAATATTTTTCTAGCGCTCGTTTTTCGGCGATCACGCCGTCAATTGAATACCCCCCTAAATGTCAGTGTACAAATAAGCTATAAAGTATTTGTGTGCTACATGAAAAAACAGTCAGTATTTAACTTATGTGCAAAACAGAATACTAATTTGCACCCCTTGCATTGTAACATGGTTTTATCCAGGAGACTGAAATAAGAAGTTTCTTAAGTTAAGATCCTTAATGAATCAGGCCCATAGTCATTAATTAAATACATATATCAGGATGTTAATGTCTGCGGTACATGAAATGCATTTATATAGTTGCTCTTGATGGCAAACACATTTTCTAGCATGCATACATGTTCTTTATCACTATTACTCTCCACACCCGACCTGTAGCTGGTGCAAGTGATACAACTGAAAAACATGTACCTTAGAGATGCCCAAAGCTTGAATCAGACCAGACGCTGCTGCGTGTGCTCAAGCTTGGCACATCCTTATTGCACATTTACTACATGCTTATGGCCCCTCTCACTCCACCCCATCCCCGTTCCAACGATGAAATCATAGACTGTCAGTACTTTGCGCTCAAAGATGAATTGCATACACTTGCATTATTTGGTGTGTAGTCCTCTTCTGAGAACACACATAGCAATTTAATGCAAAACATTGCATGTATCCGCATTTTCGTTCCTTAAAGAATCAGGCCCATCATATATATTTAAATAAAATATATATAAATGAATGTACAAATCCATGTTTAAAACCATACATAAAAAAGCCATATAGCTTCAGGCTGTGATAACTTAGTGTTCCCAATAAGACTGGATATACTGCAGTGATTGCTATTTTACCCTGTGTCTAGAAATTGAGTTCCTCCTATTTTAATATGGGAATTTAATGTTCATGAAAAGAATGAATACATTCCTTTTTATCCCAGTGATTGTCTTATGTGTTTGGAACTGTATCTAATTTCCTTCTTTATTCACCTAGATCAATATAACTGAATTCCTACTACTTTGAGCATATGATTATCTGTTTGCTGAGCTTAGTGATTAACAAGAGCTGATTATCTGAGCCTAGGGCTAGGTACACACTGGCCCAATGATTACACGAAAAACCTCCAATCAACCGACATCCGACCGTTTGGTCAGATATTGTGGGAGTGTGTATAGTGACACGTTGACCTAAAGTTGTCCCAAAATGCTGATCATCATTTCATTTGGTTGGTCGTACTGTTTAATAATTTCCGACCAATCACCGTCCGATCATGTAGTGTCTATGCACTCATGCTCACAATCTACATAGAGTTTACAGAGTCGGGCTCCTTTCAGCTGATACTAGCAATGATTGTGAATAAATGTAGAGACTGCTGTAGAAGCAATAATTCATTTGTTCTTTCTGATACAGAATATTTTGTTTCAGAGTCACAGAAGCTAACGTAATTCGTTAGGACATGTGGATAGCTATAACAAGGCGGTTTTAATCAGTGTGACAAAATGTGACAATGAATGAATGAATGAATATTGTGCTGTCATTCTCTGAAGATTAGAGGACCAGATGAAGAGCACAGATCTGAAGGTAAATCGTGTCAGTGTGTATGCAGGAATCGACAGACTGATCGGACCTTCAGTCGTAGGTACAATCGTTTGAGTAACACGTTGGTTGGAAAATTCTTCAGTGTGTACCTAGCCTAAGGCCTAAGGCTGGGTACACACTACAGAAAAATTCTCCAGATGTGATACCGTTAATGAATTTACGAACGACTGAAAGTACTGGTCAGCATGCCGATTCATGTGTATGAACTATACACGTTCTACAAGATTTACCCTCAGATCTGTGCCCTTCATCTGTCATAACCATCGGCTGAAAAGATTCTAAATCTGTAACCTCTATGGAGATCTGCCTGCACTGCTGGTCATGAGTGTGTACACACTTCCACATTTACCCGACATCTTTCCATTGTTGATCGTGATTCCTTGTTCGTTTATAAAATGAAATTAAACTATACGATGTGCTTTGGAAAGATAAAACATGATCATTGGAGCGCATACACTAATGCGATATCAGACCTAACGGATGTTGATCATGTGATTTGCAGGATAATCGGGTGAAAACCCTGCAGTGTGCACCCAGCCTTATTCATTGTGTATGTTGTTAAATATGGATTGATACATTATTTCATTTTTTTTTATTGAAATAAATATTATGCTGTTATAGTAAAGCAAGTTTACCTTTTGTTGATTTAAAAAAAAAAAAATGATTGTGCCATTAATAAATGGATATTGTCACCATAGGACCTGTACAATTAGTTGCATTTATTTAAGCACTGCAAAATCTTTTCCTGTTTTGAATCAGTCAAGGGAAGGAGGACAATGAAAGCTCAGACTATCATATTTCAAAATCAATTGATAAGGGTTGGCTTATAGGAGATATATATATATATATATATATATATATATATATATATATATATATATATATATATATATATATATATATATATATACACACATATTTCCCTTTTCAACTGTTCTGTACTAATCCCTTTATCGTGACCTACCAGCAATCTAACTGTAGCAATAGAAGCGTTCTTAATTGAAGAATTTTAATTAACCTAAACTATGATTGTCCTGGAAAAAAAAATCAGGAACGAGTGTATCAAAGCCTCAGCTATATGAAAACTGCACATTGGGAAACAGCCCCCCAAACTACTGTAGCAATCACTTGCAATTTTATGGAACTAATTTAACATATTTGCTTAGCACTTTAAATAAATGTCTCTTTAATATGTTACTTTTATAAGCATAAGTTCACCCTTGGAATATAACTGACAGTTTGTACTCAATTTGCAACTTTCAGAGTCCAGTTCATAAAGTCTCTCTCCATTATTGTCTTTCTGCCTATCTCCTCCCCCTGAGTTTTCCTTGTCTTATTCCCTTATTGAGGTTGCTGTGTGTATGCAGAAGGGTCATAAAATAGACAGTGGGGGGAAAAGCAGAAATTAAAGGTAGCTGGACGTACAGAGGAAGCTGGAGAGGGAGGGAAGCAGCTTGTTGTGTGAGCTGTAAGCACTGCAGTCAGAAATATTGTATAATACATCCACTGAACGATCTGCCTTCAGTGCAGGGCAGGGAGCCTTCGTTCTATCCAGTAACTACATCCTCACAGTAGATATGCTACCTGAATTCCTCATTTATCTATCCTGGATTATTGGAATGAACTGTAAGTAAATATAGTGTGACTTTCTATTATCATTTGTTTGAATGCAATGTTGTGTTTTGTTAAAATCCCTGCTCTGGAGATAAGGCTGAATTTGTGCTTTAAAGATATAATTAATAATGTCAATGAACTTGAAATATTCTTCTTTAAACCAATAACACCAGTTTTCTTTAGCATAGGGAATTTTGTAACAGTGCTTTGGAATGTGTATGCCCACATCCACCTGTGACAGAGAAAGCAACATTGCTTCTAATTCTATAGACAGATTGTGAATAGATTGGAGGATAGTTGATATACATGTTTCTTTATCTTTATCAATGTTTCTAGATTATTATGCAGTATTTACTTCTTACTAGTGTTATATATGTACTGCATGTGTGATATGCATTTGCTGTTATTACTCAATGTGCAAATCTAAAATAGATAAACTCATTTTAGAACTAGTCATTACTATTTGAAGGGATTAGCGTTGAATCTCTTTTACTATCTAAAAAGAAGGAGTATTTCTTGCTAATAGGATTTTTTATTGCATTTTATCTTTGGGCATTTGTGGTGTCCAGAGCTACAGGTTATTTGTTTGTCTTTTATCAGCAGTAATCCATCACTATTTCAAGAGATTGCTTTACTATATAAAGTAAGCTATGTGTGAAAGCATGAAAAGTCAATTGTTCAGCTAAAATATAGGTTTCATTTGACTTCCAGGTAAAAGCGATATTTAGCTGACTTTAAAGACACCTGGAGCTTAAACTAGTAAAAATAACTCAGCAGATGTACGTAAAAACATAAAAATGACTAATACCATAGCAAATCTATGTGGATGCGGCAAAATTATTCAATTAAGTAGTAAAATGGTCAGCAGTAAGAGCTGTAACCTGGGTTTATAATGAGTACCTGTAGTAAAGAGAGAGTAGTCATCTACAGTGAGTATGGTTTAGCGTTAACATTCCCACTTAGACCACTACATGGTGTAAATGTCCATATTGGCACATACCTGCTCATTACCATTTATACTAACTTCACCACCCTCATACCAGTTACTTTTAACATCGGTGAGCCCTTTACAGCTCACAAGAGGTACCTTGTTATTGCCTTAACACTGGTATTGTACAGTAACATGTCAAGAAATAAAAGTGCAACACAATAATTCTGAATGTTTGTAATGTTTCTGCTACTTGCATGTTGCGTGAAGAGTTTCTTTCTTTTTACCATTTGGAGTGGGATATATGATCTTTCAAAGTAGGAATCAGTTTATTACTTATGCAAGGTTTATATACTTAGAGCTAATCTTAAATATAGTTTTTAAAATGGAACGCCATTCAAAATTTTATTTCCTCCCCCCTAAGCCTAGTTCTAGTGGCTTTCCAAATAAAAAATCAGCAGTTAACGTTGTCAGTAAGGATGTATATCTTCCAGACATGGAACTCCCATGGTCCTTCTAGCTAAGAAAACGTTTCAAATGGATTTTCCCTTTAAAACTGGGGAAAGGGTAGATAGTGAACTAGGGCTTGGGATAATGTCTTGGGTGGAGTTCACATCTAAACTAAGCAAGAGAATTAGCATAGATTGAAATTCAAGTTTTGTATTGTAAAAGATAACAGTTTGTGAAAGAAGAGTAAGGGTCTCTTGTTTGTTTCCTGATCATACTCATGGCTGAATGGGATTATCATCATCATCATTTATTTATATAGCGCCACAAATTCCGCAGCGCTGTATAGAGAACTCATTCGCATCGTTCCCTGCCCCATTGGAGCTTACAGTCTAAATTCCCTAATATACATGCATACACACTCAGACAGAGACTAGGGTAAATTTTGATAGCAGTCAATTAACCTACTAGTATGTTTTTGGATTGTGGGAGGAAACCGGAGCACCCGGAGGAAACCCACGCAAACACTGGAACAACATACAAACTCCACACAGATAAGGCCATGGTCTGGAATCAAACTCATGACCCCAGTGCTGTGAGGCAGAAGTACTAACACCTAGGCCACCGTGCTGCCATTCTCATTAATGCATGCTACATTATTATAGTTAGAATTTGAAAAGTTCTTCACAAAGGTTTATACATTTTAAAAGTAATACAAAACACTTGATTGAAATAGTAAAGACAACTTGGAAATAAAAAAAATGCTTTAAAAAATGCATTAAAACCATCTACAGATGAACCCTAATATGTGGGTTATTTTTATGCAAGTGGTTCCTGAGATGATGCCCCTTTGGTCAATTTATTAAAATGACCCTGGAACCCAATAGTTTCTCACTCCTGTCAGTCTCCAAATGATTTGGCCCTAAATATATCTTACCTCTGGAAAATATCAGTTAGACATATTCTTGTGCCCTGAAATATTTTCCCTCACACGTACAGAACTCCCTCAGCTGCATCAAAATGTTTTCATAGAGTCTCCATTTAATTGCTTTTTCCTCTTGAAGTCAGCTCACATAGCAATGAGAGACTTGGTGATAGAAAAGTGTTGTGGTCTTTTTGCAGTGAGACGGGGTGACAACAGATAATCGACTACTTATAATATATTAAGGGAGAACAAAGACAAAACAAACATGATAATCCTGAAATCTTCTTTATAATGTTAGTGGTCTTTTTAAAATTCACACACAGCTGTTCATCTCCTGTCTGTTGCCGTTCTGTGCTCTTTGTTGGCAGACATTACACTTTCAGTCAAAGCCAGGTCCAGGGGTAGGTAGAAGTTCCTACACTGAAAACAATATCAGCAGAAGAGTCTGCACCTAAGCACCATCACTGAGGCATATCCCCTGCTTTTCCTTGGCATCTTAAAATCATAGGGGTATCAGAATGATAGAAACAGTAACTTTTATGTGCTACAGAAATTTAGCTATGTGTATGTCGAGACCTAAAGGGATTTATGCAATTTGTTACTTTTGTCTTAAGTGTAAAAACACCTTGTTGCACCATTGCTTTCAATTACTCTACAGTGTCTAGTTTACAAGATTGCTGAAACCTAACAGCAATCTTAAAACTGTCCAGGACATCTCGAAACCTCACAGGATGAGTGGAAATGGTGGCTGGGAGGACCTTTGTTACTGAAAAAAAACTCCCTGCTCTGGCTTTCCGCACATTTATGTTACTGTACAGCATGTCTAAAATGTGCATTACAGAGTGAAAGAAATCTTCCATGTATAAAGTAGGAAGTATCTTATTGTCCTCACGTAAGCTAAACAAGGCATTTCAATATGTGCTTCAAAAGTTTTTTTCTCAAACAATAATAGATTTAACAGTTTGAGGATTAAACTCTACAATAAAAGATGTAAACAAGCACTAGCTGTCCCATTCAAGGCACATGGAAGCATTTATGTCTAGATAGCATGCCCAGTTATGACTAGGGAATGCATATTATTCCCATAACGTGCACATTGAAGAAGACTAGTATAATATACATTTAATCTTTATTGGAAACAAAGCTTGATGGACATGAGCAATATAATACCTCAAAACATATTAGGTCAAAGTAATACAATTCCCTTGGGCAGTTTAACTTTGTACTAGATGATTTTTATACACAGTAACATTTGCTCTTATTGCTACATCAATCAGGAAAATAGTGATGAGTGAAATAGGTTATTCTAATGCTGTCTACAGTTTGTGATGCAAATGTGCACTCACAAACATTCTCTCTCTCTCTCTCTCTCTCTCTCTCTCTCTCTTTCGCACATTTATCAATATTCACATAAAGTGAAAAATAGTTTTCAATCCTTATCGCAATGATAAGGATTGAACTATTTCTCAAATTTATGTACAACCCTGCACAGAAACAGAAATAAAGTTGTCAGCGCTTATTCTTTAAACTGCATATCTGTGTGTGTCTAGCAAAATGAAAACATGAGGTATTAGTTCATATTTTGATCAAAAGACTTAAGCCTGCATCCCACGTCAAGGGTACCTCATTATATGCAGGTCCTACACTGACCTATATGCTTTAAACACTATTAAAATGCAGTTAAAATCAGATGCACTAACCTCCCAGGTATAGGGGTTTACATCTAGCAAAGGCTGGCTTGTGAGCCACACCCAAATGTGCCCTAAATAGGCTTAATGGACAGCTGCTATGACAAAAAGGCAATATTTTGAAACAAAATCAGAGAAAAATAAGCCCGCGCTCGGTATATCCCACATTATATATGGTACCAGCTGCTTGGCAACAAGCCCGCGCTCGGTATATCCCATATTGTATGTGGTACCAGCTGCGTGGCAATATAAATGCCCATATATGTATACAAAACAGAAAGAAAGTTGTCAGCGCTTATTCTTTAATCTGCATATCTGTGTGTGTCTTGCAAAATGAAAACATGAGGTATTAGTTCATATTTTGATCAAAAGACTTAAGCCTGCATCCCACGTCAAGGGTACCTCATTATATGCAGGTGCTACTCTGACCTATATGCTTTAAACACTGTTAAAATGCAGTTAAAATCAGATGCACTCACCTCCCAGGTATAGGGGTTTACATCTAGCAAAGGCTGGCGCTGACAACTTTCTTTCTGTTTTGTATACATATATGGGCATTTATATTGCCAGACAGCTGGTACCACATACAATATGGGATATACCGAGCGCGGGCTTGTTGCCAAGCAGCTGGTACCATATATAATGTGGGATATACCGAGCGCGGGCTTATTTTTCTCTGGTTTTGTTTCAAAATACTGCACAGAAACAGCAGTTCCGATAAACTGCTGTTTCTGTGATAAAAAAAAAATCATACTTACCCCCCTCTTCGGAACGCGCTGTCTCCGAGTCTCCTCCTCGTCCTCTTCACTTTTCTTCGTACAGCAATTGCGTATGTGCAGTTTGAAGAACAAACATCTCGCTCTATCTCTGCAACTATAGTTGCAGAGACAGAGCAGTGAGTGACAGGGAGGGGTCATGTAATCCCTCCACTCATGCGCTGTCCAGCTCTGCTCTTCGGAGCAGAGCTGACAGTACTGAAATTTTTAATTTATGATAATGTACGCCAGCTTCAGCTGGAGTACATTATCATGACAAGTTTCCGAAAAAAACAATTTTTCGGAACTTGTTAGATTGCGAGAGGGAGCAGTCACCATACTATTGAATGGTAACTGCTCCCAAAAACGAAGCAGAATGCAAAGCAACAGATATCCACGATATCTGCTGCGATGCACCTTTCATTAATATGCGGGACACACAGAGAGCCATGGATTGTACGGTAAGTGCACGATAGTGCACCATCACTGTTTCTTAAATATGCCCCTTAATCTCTCTCTCTCTCTCTCTCTCTCTCTCTCTCTTAATCTCTCTCTCTCTCTCTTTGTCTCTCTTGTTTTGCTCTCTAAATATAATATAGTATAGTAGTTAGTATACATTTGTGTCAATCCATCTTAAACCATCTGATTCACATTGTCTACAATGCAGATAATTTTACAAAGACTGACACATAAACACTAGTAGATCAATGAAAAGAGACAAATGCAGACAATAATGCAATTTACATTCATTTCGCCTCTTCAGCGGTTTTGTAGAAGTTCATTTTAATAGATGTGTCAGATAAGCTTGCAACACCATGGTTTCATGATGTATTAAAGTGTGGTCACTGTGGAAACTCTATGGTAAAGATTCTCCTTGGTCCTTAGAATGCTATTATACATGGAGAAAATACAAAACCCTTAACAGAGTTCATTTACTTTGTTTCTATTTATAGCCATCGCCACCAACATATTCAATTTGTGGGTATTATGTGTGGGCTAATGTATTACCAGGTGTAACAGTTATATAGAAATCAGGCAGATTTGTTACACAGTCAAATATAAGCTGGTTATTCCTCTAATGAAACACCCAGAGATGCATTGTGTTGGACATACTCTTATTATTGAAATGCACATTACATGACACTCTGTGCTGGAATTACACCTATTTACATGTATTTTGCAGTTCTTTCTACCCATATATTACCATAAACAAAAGACCTTTACAAAATATTGATTAGTATGTAACAATTAGATTATTTACATCTTAGCTGGTAGTGAATAAATATAATCTAAATACAGATGACAGATTCTTTTGGTGGATGACATATTGGACAGTTGTACGGTATACAATTCTTATAATGAAGTAAGGGATGAAAATCAAACCAGTTTTCATTTGTCTGTGAATATAGAGTGTCCAGCAATGTTCTGTCAAGTGGTTAGTGAGTTAATACTCTGGAAATCAATAGCATGAAAAGTAAAGGAGTCACAAGGCAAAACAATGACTACAAGGTTCTGACTTGTACAGATTTGTAGGTCATTATATTCAGTCAATGTAACATACACATTCCAATTGGATGAGCTTCTGGAGTGGATTTGGCAATAATGGGTATAATTAAATGGGGTCCAAAAAAGAGTTGTGGCGTATCCATGCTTCCTTTTCTGTTTCAGCCCTAATTTTCGTGGATGCACATTAAAGGGTGACGATGATGATGATACAGAAAGTGCCCTACCCCCAGCTACAGCATTAGATCAGATGATTTTGGAGATAAACCACCATAACTAGAAGACACTAAAGTACCACCCGAGTTTGAAAATTTTATTTGTTCATACAAAGCATGGCAGACACTGTGTTGTTAAGCTGTAGCCTGACATTCCATTGCAGTTCTCTGAACAAAATGTAAGTATTACCTCCATGCTCCATTACAGACAGTTGAAGCCACCTCTCACACCTTCAAGATAGTGTACAGTTAAAGAAGCTGATGCCTCAGTCTGTTAAGCTGCTATAACATAATTGCCGCCCCCCTCATCCCATTACTAGTTTCACATGCTGTGTGTGAACCAATTAACACACTGCATTGCATTGCACGTTGCAGATCATGGTGCTGATGCAGTGTTGGGTTATGACATACTTGCCAACTCTCCCGGAATGTCCAGGAGACTCCCGAAATCCGGGTAGGTCTCCTGGACTCCCGGAAAAGCAGTTAAGTGTCCCGCATACTGCAATTTGCTAGCCAAAGTGACGCAATTCGCAGTGAATGATGAGATTGACCGCACCTCTGTCCACCAGCCACTCCCCGCTGTCCGGGATCTCCTGGACTTCACTATGTAATAGTCGGCAAGTATGGTTTATGGGCAAGATATGTGCAGGTCTTCACCAATAGCATATGCACCCAGATTACACCAGGTATAGGGCACATACACTTACGTCCATGTTAATAATAATTTATTTTTGTTTGCACAACACATATTCACTATCAATAAAATGTAAAAACCTCTGGTACAAGAGAAACAACTCTTGTCTCATAAAAAAAAGAAATTACTTAAACACACATACAAAAGCATAATATATGCAACTGCAACAAAGAAAGCACCTTTCCGCATCAGTCCAGCCTTTGCAACACAAACGGTGTGTTGTTGTTGGCGATCATCATCATCATCATTGGCTGTTTGCACTTGCCCTCGACCACCCATAAATAATAAAGCTTGGGCAAGCATATACGTGTCTGCATCTGTTTGACATGCACTTACTTGGCCTACGTTAGAATGCCTCCTGCCTCCCCTCCTCCATCCCGACTCTCCAGGTGCAAGAGCGCTTTATATGCCAGAATCACGCAAATCTGCATAGGCGCATATGTGCACAGCCACTTTTCTGGGCTTATACAGAGTGGTTTCACGCATTATACGCAACACAAACTGGTGAAGTAACCACTCTACAGCAGCCCCCATGTCTGCAAACCTGTCAATCACTTTCTGTGTTCTCTCTTTCACAAGGAATAACTTTTGGATTTATGTGAACTCCACTGTGAATCCACAAAAGAATTCTACAAATAATGAAAGACAGAGGGTGCCTTCTAGTGCAGTAGAATTATTAAATAATATATGCTTTTAAAATATATAAAGTGCTCCGTGCAAATAAGCATTATATCAATGTCCAAAATGTGAAGCTAATCTGATAAATTAGGATGAAGCCTTCAAATCTCATTCATGAGAACCTCAAGCTTTCACATAATTCCCAAATGGAAGAAAATAAACAGTATAGTTAACTCAGCGGTTATCATAGCTAAATTAATCCACATAATACATACAGTACATTATAATAGGGGGCTTACACTGACATACAAAATAGGAATTTGTTTTTTGTTAATGTAATGCATATATTTTTAATAGACCTAAAAACATATTTTTTTAGAAATAATGTTCTTTCCATAACACAGATGTTAATATAAGTGCAACCTTGATACAGAATACTATCATTGTCAGTCACAAGCATTAAAGCAAAGTAGAGCAAAGTGTTTAAGTAATAGCTTCAAACATCAACCAGTGTTGAAAGAAAGTGTAATGACGAGATTAGCTTGTTTCAGCATGCCTGAAGACTTCTGAAATTTGCCTTGGCAATTAAAGCAAGTGATAAAAGCATTACACTGTCGAAAAAACACTGATTGCGAAATATACAATATAATATTTGACTTAGTACTAGTATAATAGTAATAGTACTGCTATATAAATAGTGTTTGCCACTATTTTTTATTTCCTAACCATTTTAAGCTTCCCTTTTTTTTGATTCTGGTGCAGTGTTAAATTGGCATGATCTCTCTGTAAGCCTTTATTTTGTGAGCATGTGATCATAAATTCATGAATATCTTGGTCTTTAGCCTTGAAACTATGGATACAATTTCTTTACTGAAGTTCATATTTCTTGCTTTATTATTTGTTTTTCTACTTGTTTCATGTTTTTTTTATTATAATGCAAACCTGTCATGTTCTGGACACCCTTTGACCACTTCTTGGTGTCTCTACTCCCACGGACTGACACCATATATATAAACATCTGTCTCTTTTTGTTTGTTTTATTGTTTGTACATAGTTGTTAAATTTATATATAAATAGATTTACAGTATGTTTTGAACTTTAGTCTGGAGTGTTTGACTTTAATTAGCAGGTCAATATATTAAAAATGATGCATTATTTCTATTGACTCTATTGTTACAATTTTACCTTGACTGCAGTTTTTAGTCTAGGTTAGGGATGGGCAACTCTATTTATTTCAGGGGTCCTCCAACCTTCAAAATGGAAGCACATTGAACCTTCATTTTAAATAATGAAAAGAAAGCCTGAAAACAATCTTGACATTCTCACATTACTTATCCTAAAATTCCCACACATGCCACACAAACCTTCCACTTCCTCCAAAATAGCCTTACATCCCCTAGACCCGCAGTATCCACAAAATGCCCCCGGATAAACCCAGACCTTCATTTGTCATAAAATGTCCCCACATGCCATCAACTCCTACTTCAAAACTACCACAAATGCTCCCCTGACTTCCCCGCATGACACTCAGACCTAGTTTATATGGTGTTTTACCTTGTTGTTTTCCTTTTGGCAATTATATAGTAGGAATGAGTAAAATTTAATCTCTCTGGTGCTTCACTTCATAGATTTCCTCAGGACCTGAATAAGGTTTGTCCCAGGTCAACTAACTTGTGGGGCCTGTGCCAATAAAATTGTCAAAATGATTTGATGATTCCCCCCACTTGCACCTCACAAATTAAGAAGCGAGAGGCACAGACTTATAGAGCCTGAGGGGAGCCTAAGTGAGTGCTTCCACTGGCCCTGTCCACTCTAAGCACAGTAATACTATAAAGAGAGCCTTGCCTTCACAGAGTTGACTGAATAAGGGACATGGTCCCTTATTGAGATTTGAGCATGGGGAGGGGATAATGGTATAGAGGTATGGTAAACCCCCCTAGGTGTTTGCAACACCAGATGGGAAAGTGTGCTTAAGTAGGAAACATTTGTGGGGCCCCCCGTTTTCCCCCCATAATCTGGCCTTGTTATGCCAGGTAAAGGATTTATTATATAAATAAATATAATAATAAGTATTCATGTTTCAGAAATACAATATTCATTAATAAGTTGTGTATAATAGAATGGTATATATAAATAATGTTATTACTGAATATAGAAAGAATAGACAGAGCAGAGATGGGCAACATGATATTATTCTGGTGTCTCACATACGAAGGGGTCCATGTTTTTGTAGAAAAGTTAAGAGTCATAAAGTC
The DNA here is from genome assembly GCF_038048845.1 of Mixophyes fleayi. Lineage (NCBI taxonomy): Eukaryota > Metazoa > Chordata > Amphibia > Anura > Limnodynastidae > Mixophyes > Mixophyes fleayi. The sequence continues at coordinate 96,426,059 of NC_134402.1, read as the reverse complement.
CACACTGAGGGACAACTTTGAGACTTAAATACCCCAAGTGCATTGTCTGCAGCAATGAGATATCAAAGAACTAGACTAATATGGTGTGTTCCTACTGTCTCAAGCAAATGTTAATCTATGATTTGCAATATGTGCTAGTTACTGCTTCATTGATATCAAAACCATTTGGGAAATGAAAGCCATACTGGCAGTTGCCTAGGGCACCAATGACTAGGCAGAGCCTAAAACACTGAGTGAGTGATATAATGCCACTCATTTATTATTTTTAATCAACCAAAGTTTCCCCCACATGGAGCTCCAGCCCCTGAGATGGAAGAAAAGCACAGCAGCTTCTTCCTTATGAAACTGTCAACTGCTGCTCCTCAATGACTCTGATAGTGTGGTGCTTGGATGCAGGCCCGGCTCACCCATTAGGCAAGGTTAGGCACTTGCCTAGGGCACCGGGCTCTGGAGGGCGCCACAGTATTCTAAAATACTTTAAAACTGTGCGGCGACCGCTGACCATACCTGTCACGGCCGCCGCACAGCATTCAGATGGACGGGAAGGGGGGGAAGAGGCTATTTTGTCACCACCGCCGCCTCTCTGCTCCGTCTCCTTCCCTCCACTTACTACTGTCAGTGATAGAGATAGTGGTGAGACAAGGTAAGGAGAGGAGGGAGGAGGGAGGAGGGCGGCGATTTTTGCGGGGGGGGCGGCGATTTTTGCGGGGGGGGGCGCCGCTTTTTTAAAAATGCCTAGGGCGCCGTGGACCCTAGCACCGGCCCTGCTTGGATGTGATGTCACAACCAAGCCCCACTCTCCCAGTCTATAGAACAGAGGTATCCACCGGCACCTCCCATCTGCAAAGGTAAGAAGCAGCATGGATGTGGGAGCACCGTCCACTGAGGGGGAGCGTCTACCTGGATTATTCAGGACACTTCTTAAAACAAATGTTTGACACATTTTAAAAATTCATATTTAGCCACTGTTTTTAAATCCTATTAGACAATGTATTATGGCAGACATATATATATATATATATATATATATATATATATATATACAAGTTAACCCGTGCATGATACTCATGCATTCTAGTCAAATCAAGATACTTAAGGTCTTAAAAAGGTTTTTGTCATGCATTTGGGCCTAGCCCAGGCCTCCTCAGGGGAAGATTGTTACTTCCCGACGCAAGCGCCCTTTTTAATGTGTGTTCATGAGGTAAAATTACCTCACGAAAATGAGTTTGACCCCTCAACTCGTAAATTAAGCCTTTACTACCCCTCCCACGGGGGGAAGGGGGGATGATGGAAGTTAACTGATTTGACTATTCTAATTTTTTTGTCAAATAATGTCAGTATACCAAATTTCAGGTCAATTGGATGAGCCCTTTCTGAGAAAATAGTTTTTTTCCACACACACACACTAACGCACGCCTCTACACGTGTGTTCATGAGGTAAAATTACTTCACGAAAATGAGCTTGAGCCCTACCAAATTTCAGCCCTTTTTGAATTTTTTTTCCCACACACACTAAGAATTTAGTAGGTCAGTGTATAACTCCGCCCAGCAGGTGGCGCTGCAACTTGTTTTTTTTTTTTCCACACACACAGACAGACAGACGCCACTAAGCATTTATATATTAGATACAATTCCTAATTGTGCCAGAGGTCTAGATTTACCCATGCAGGTGCATATTTGTATGACTGTGCACATTTCTTACTATGTAGACACAATAGGGGTCATTCTGCAAAAAGCCCTTATTGTACAGCAAAAACAAATTATTTTATCAAAAGTGGTATATTTCTATAGAGTAATATAGAGCTCAATTAATGACTATATTACACAAAGAAGCAAATGAACACCATTCACACAGTGAGCTGACTGCATTATTTTCACTTAACCACGCCCACTACAATTGAGGTGAAACATATCCACCACGTTTTAGAGGTTCACCAGAAGTAGTGTGCTCCGTCTGTAGTTCCTTACTCTCCCGGAATATCCGGGAAACTCCTGAAATTCTGAGAGTTCTCCTGGACTCCCAGGAGAGCAAGGCAGCCTCCCGCATCCTGCCACTTCTTTAGTGAAAGGTGGGGGGGACAGGCCTTAGTGATGTGACTCACAGCGAATCAGTTCATTCTGGCCCCACCTCCTGCTGCAATAGACCGAAAATGTGTTCATTCAGTCGAGGGGCAGGGCCTAATGATGCCATTGATCTAGCCACGCCAGTACACAGCAGTGAGATGGGGAGATCTCAAATGTTGGCAAATATGCAGAAGAAGCCTCACAGTAGAAAGTAATTTTCAAGCTCTAAATACACCTTCTAAGCATTCTGTGTCTTTATCTTGTGCACAGAAAGAAAAAAAGGCTTCATCTTTTATTTTATTTATATTTTTTTTCATAATTTAGCAAACAGCCATAATGTTAGCACAATAGCAATATGTGACCATTAGCAGCAGGATAATGATGTGTCATTATCTTCATTTTTCTCCCTCTTAACAGCTAAGAGAGATGTGGAAATTAAAGTAATCAATTAATGATAGTTTAACTGGGGTCAGGAAATATAAAGCTAGTTAGGTGGGGGGAGGTTTATTGAAGACCATGATTTATCAGAGGCGCAGATGAACTAAGCAGGGAGAAAAAGCGAAACAGTAGAACAATCATAAATGTGTATGTTCTGACTATCAAACTATTAAAAGTACCAAAAAATAGACTGAGGTTAGATAGAAATCGGTAAGGGCACACCATTGTGTTAATACTTGTCTTTACTTATTAAAATAAAATAAAATAATGCAACACTTGGATGGTTACAGTTGTACGTATGCAAAACAAAAATATACCCACACTAGAATAGAATATCATAAATTTATATGATTTCATATTATTCATTACATTTTGAACATAATCAATGTTATGAATCCCCACTAAATATACTAGCGGAATATTAGAAATTTAATTGCTTAATTGCTTAAAACATAGTAAATGGGATAGTGAAAAAAGTGTCTTAAGATGTAATTAATCATACTTGCCTACTCTCCCGGATATTCCGGATGACTCCCGAACTCTCAGACTCATAGGAGAGCAGACAATCTCCTGGACGTGATGGAGGCGGGGCGTAATGACGCGATTGCGCGTCATCAAGCCCGGTCCCCTACTTTGAAATGCCATGAATTTTAGCATTTCTTAGCAGTGGTGGAGCTACAATGATGCAATAGCGTCGCCACGCCCCCTCCTACCACCTATCGCATGATCCCTGCTCCTGGAGCAAAGGTTAAAAAAGTTGGTAAGTATGTAATTAACATAAAGTGAGGGTCTGTTTCTTTATAATCAAAAATATTTTAGAAGGAACTTCTAACATGTATTTGTTTTATTTTATCATATTTTTAGGGCCATTTATGAAATTCTTAGTCTTTATATAACATCTACCAGAAAGAGTTAATCAGAGAAAATTTATTGCAGAGTAATATTTAACCAAATTTTTCTGTGATTTAATAGCAACTCACTATGCAATTAATAAGAGAGGCATTTTCTTAATATTTATTTTTTATATATATATATATATTGCATATTGATATTTATTTTGTTGGGGATGTTTTAGAGTCAGTACTTGCAATAGTAATTCCCTTTTTCTCCTCTTTTATGATTACAATTGGAGTCATCAAAAAATACGGCACAAAGTATCATGCAAAAAAAAAAATCAATAAAGGAAGTTTAAACGTAAAATCTCGTTGCAAATGCTGCAAATTATTCCACTGATAGTTTCTAATAGAGATGACAGTTCTTTAAATATAACAACTTTTGAACAGCAGGGAACATGTACAAATGGAAATCTGCAAAGAAGTGATAATAGTTTTACGGTTTCAATCATGCAATTTGAGTATTATATTAATGCATATCAATAAAGCTTCCACAGCTCATAGAGACATTAACTGTGCTTGCGGGGAGGGGAGAGGGGGACATTTACTGTGATTGCAGGGAGGGGAGAGGGGGACATTTACTGTGATTGCGGGGAGAGGAGAGGGGGACATTTACTTTGGGGGGAGGGGAACATTTACTGTGATGAGGGAGTGGGGAGGAATGTACTGTGATGAGGGATAGGGGGCGCATGTATGGCGAAGAGAGAGGGGGACACATGTATGGGGAGGGGGCACATGTATGGGGACGGGGGGCCCTATCAGATTAATTAGTACTGGGCCCCACAGTTTCTGATGGCAGCCCTGTGCACAATAGGGAGATGCGTATCATCCTTGTGGAGGAAAAAACAAGATAGCAGTCAGTGTAGTGTGTATGAGTTTGGGGATCCTGCCCCAAGGCATAAGTTACATTCTAGATACTAAGAACTACATCACTATGCATACCTGACATGGAAGTGTGTGTTCACAAGCAGGTGAAGGAAGTAGGAGCAATTGAACAGACCATCCCTATGATATGAATGGGAGGCTTCCTAGCCTAAAATCCAACAGTATAATCCATTAAATGGGCAGGTCAAACCTTGAGTTTTAAATTTGACAGTATGGTATCCAGTGGTAATTTGCTTAAAAAAAATGCAGGTCTGACAGAATTTAAGAGAATGTTGCAGAAAATGGTTATTTTCTACTTATTATTATTATTATTATTATTACTATTATTATTATTTATTTATTTTTACGGCGCCACCGCTGATTTCTGCGCTATCACTATTTCTCCATTGTGAACCGTTTTTACACTGATTTTTGTCATCCCCATATAGCTCTATGAGGATGACAAAAACTGTCAATTTATCAAGCAGTGAAAAAATAAACTTTTCACTGCTTAAATGTTTAAGGTCTTGCATAATTAACGCCTTCTGTAGATGGCGTGAACCCATACCTACAATGTGTACTAGTTCTGTCGGAGTCTTGGAGAGAAGATCAGCGAAGAGGCAGCTGACCTCTGCCTGGTTCCTAGACAGAAGACTGCTTGCTACTCCCTCTGCCAGGCCAGTGTATAACCTGATGTATGCCTGATAGTTGTACAAAGAACAAGCTGTAAAAAAGGATCTGCAAAATCCTTCTGCTGAATTAAAGTAAGAGATGACAAGTTCTGGTCTAAATATACATTAATAAAAATTAACTGTTTCCTTGTGCAGAAAGGTTGTTGATATGTGAGTTAATCAATAATCATTAATATTAGATAATATATTTGATTGATGTGGCCTTTAGATGCTGTGGTCCGGACCACCAGCATTCGGCACCCCAAGTTGCAAATTTCTTATTAGCACCTGCAAGGGTAATTTAATCACGGAGGGTAGTTTCCACTGAAAAATGAGATTTACCGCCTGCATTCTTCACTAAAATTACCTCTGCTGGAGAAAGACTTTGTTGGGATAGGTAGTTTTTGCTGCTGGTGTCCCGGCAAAACTAACTGCCATAAACAAAGATAAAAATATAAAATAAAATATTAATTTTCACCAGAAGCAGACTCTCCTTAATAAATAGAGCCCTAAGCATGTTACTAAAGGCAGTGCATAGAGTTGTGTTCATTAAGTCCTTCAGGGACTACTGTCTCAAATTCATGGATCTTTTCTTATAAGGCATCTGAGACCGGTCACCCCATGTTAAAATTTTTATTTAATTTTATCACATTGAAATTGATATGTCAAAAGGGGCTGATCTGTGCATGCATCAGCCCTCGCGTGTGCTCAGAAGAGCAGAGCGGTAAGTAGATTTCCTCACTAAAAAAATTTTGATGTTCTGCAGAGCAATGCACTAGAGGTAATGGAAAGACAGGAAGCCACATCCTAATACAAACAGGTGTCTGACTAAAAGAACTGACACCTAGAGAAGATGGGAGGTGTTAGTTATAGTGCTGGCAATTAATGGGCAGCCAATAGGAGGGCAACAGAAGGATTATGAAGACAGTGGTTCTGCGCATGCACAGAACAACTGGAAGGATGAGAGAAGCCGCATGGAGCGATGACAAGAGGGCAGGTAGGCTGATGGTCTGGCATGTGAAAGTTCCCCCGCCTTTAAAGGTGGTCACTGAACACCTAGAGCTGGGTTTCCTGGGAAACTTAGTGAGAAATTTCTTTAGTAGTGAGGGTACATTGACATCAGATGCGCTTACCCAGGAGCACTCTTCAGGGCCAAAACCTTTCTAATCCACGAGGTACTTGATTCCTCCTCTGTAATTGCTAGAGTCCAGGATGCGACTAATTTCAAATTCCTCATCCTGTTAAACTATAGGAAGAGTTGAAATAGATGAGGGAGAGGAAAATCGATTAATCATGAGATGTCTTAACAACGAAATGTGGAGTAAGTTGGAAATGCGGAGGGAGGTGGGTAGGTGCAACTTGAAGCAGATAGGACTGATGACTTGAGCGATTTATAAGGGTCAATAAAACAGGGGGCAAACTCCATTCCAATAAGTCAAATGTTCTTCGTGTAGAGCCATACTTTATCTCCAACCTTCAAAGCTGCAGCAGCCCTAAGCTTCTTATCCGCAAAGAATTTATAATGACCAGAGGATCTCTTGAGAGCTTTTCGAACTCAAGACCATATACATAAGAAGTCTCTTCATAAAAAGTTGACAGCAGGAACTTGGGTGTCAAATTTTGGAAGAAGAGAAATAGCACTGTACACGATAGAGAATGAAGTGGCAGAGGTGGATTCTTGATAAGAGATGTTCTGGACAAATTCCACCCATGGTAAAAAAGGTCAGCCCAGTCATCTTCGGGAGCAGAAGAGAAGATTTCAAGAAAGATTTCGAGATCCTGATTGACTCTTTCTCTTTGTCCATTTGATTGAGGGTGGTAGGTGAAAGAGAAGCTTAAACGGACTCCAAGAAAACAGATTCCAAGATTGGAGACAATCTCAAAGGGACATCGATATAAGGAAAATCTCCTTTATAAAATGCTGAGCCAATACTGGAGAAGATGGAATGCCACTGAGAGGAACAAAATGAACCATCTTAGAGAAACAATCTACTATTACCCAGATAGTATTAAATCTTCGTCTAGGAGGGAGATCTGTAATGAAATCCATCGTACGGTAGGTCCAAGGCTTGATGGGCAGTGGAAGTGGATGGAGTAAACCAGATGAACATTGGCGAGGAGACTTATGCTGAACACAGGTGTTGCAGGCCTCCACAAAGTCCTTGACATCCGATCAAAGTTTCGGACACAAGTAATTCCGGGAAATGAGTTCTGAAGTCTTACGGGAGCCAAGATGACCAGTGAAGAGGGATGCATGAAACCATACAAGACAGGGGTGAACAAAGGTCTTCCCTGGTGGTGGAGTAGGAACTGAAGTCAGCAGGTTGCGTTTAGGCACATGGATGAAACTGGCCTTGTGGAGACTTTTGGGATAGCACAGTTCCAACACCCACAGTGGATACATCATGCATCCTCCTCAAGGAAGAAAGGGAGTGATGTATCAGGTTGCTTGAGATTGGGGGCCATGGAGAAAGTTGCCTTGAGAAAAGTGAAAGCCTCAATGGCCTTGGGTGACCAAGATTGGCTGTTCCGCGTTAGAGCTACAATAGGATATGATAGTAGATTATCCTAAAATAAATTGCCTATAATAATTAGCAAATCCAAAGAAGCACTGGATGGACTTAAGGCTGCTAGGTTGAGGTCACTCTAATATAGCTCGGACTTTATCGGGATCCAAGCCGGAACCTGAAACAATGTATCCGAGGAAAGGCATACAGGGAGCTTCAATTGAACACTTTTTGAGTTTCCAGTAGAGATTATTTTTCCGTAATCTAGAGAGAACTTCAGTCACATGACAATGGTGAGAAATGATGTCCTTGGAAAAAGTCATTTTCCACTCGTCCCCGGCCCGGATCCTGATGAGGTTGTAGGCCCCAGGGAAATCCAGTTACGTGAAGACTCTGGCTCCTTTGATGTGATCAAAGAGCTCGGTGATCAGTGGAATGGGATACTGATTCTTGATAGTAATAGAATTAAGACCATGGTAATCGATGTAAGATTGAAGTGCCGGAGAGGTGGAGGGTCCAATAAATCCACGTTGCAATTTCTCCTTGATATAATCAGACATCACATCAGTCTTGCGTAATGAGAGAGGATATACCCGACCATGAGGGGGAAACTTGCCAGGTTGTAGATCAATGGGGCAATCCCAGGGGCGATGAGGTGGTAGATGTTCAGAATGAGCTTTACCAAAAACATCAGGGAAAGACAAATATTGGGATGGCAAAGTGATAGAAGAGGATTTCAGGGATGTGAGGATAGTGCCCCATAGCAAGATTTGAGAAGAAGCCCAGTATAGGTGAGGAGAATGTAACTGGAGCCATGGTAAACCCCAAATGATAAAGCTAGTAGATAGGGGTAGGATGAGGAAGGAAATCTGTTCCCGATGTAGGGCCCCTACTTGAAATGAGAGTCGATCGGTGCACCTATGGAGAAGTCCATTGGTGATAGGAAAACCGTTGATAGTGGTAACCACAATATGAGTTTTCAAAGGAATTGAAGGCAAAGCCATTTGGGAGGAATAACGAAAGAGAAGTGAAATTCCAAGCTGCCCCAGAATCCAGTAATGCACTAGTCTGCAGAGCTTTACCATTAGGTAGTGGAGATGACACACAGGGTGCGATGTTCTGTGGAGCAATACACTAGAGGTAATGGATACAGGATACAATCGTCTGTAGAGCTTTACCACTAAGTAGTGGAGATGACACACAGGGTGCAATGTTCTGCTGAGCAATACACTGGAGTTAATGGACACAGGATGCAATGATCTGCAGAGTTTTACCACTAAGTAGTGGAGATGACACACAGGGTGCAATGTTCTGTGGAGCAATACAATGGAGGCAAAGGAGAGACAGGGAGCCATGTCCTAATACAGACAGGTATCTGACTAAAAGAACCAGCACCTAGAGAGAAGATGAAGGTGCTAGTAATAGTGTTAGCAATGAATGGGCGGCCAATAGGAGGGCAGCAGAAGAATTATGAAGAAAGTGGTTCTGCGCATGCACAGAACCACCGAAAAGATGGATGCCAGGAGAAGCCACACAGAGTGGTGACAAGAGGGCAGGTGGGCGTGTCGGGCCCTGGTGGTGAACGCAAGGATCATGAGGAGCAAGTATGGTTCAGAGTGGAGATTTGCGAGGGTGCACTAGTGTTGGTTGTATAAATGGGAGTAGGGTAATCTCTAATAAACAGATAGGCATTCAGAGAGCGTTTAAAAAATTTAGGGCGGTGGGAGAGTCTGATCAGGCATGCTAAGGAATTCCATAAGTGGATAGCGGCACAGGAGAAGTCTTGTGGGCTGAAGTGAACATGATTGTCAGAGATGAAGTGATGGGGAGGTCAGAGGTATATCTGAGAGGGGAAGCGGGAGAGTATTTTGATATGGTATTTTCGATAAAGATGAAAAAGGTGAAATGGATTCTGGAGGAGCTAGTATAGAGATTTGCAATGATAAAGGAAAACAGACTATAATATGTTGGATGCATTTGCGTCCAGAAAGTAAGCTGGAAAAAAACACACGCACGAAAAAGTGCATTTACATGTATATGTTTTGTCAGACGTATCTCAAGATGCATCTGTAACGGAGCAGATGGTTGGCACCCCATAAGTAATGTAAGATAGAAATCCACAGTCCTTATGGTATGGTAAAGTGGCAAATGTCCCCCCAATAGTGTTGGAATTAAACAAGGGATACAGGGCTAAAACTGCATTAACTCGTGGGTTTATACTCTTTACTTGCGGAGTAAGGTTTAATCACCATGGTCAGGGGCAGGGCAGGCTTGAGGTAAGGGAGGCATCTGCCCACTGGGGTACATTGTGCTGGGTCACTGAACCACCTGCATTTTTGTTCCTTTACAATGTTCCTAATATGCTGCTGTGCCAAATCTTACCCCCAGGCTAAAATTTGCCAGCCCTTCTCTGACTGCAGCAGATAAGTACCAATAGTGTAGTACCACAAGAACCTTAAATATGCAAGGTTATTCAACATGCCACAAAATAACAATTTAGGAATCTTTAACAATAACGGCAAAATGCGAACATAATTCAATACAGATCAACACATAGGTCACTGAATAAATATCTCACTTGAAGTTAGGCATTGCTTTAGTGAAATGAGTTTCACTGAATAAATACTTTTGAGAGACAATCGGTTGCTATTTGTTTAATTAGAAAATTACACTAAATCCTGCTGCAGTAGATTATCTAGACAAATCAATCACGATAGACTTTCAGTGCAATTATACAATACACTTATCATACAGAATAAATAGAGATGCAACAAGGATTAATCCATCTTATTCAGGTTAGATGCTTTAGAAGAAATGACTGTAGACTAGTGTCACTTCACAATAGACAGAACCTACAGGGGAAAGTTAAAGTTAAGGCTAAGCGAAGTTTCACCTGGACACATAGGGCTAGATTTACTAAGCTGCGATTTTGAAAAAGTGGGGATGTTGCCTATAGCAACCAATCAGATTCTAGCTTTCATTTATTTAGTACCTTCTACAAAATGACAGCTAGAGTCTGATTGGTTGCTATAGGCAACATCCCCACTTTTTTAAAATCGCAGCTTAGTAAATCTAGCACATAATGTTTATTTACTTTAACAAGATGAAATCAGTAATCGACTTGATGCATGCAAGCCTCCTGATCTCAGTGTAAGTAACACAATTTTTACTTATCAATCCATCTAAGAGAATAATCAGATCTCTCCCAGAAACTATTTTAGGCAGTTTCACAATAGGATCAAACTTCTGATACAATATAGACAAACTCTTGTAACAAATGATTTCTCCCCATGTCTCTTGCACACTACATCAGCTTGCAGATAAAATTTAAAGACAGCAGAATTGTCTGGAATAAACTCTTCCTTCAGACAGCACTATAACCTCTCAATAAAAATATTACAGACCGGATCAGAGGTTTTAATAACACAGCGTGATATTTCACTTATTCCACTTTAATAACTTGAACATAACAAAGCAAAATAAATCATAAAGTTATCTGACTTATAAGAGGTTTACCCACGCTGTCATGGGAAACCCCCTTATACTATAAATAGAGCTTGCCTCTGTGGAAATCTCATTAGCAGCGGGGTGCTTGTGTAATATACAAGCACCCCACGAGCACAGTAACGTGTGTCTCATGGTCTGTTATTTTATTCAAGCATGTTCTGGGTGGATTTACAAAAAGGGGGTCATTTTGCCCAGAAGAAAGAAAGAATTTACAAGCCTTTGTGGAATTACAAAAAGAGGGTCATTTTGACCAGAAACAAAGAGAACTTTTTCCCTGGACTATTTGGAATTATAAATTATTTGGGACACCTTCATGGACCTTTGTGGAATATAATTTATTTGGACATAGTTAACAAAACCTGTTTAGATTAGCAAGATTCTATGAACAAAAGAAGACATCAGATTGGTGAGTATTTGAGGTGTTTTTATTTTTAATAAATAGATATAGTTGTAACAAGGGTGTTTGTAATTTTTGCGGTTATATTATTTTTATTAAAGCAATGTAGTATTAGTGAGGGTGTTGTGGCTTATTTTACATTTTTGTTTGTGGTACTACAGGTCGCAGCAAGCATTTGGTGTCAGGGCATGTTGGCGCTTGGCCTGGCTGCCATGGGTATGCTGGTGTTTGTAGTTCTACAAGCCCCAGCATGCCCAGACTGATAATGACAGCCCAGGCTGGCTGGGACTTGCCTCGTTATTACCCTAAACCCACCACCCCAGGGACTGAACTGGGTATTCCTAGAGGTGGGACTTGCATGAGTTTTGTACAGACCCCACTTCCTAGGGAATCCAGCCAAGTACTGAACAGCCTGGGGTTGGTTGTAATTATAGCGGGGGGGGGCCCTCTGCCATGTGTCCCCCTGTTATAGTGCCACATACCCCGGTTGGAAATCAGGGGGACCCCACACATTTTTTTTACAGATTTTTGAGCAACCAGCAGTAGACTGGCAGCACTTGGGTTAATAGTCTTTTGGGGATTTTTTTGTTTTTCTTACAATCAGAAGTTAGGGCAAAATCATCCAATGTTTACAAGTAAAACTTTAAACCAATCAGAAAAGATTTTTAGCTAAAGACGGGCGAGTTTAAAGCGTTGCACATAACAAGAGATGAACAGCGATTTTGAAGTTTAGACTAAAAATCACTACTTAATACATATGGCGACTTGGGGGCTCAAATCACCGCTTATCTCTTACGATTTGCGGTAATCTGAAATTGCTTAAAAATCACAGCTTGATACATTTACCCCAAGGAAGCTTGTCAATGGCTACTGGAGCAGACTGGAGTTCCCCACACAAGGAAGGAAATTCTCTGGAGGAGTCTTGGAAATAGATAGAGTCCCACAAACCGAATATCAAGGCATTTATTTAGCTAAGAGACAGGGGAGCCAAAAAAAACAAATATTATAGCCCTGTATTGCCCAATAAAGACACACGCTCTGGACACAGACCGTGTATCTACAATTCCAAATGTCCAGGGGGTGGGTAGCAGTCTTGTGACTACAATTATAATAGTTTATGGGAGCATGTCCAAAATGGTGACCGTGTGCAGTCGCTGCTGGGGAGGGGAATACCTGGTATTGTGATGAGCTCGCAGAGAAGTGTGCCGAATGATGGGAGCTGCTTAGTAAGTTTGGCGCATGACAGCCTTGCAGTACCCAAAACAGATACTCCTCCTGACAGGTCTATAAACATATGTGTCCAGGTCATCTCAGTTGCAGTTATGTGAATAGGGCTTTATTGTACTCAGCTTGCCCGCTCCTTCCCTCTGTTTTACCTCTGCAAGCATTGTATGTGTAAAATGTAACAAAATATGTATACATCCATATATTTTCCCTTTTTGGTGTGCATGTGCAGTACGGAAATGCGTATTTTACAGAACAACAGCCGACATACAACTCTTCATGAGCTCACATATGTATATGTGGATAAAAGCATTCATTATATTTATGCCTGGACCTTTAAAATAATATATTGCTTACATTGAAACCTTGCAAACAATTGGATACAGCTCTGACTTATATATGTATGTACATAAAAAGAGATAAAATCTTAATGTAATGGACATCGTAAATTACAAACCACCTCTCTCACAGTTGTTAACACTGTGCTCTAACCTTACACTGTGTGCATTCACTCATCTGTCCCAAACCTAAGGAGACATCATGTAGCCAAGCCTCGGTGCAGTAACTCCAAAACAGGGATAGAATGGTAATCAGGAGGCACTTACAATACTTTTGAAGGAAAAATATGTTTATCCCCTGGAAAAGGAGGTCATATGTTAAAAAAATATATATTTATATATCTATATATGTATACCTATCTATATCTATATATATATATATATATATATATATATATATCATCATCATCACCATTTATTTATATAGCGCCACTAATTCCGCAGCACTGTACAGAGAACTCACTCACATCAGTCCCTGCCCCATTGGGGCTTACAGTCTAAATTCCCTATATATCTATCTATATGTATATATATATATATATATATATGTATATCTAGATAGATGGATATAGATATACACACACACACACATATATATATATATATATATATATATATATATATATATATATATATATTATGGATTATTCTGGATTATGTCTAGTTTATTCTGCTTTTGTACATTTTTCATACATCTGTTCTCTCCTCTCTCTGGGTGTGTAGTTGTGACCACAAATGAATTTCAACTTATCACTTCCATGTTCACCCAAATATCACTATCATACTTCATAGTAATTATATTATCGTATTATAAATACCATCACCAACTGTCAACATAATGATTTTACAGTCCCTCATCCCCTCCAAGGGAACTTTGCTATGTGTGGCACTAGCAGACAGCAGTACAAACTCTGTGCCATCCATGTCATGTGACCCACGCAAGGTGAGTTGCTTACTCTGCGTGAGTTCATGTGTATACCTTCAATGTTCAGTATTACAACTTTACTGTATAGCAATGAATACCTTCTACCACACATGCACTCATAGTTCTTCCATCACAAAGAAAAATGTCCTGCATATAACAATTCAGAATAGACTGAGGTCTGAATGAGACATTTAAAATTGCCACAGTTTATTTAATAATATGCATCTTAATGTCAATCTATACTCCATATCAGTTTACACTCCTTATCAATGTATATTAGTTTACACTACCTCATTTTGTGCATGTATCATAATATAATACTAATAAAATTATATATATATTAAAAATTAATTTTCACAATACCAGGCTTTTATTGGGATGCTTATTCTCCTATTTTTTATTTTGTGACTTTAGCACAATTGTTACACTGATTCTTCATGGTTATTTTTAATATATACCTTTATGTGCTTAAATTTTATGTTATTATATTAATATATATTGTGAGTAAATAATTATATTATTTGCTAGCATACTTATTGCATTACTATATTTCCATTATTTTATTGCCTTCTCACATACTGATAACATTTATATATTGACACAGTTTATTTAATAATATGCATCATAATGTCAATCTATACTCCATCTCAATATACACTCCATATCAATGTATATTAGTTTACACTACCTCATTTTGTGTATTTGTATTCAATATTAAAAATAATGTTCCGACCTATATCATAATATAATACTAATAAAATTATATATATTAAAAATAAATTTTCACAATACCAGGCTTTTATTGGGATGCTTATTCTCCTATTTTTTTTTATTTTGTGACTTTTGCACAATTGTTACACTGATTCTTCATGGTTATTTTTAATATATACCTTTATGTGATTATATTTTATGTTATTTTATTATTATATATTGTGAGTAAATAATTATATTATTTGATAGCATACTTATTGCATTACTATATTTCCATTATTTTATTGCCTTCTCACATACTGATAACATTTATATATTTAAGGCTGTTGCTTTTTAAATAACAGACATGATAATTCTATTACTTTAAAATGCTTAACGGTTGATAACATAAATCTTTAACATAAGCTTAGCACTTATGCTATGTAGTAAGAGACACCACACCAACCTGTTGGTAATTGGCTCCATTTATTATATTAACCTTGCACTGATATGGTGGAGGGAAAACACTTTACTCAGCCTTGGCTATAAAATATAACTTTTATTAATTTATATTAAAAAACATAAATTTTAAAATAGCGAAATATTGAAGTGTATAGTGATTTAAGTGAACCACCTCGGCATTAAATTAAAAGTTCCTTCACCTCACCTTAAATAATTAGCCCCCACATACACTCCACCATTAAATAGCCTACCTCCCACACTATATTAAGATCCTCCTTTTTCTCACATATTATATTAAAATACTGCGCGTGCACACACATACACACACACGCAATATTTAAAATACTGCACGTGCATGCACACACGCACACTATATGAACATGGCCAAACGCACACTATAGCAACATGGGGCCCACACAGACACACTATTAGCCACACAGACACACTATTAGCCACACACGCTATTTGCCACACAGCCACACTATTTGCCACACAGACACACTATTTGCCACACAGACACACTATTAGCCACACAGTCACACTATTTTCCACACAGACACACTAGTAGCCACACAGGCACACAATTAGCCACACACACTATTTGCCACACAGCCACACTATTAGCCACACAATTTGCCACACAGCCACACTATTAGCCACACAATTTGCCACAGAGACACACTATAAGCCACACACACTATTTTCCACACAGCCACACTATTAGCCACACACACTATTTGCCACACAGCCAGTCTATTAGCCAAACACACTATTTTCCACACAGCCACACTATTAGCCACACACACTATTAGCCACACAGACACACTATTACACACACAGACACTTACCTTTTTACATCCAGCAGCGCTCTACGCGCTGCCCGGCGGACGGAGAATCAGTGATTGCCGCCTATGCGAGCAATCACATGGGACGACACCATGTGACAGGTCCCATGTGATTGCTCACATAGGCGGCAGTCACTGATTCACCATCTGCCGAGTAGCACGCAGAGTGCTGCTGCTCGGTGGTGGGCATGCAGACCAGGCCATCGGCCCTTCTGGGATTTACCAGAAGTGCCAGATGACCAGTCCGGCCCTGTCCGGGACTAGAACAGCAAACCCGTACCATACCTGGCCTGCACACAATTACCACGACTTGCCCATAAGTGGCCTATTAACTCTGGGGCTAGATCAGCACACCCGGGCCATACCTGGCCTGCGCATGATTACCATGGCCTGCGCACTTGTGGCACATAACCTCCTGTGCTAGACCAACACACGTACCATTCCTGGCCTGCGCGCCCTGTGGCCCAACATTACCTCCGGGGCTAGACCAGCACACCGATACCACACCTTGGTCCACACACCATGTGGCTCATCATTACCTCCGGGGCTAGACCAGCACACCTGTACAATACCTTGGTCTGCTCAACATGTGGCCCATCATTACCTCTGGGGCTAGACCAGCACACCAGTACAATACCTCGGTCCGTGCACCAAATGGCCCATCATACCTCTGGGGATAAACTAGCACACCTGTACCAGTTACCAGAACCCATGCACCTCCAAGCACACAATCTCAAGCCAAAACTTCAACCCGGGCAACAATAACACTGGATTCAGCAGTCGGGAATGAGTGGGAGGGCTGCTTGTCAGGATCCCAAGAGAATTATTTGACTCCTCCTTGTCCTTATATATTCTGACCCCTTGATCATGTCCTCACCATCTCACCATGACCTGTACATAGTCATCACCACCTCCTTAGTTAATTAAACCTTAATAGGACCAAATAGTTATGTACACAAACCTCAGATTTTATTCTTCCTCTGGCTTAATCCATCCCTCAGTTCTAATATTCCAGGAGTGTTAAATATGGTACATATATATTTTAAGAAGAGTTTGTAATAATAATAGTTTTTTATAATAATTTTTCTAAGAGTTGATCATCTGTTAAACTCAGCTGTCATATAGACCTGCTTTTCAGTTGGCAGCAGATGCGCACTAGCACAAGTACTCGTATAGAGCCTTTTTTATGAACTAATGTGTAGCTACCCAATGATATCAGTTCCTTTATGATCGATCAGGCTCGACTGTGGCACAGAAGTACTCAGAGGTTAAATCGCACATGATCAGTTCACCTCTGAGTAAATGCAGAGGACCAACCCAGAGGAGTTAATAGTAAAGCACAATGTTAATGAAGGTAGTTAATTGTAAGATGGCAGGTTACTAAGAAAGTGTTATTAATAATGCATAATAAAGGGGTTAATGATGGTTGATGTAGGGGTTAAGGATGGAGATGTGGCATAATGGCCCAGTACCACAACACCAAATTATCATTGACACGGATAAGTAACAGCTGGCAGCTTCACAGATAAGAAACTGTTGGCTGTTGCCCCTTCATGTTAGTTTAGGGTGCTCATCTTAAGTTTGAGGAGGGGAATGATGAAGAGGCCAATGCTGATGTCGAGGGAGGGGGGGGGGGTGAATATGTTTGAGGTGTCAGAGGGAAAATAGTGAATGGACTTGAGGTGAGGATATCAGGTAATAGATTTAAAAAACAAAAAAATTAATTTGCCTGGCTCCTAAATTTTTAGGTTGGTGTCTAGACTTGTGTTCTTCAAAATATAATATACAGTATACAGTAGGACAGCACAGAAGTTAAGTGGTTAGCACTTCTGCCTCACATCACTGGGTCATGAGTTCGATCCACGACCATGACCTTATCTGTGTGGAGTTTGTATGTTCTCCCTGTGTTTGCGTGGGTTTCCTCCGGGTGCTCCGGTTTTCTCCAACACTCCAAAACATACTAGCAGGTTAATTGGCAGCTATCAAACTGACCCTAGTGTCTCTCTCTATCTGTGTGTATGTTAGGGAATTTAGACTGTAAGCTCCAATGGGGCAGGTACTGATGTGAGTGAGTTCTCAGCATTGCAGAATTAGTAGCGCTAGATGGTGATGATGAAATTAAATTCTTAGAGCAGAAATCCAATGAAAAAAGTGTGTTTTTGTACCACAAATCACTGTGTTTAGCTGTAAGAAGCTTGACCATTGCCATTTTTTTCTTGACTTGTTTTTCTCATCTTGCTATTAATGATTTATATTTCTGCAGTGTCATGTGACTACCACATTCACATGGCAGATAGTACAATGTGCAGGAAGGCTTTGGAATGGCCCTCTGCACTATGCAATCCTCCACCCTCCTCCTCCCTCTGCTTTCACATGACATGCTGTGAGCTGTGAGTCTATGTGTGACTGGTAGCCATTCTTTGCTCCCTCCACAGAGCTTGTAACAAGGAGATGATGATTTGTAGGAGGACACCTAAGAAAAATGATTAAAAGATACTTAACTTGCTATTTAAAGAAACAAATCTTCTATATGGTTTGCTGCTTTAATATCTATTCATAAATTGTAAATATCCAAGTGCTTTGTTAATTTTTGTATAGCAATATATTATATATTGATTTTCTGATAAATGTTTGTTTATTTTTTTCTGTGACACTTGTACATTTATTTATAGAAATATCAAAATAGCTTTCCATTTAGAAAAGTGTGTTCTCTCTAGAGAACTATTACAGCCAGACCTCAAATATGAGAGGTGATATTTCTGTATTAGTTTCCTAATGGTTTTAATGGCAAACAGTACATTTGCATCATATTAAGCATGTATTGGTGAATATTTTATCAAATTAAACATGAAAGCATAAATATCTATTTACTTTAAGCATCTTTTATTTATTAATTATTTTTTTTAATATGTTTTATAACTAGTGATCGAAATGGAAATTTCGAAGTGGCGGTATGGAAAATGTAACTTATGAAAGTCAAATAATTGGATGAAGTAAACAAAATTAATTAATATTGTTTTACCATGCGATTGTGATTAGTACACCAAGTGTTATGACACAATCGCACGGATTAATAACATACACATTTACATTCGCACTTACACTTGTAAATAATACACATTTATTAAGGTTCCAATCCACATTTATTTATTAGTTAAATGTATTAGAAATTATTTATACAAAGATAAAACTATAGTAAAGCTATATATGATTCAGCTTATCTAATAGGTAAAGAGTTTGGTCTCATATTAAAGCCTATTTCACCAGCATTAACCCGGTTTCAACAGAGTAGCAATCGCATCTAGTGGTCGCAAGTTAAGGTATTAAGAGGTCTTTTTTATTCTTTTTTTTTAATTTACCTTTTTGTTTTTGTCAGTGTGAACCTGGCGGACCCAGGAATGTGCCTGTCTGGGAGCCTGTCCCCATGCAATATCCCGGGTTCATATACCTGGGATATTGCCGGGGTGGCAGTATGAGCGCGGTATTAGTGTTATCTGTGTACATAGTGACATCATCAGTGTTTTTTTGTAAATTAAAACTGTATATAAGCAAACTTCCCTGGGCCATTATTCTCTACCTCTGTCTTCCTGACTGCAAACTACATGGACCTGGGCCCAGGCGAAGTGCTAGCGAAAATGTAATGTATTCGTTTTTTATACTTTTCTGTTTTATTATAATATCTTTTATGCGTTATGATGGCTTGCTGTAAATCCTGCTATATTTTGCAATTAATTATCTTTGTGCATTGGAACCGCAATAATCACATTGGACGATGTTTATTGGTAAGCGATAAAATGAACATAACAAATTGAATGCCCAGGGCCGCCTAGCCCCCAAAGCTTTTAAAGAATTTGATAGGTTTAAATTCATTTTAGCTCTAATTTTAGCAGCTTATTAACACTGTTAGTAAAATACAAATACATATTAAGTAACAAGTTAACCCGTGCATGATACTCATGCATTCTAGTCAAATCAAGCTACTTAAGGTGTTAAAAAGGTTTTTGTCATGCATTTGGGCCATAGCCCAGGCCTCCTCAGGGGAAGAGCGTTACTTCCCGACGTAAGCGCCCTTTTTTAACGTGGTTTTGTCCACATGTCACCACCTCATCATTTTTCTCCATCACCTCATCCTTCATTTTCATCGCCACATCTATCCAGATGTCTATTTAGACACAGGGATCTCTCTCAGCGGTCCTGAGTATCACACTCCTCTCACTCTGTCACCCCCGGCAACCACCAACCACTCCCCACTGTCATCCCCGGCAACCACCAACCACTCCCAACTGTCACTTCTCCTTCAACAAATATATATATATATATATATATATTTTAAATCTTTATAAACACTTTTAACAATTAACAAATTAAAAACACCTAAGTATACCAAATTTCAGCCCTTTCTGAATTTTTTTTTCCACACACACTAAGAATTTAGTAGGTCAGTGTATAACTCCGCCCAGCAGGTGGCGCTGCAGCTTGGTTTTATTTTTTCCACACACGCAGACAGACTAACACACGCCACTAGGCATTTATATTATAGATGTATGGATATGCACCTTGTCCCCCACCTCTCCCATGTGTCACACCCATACACACTGGTGTAATCCCCAGAAAATTTTGCCACCCGGGTGGCATTAGGAAGCAGCCTGGTGGGGGCAGTTGTAGTACATTGCAATAATAATGAAAAATGTTGGAGGTTATTGCCCACGCGTGCCAGGACTGGTCCGACTAGTGGGCTGTAGTGCTCACATAGTGCCTTTTATAATAGAAGAAACAATGTTTTTATCTATTATGATGGGACTCCTAGTGGCAAGTAATAACAATCAGGTAGAGCACCCAGGCATTTTATGCTGGAGAGAGCACTGCACACCTGTACTTGTTTTTATTGCATCATGAGGACCCATGTCAGGAACGTGCCTCATAAGGACACCCCTTTCCAAATGTCCTATCAACAGGATAATACAATGGGTATGTTTATGAGCAGTTTGTCACCTCAGTTATCACTTGAGATTTTCAGTTTGACCTAGACCAAAATATTTTCTGCGCTATCCGTTCCCACTCTAACATATAAATCAATATCTTCCTTTTTTAGATAATGTTGATTGCCATATAAAACGTAAAAATTTCACAACTTCAGGATATCCTATCCTCGCAATTAGAAATAGACTTACAATAAGTATAAGCCTATGTTCCCGTAGCAGGTACTTGAAGCGAGGAGACCTGATCTTGTCAGCCTGCTTTTCACATATGGTAACAATCAGAGTACCTCAGCAATCTCCCACATGTCTCGGACACCACATAGAATAAAAACTTCCTGCGCTATCCGTTCCCAATCTACCATATAAATCAATATCTTCCTTTTTAGATAATGTTGATTGTCATATAAACTTCACAACTTCAGGATATCTTATCCCCGCAATTAGAAATAGACTTACAATTAGTATAAGCCCGTGTTCCCGTAGCAGGTACTTGAAACGCGGAGACCTGATCTTGTCCGCCCGCTTTTCACATATGGTATCAATCAGAGCACTTCAGTAATATCCCACATGTCTCGGACACCACATTGAAAGAAAAAATAAAAACATCTAGTGTAATACGTTTAAAATTTAATAAAAATACAACAGGGGATATGGTTACCCGTACCGGATAATTGAAAAGAAAAGCGCATGGGTAGTTAACGATGTTCCGGAGCTCCTAACTACAGCATTTTCTAACAATGATGTAAGATCACGAGAGAGGGTTCCCAGTCCGTCTGTTGTCCACTTCACCAACGCGTTTCAACTGTAATCAGACCTTGAGAAAGACTGATTACAGTTGAAACGCGTTGGTGAAGTGGACAACAGACGGACTGGGAACCCTCTCTCGTGATCTTACATCATTGTTAGAAAATGCTGTGGTTAGGAGCTCCGGAACATCGTTAACTACCCATGCGCTTTTCTTTTCAATTATCCGGTACGGGTAACCATATCCCCTGTTGTATTTTTATTAAATTTTAAACGTATTACACTAGATGTTTTTATTTTTTCTTTCAATGTGGTGTCCGAGACATGTGGGATATTGCTGAAGTGCTCTGATTGATACCATATGTGAAAAGCGGGCGGACAAGATCAGGTCTCCGCGTTTCAAGTACCTGCTACGGGAACATGGGCTTATACTAATTGTAAGTCTATTTCTAATTGCGGGGATAAGATATCCTGAAGTTGTGAAGTTTATATGACAATCAACATTATCTAAAAAGGAAGATATTGATTTATATGGTAGATTGGGAACGGATAGCGCAGGAAGTTTTTATTCTATGTGGTGTCCGAGACATGTGGGAGATTGCTGAGGTACTCTGATTGTTACCATATGTGAAAAGCAGGCTGACAAGATCAGGTCTCCTCGCTTCAAGTACCTGCTACGGGAACATAGGCTTATACTTATTGTAAGTCTATTTCTAATTGCGAGGATAGGATATCCTGAAGTTGTGAAATTTTTACGTTTTATATGGCAATCAACATTATCTAAAAAAGGAAGATATTGATTTATATGTTAGAGTGGGAACGGATAGCGCAGAAAGTTTCCTTCTTTCTAATTTTTGTTATAATTATTCAAAAACATCTGTACGGTTTTTTGAAGGTTACTTTTTTGCTGCAATTCATGAGGCGCTGTATATAATCATTTTATACATTTAATACTAGACCAAAATATTGACATTTCACTGCCTTATGGAGACAGTTTCATATATTCTAGCTGTCTGATGACATTCATTCATCTGCACACACCGACACGTAGTCATGGCTAGTCAAACAGGTTTAACCAATCACTGTGTATCGCTTCAACTATTTTTATTTCTTTTCTTAATTGTTATTTGGTTTCTTTATGTAGAATTTCATAGCTAGCCAAGCTCAATCTATCAGTGCGGATGACTCGGCCATCATACAGGCGATGCAATCATACTTTCTGGGCACCTTGCATGTCTGAATAAACTTCATCATGTGCTTCCCCACACCTTGGATCTCTTCTCTATCCCAGTTTTCTTCCCACACCTCTTTATGACCTGAGTTTGCAAAGCACAGAGGAAACAGTAGCCTTCCCATTTTTCAAAGCTTCTGATGGACGTAAGCGTGTGTGCCATCATCTAATCTGACCGGGTTGTAACGATTCTACCACATCTGCATGATGCATCTGTCATTTTTAACTGTGAGTAAAATTTAATCTTGGGTTATGTCATTCAAAAGCTTCCAAAAGCCATTATTAATGTCATATGGAACAGCCACACAGAGACTGGACCTTGTCAGGTTTGGGACTGTTGCTCCTTTGGTTTAGCTTACATCTCTTCATGTATCGCCATAGGTATTTTCTTGCAAACAAGCCTTGGCAAGCAGCACAGTGCATGAAACATTCAGGAACCAGGTATTTTTTTTGGTTGTTTACATGGAATCCCAACACTTTCTGTGCTTATTTCACTGTGTGCAAAGTTGCCTATATTCCAAAGCTTTTCAAATTGTATATGCTGTTCCCTCGAGTGTTTAAGAAATTTAAGTGTCCTGACATTTCAGTCTTACTACGATGATTATTCTCGATATGCCGGGTTATTTTTGATGCGGGGTTCTCACAGTATAGGCATTACTGATTTTTGTTATACGATCTGGATCCATTAATTTATTTGGAAAGTGTTTGGACGGATCAGATTTTTGGCCTTCTGTGTTTAAACACCGTTGCCATAAGTTACAAAATCGTTGTGTGTAGAGCAAGTCTATTTGTTTCTTATTTTTGTACCAGTTCCCTGCAATTACGTCTCATCACTGATGTTGCTGGTGTTGGAACCACTCTCTTCTGAAGGGTCAAGGACATACTCATCCCCACTGCTATCCAGGCTATATTTGGAGCCGTCACTAATGCCACTTTCATATTTAGACATCAGGGCTATGTCATACCCTACTGTCCTTATCTATATTTCGTCAGGAGAAGGCTGTGATACTTGCTCTCTCCAATTCCCATTTTGTGTAATCAAGAGGAGAAGCTGTTAACCCCTTTTCTTTTTGCACACTGAGGATCTTGGTGGTCCTAAGATGCAGCAGGGGACTTTGCCTAATCAACATGTGTATGAGCCTGCAGCTCTACTAATGGACAGTGGTGGAGTACGTACATTTTCACCTCCATGGCATAAACACACACAAAACATTGGCACCACGAGGCTTAAACATTGAGTTCGATATATCATTGTGAGACAGTGATATCTGTTAACCCAGATAAGCCTTGTTTTAATCAATGTCTGGATACACTGTAGGAATCTATGTCATCAATCCACATATAAAGAAGTCTTAAGTCATGATTTGGAAATATAGTGCCTACAATCATACCACCGTGGGTATGCCCAAGCTCGTTTGATCTTGGAAACCAAGCAGGGTGGAGCCTGGTAAGTAACGGATGGGAGACCTCCGGAGAACACTAGGTATGGTAGTCACTATTCCTTCCATGTACTATAGGCCAATTGGGATAAGATGCCAGATTCCATGTATATACAGTCATATACATTTTTTTCAGTTTTACATGAACTTGTAAAACTGTGATAACATTATCTCCAGTTCAACTGCTTGAATAACAGTAGTTTAATCTCTTGATCGTGATCAGTCTTTATTGATTATGTGTACACTTTAATATCGCGTAGACCAATATGTTTGTTGTATGTTTTTTTTATTCATTTACATTTCTGGTGTATTAGCTGTATAACAATAATATGTATATTGCCAAATTCAATTGATGTCAAATATAGTAATGTTTTGGAATGTTATATCACGATTATATCATCCAAGTGCCATTTGAATTAGAAAGATACAACTAGCACCAATCAAAAAATATCATCTGATATAAATATCAGTCAAGAACTAACATCTACAAAACAAACCCTTGAGAAAGTCCTGTTGGATGAAACACGTTGGGACACTCCCCTTTACTACCATGTGTACTGGAAAAACAGCACTGTCAGGCGTACGTTCCATGGTGGAAGGCACGCAAAACTCTCTGTACTATCAGGACATTTACGCGTGTGCATCGGATACTCAGCCTCCGAACTTCCTAAATGCAAGTACTTTTCTTTTTTTTTTGCAACATCAATGGAACAATGTTGAATCGGTGCTTTCCAGTATTGAAGTCTATTTTCTCATCGCTCAGCTGCTAGTAATATCAAGCTATATATTCAAACTTAATATCTTTGATGGTCATCATTTATGAGTACAGTTTCAACACATTCTGGAAATTGCTTGAATTGACTTATTCCTGGAAGTATATGAAGGGACCACTTTATCGAATACTGTTGGACTCCTTGTTTATTTTGGCAATTATTATTTATGTTTTGGGCATCTGAATTTTAACTGGGAATTATCAGCAGTCTCCATTTGTTTTAATTTATTGTTTTTAACCAATGTGCTTATTTTGTTTTTATTTGTCATATTAAATTCGATTATCATTTTGCAATCTTTCTCATAACATATTTATGCATTTAGTTAAGTTTTAGTTAAGATTATGTTTTATGTTGTGTGCTGCTCTTGTGCCATTGGAATAGAGCGCAGTCCCTTTACCTAATTTTCGAACCAGCACTAGATAGAATTTCTTCTTTTAATCCAAAGGGAAATGTTCTTAATTTGTGATCCAAAAGGCAAGGCCAAAACAGATCATTTTCTTTTAATTCAAAGGACAATCTTTACCTTTTTAACTATGAGGAATGAAAAATCCTTAACAAATGATGCAAACTGCTTCTCTCAGTACCCTGGTGCAGAATTCAGGTGAAGTCAATTGAATGGGACTTCCCATTATTGCTGAGAAAATAACAATTACCGCTAGTAACAATGGCAGCTGGCAATAAAGGGGAATCCTAGCAACTTCGTGCTTCGGTTAAATTTCAATAGAGATTTACTGAATTTCAATTTCTGTAAGGAAAAAATAAAAATTACCAGTGCTTTGCAGCTAAATCGATTAATTTGTCCCATTGCTTTCCTTCCTTCGTTTCACTGGTGTTTCTAAATATAGCGTACAGTTGCAGTGAATTGAAGGGGTCATTGAAATGTGCCTGTCATAGAAATCAATGGGAAAAAACACAGCACAACATTGAACCGCTAATGGATATGTACACAATGCATTCCCATAGATGTGAATGGACTACTTCATGTGCATTGGAATACTTTGAACACACTGAAATGTAAGATGCATTGTCCTAAAAAAGGTACTTTGATGCAACTGCATGCAGAGGAAAGTACAAATGGGTATGTATGTCTTAAATAGAATAGGTATTATTTTAACATGTGGTCGCATGTTTTGCTCTTGCCTTAAAGTCAGATGCAGCATTTAAACACCAGTGTGTAACCAGCTTTAATCCAATTATCTCTTTATGCAAATAATGGTCATAAATAACTCCAATTAACTAAAGACCTAAATAACTTAACTAACAAAATGAACTATTAATATGATGTATTTCATATCACACCATGTCATTTGCTTGCATTTATAAACATAGACTGCAAATTGCTATAGTTTATTACTAACTGTAATAATAAGTTCAAAAACATTATCTCAATAACTTATTTTGGATTATAATGGTGGCAATAGAATACTTTCTGTGATTTAAACTTGGAGCACATAATAAATGATGGCTGTCTACATTAGAAAAAGATACTAGACATTAAGAGGAGATTGGTTGCTTAGGTCTGTCCTGATTTCTAGCCTATTTGTAATACTTTAAATAAAATACAGCAATAAGAGATTGTTATTCAGTTATCTCTTTAGAAATCCTTTAAGAACTCATATATGTTCTCCCAAACATGGCAGTTTAGAAACTCTTCAGACAATAAGCTTGCACAAAATATACTTTATAGCTATTTAATGGTTTTAGCACAATACAGTTAAAGACCGTAGGTTGTATAAAATATATATGAGTTGCTAAGGAATTTCTAATGAGATAAGTAAATACCAGTGTCTTAGTACTGTCTTTTATTTAGTTAATTTGTTATATGCTTGTGGAGCTTTGCATTGTCCTGATAGACAGCTGTAGGGGATTTGGTTATATTATATTATCAGTACTTACTAGTTGGTATTAATATCTAATATATTTTTATATATACTTTGCATCATCTATATACTGGTAATATACGTCAAAACTATAGTAGCGCCGTAGATTTTTTTTCTTCTTTTCTTTCTATTTAATACTTTGTTTTATGGCACAGCAGGAAAAAGCACTGTCATCTTACATACACAAGATGGTGTAATTCGTTCCTAGGGTGCATTTACATTATTATTGTTTTAGCTATAAATCCTAACTGTCCTGATTTAGGAAGGACATTCCAGATTTGAGGGGACAGTCCCAATAGCCAGCATTGTCTGGAGGTGTGTCCTGTTCATCGTGATGAGCAGGTGTTGCATGTTCCTGCCACTGATGAATGCTGCAATGGTAAGGTGGATTGGGGGAAATTAAGGGAGTTGGGGGCAGCCAAGACCGTTAGCAGTGCTAGGCATGTCACCAGGTTATGTGGTATGACCACATTGGGGCCACACGGTGTGTGCACACTGCCAAGAAACAGCAGCATGGACACACTACATACTTGCCTATTCTCCCAGAATGTCCTCCCAAACTCTTGGAAGGCACTTTTGCGAATCCCAGGTGGAGACATGTCATAATGATGCGATTTACGTTGTTAAGCTCCACACACCTGAAATAATACGAATCGCAACAAGCGGAGAGAATGAAAAACTTGCCAAGTATGACACACTGTCCTGATTTGCACAGGAACTTTGTTAGGAGATATGCGTTAGGTTACAAAATTAGTGCCTAAGTAAGGTCACTGGTGCAGTATAAACTCTTGTGTTGCAATCTTGGTTTAGCCCCAAAAATATTACCTCTAGTGGAGGTCATTTATGAAGCACCAAACATCCACTGCACAGTCCAAAGTCAGCTTTGGCCCCGCCATGCTACTCAATTTACGCAAATCCACCTAGTTTTACACCAAAGTGCATAGGGTGCAGTGTTTGCAAAGCAGCAGAAGTTTGCATTTGTAGGGGGGAGTTAGGTTTGAGTGAGGGCGTTCCTTGAAAGGTTCTCAGAAGGCACCTCAGTGCAACTTGTTTTGCTGAACAGTGTAAAAACAAGATTCCCTTTTGTGTAATGAGTTTATTGAATTGAGTTAATGTGGTGAAGAAGGCATATGGGAATTTCTGCTGCACAAAAAAACTTGAATTTTGCACCAGCTCAGAGGTGGCGGCTTTAGGTCTCCTCCTATACTTTTGATGGGACACACACCTTAAGGCAGCACACTCCCTAATACAAATTAAATGGCAAAAAAATAATATTAATCATTGATAGTGTACTTGATAATTGTTGTTGAAATAACAATAGAATTCAATTATCCATTAAGAAATAGGTAGTGCACTCCACCGATGTGTAGAATAGCTGAACATATAGTCTATTGACTCATCTCAAGGTTTCAATCCGTCTCACTTTCCATGAACAGGGACAGGTGGTAATTTAAGAAGCTCACTCAACTTTTTCAATTTGTAGCTATCCTCCGCACATCAAGGTGCAATGCTCCACTTTTGGGAGACACTTCCACAAACTGGTGTGTCAATTGTGGAAAAAGGCAGAAAGAATTGAAGAGGGGCAAAAATGTAAACCTAAAATTGTAACCCTCTTCCACCTTAGGACCACCCTTTTTATTAGATCAAACTTTTCTGTTAAGTATAATCTCAGGTATGGTTTAAATTAATGAGTGGGACATCAGCACTGTCTTTATTTTGTATGGTACTTTTGTGTGTTTGATGCTTTGTTATACATTGGGCAAAGGGTGCTCAGAAAAGCACAGCTATATTGAAGTGCAACAGTAAGGGTCAAAATGCTGACCTTTAGCAGTATAGGAAGAGACCTGGGGGAAATGTTTCAAGCTGTGGTTTTTGCAAATTGCAGGTTTTCTGCATTTTTTTATTTTGTGATTTATAAACGACAGATATATGAAGGGTGAACTGAAACCCACTGGAAATGTGCCGTTATCAAAAGTGACACATTGTAAATTGTTGTCCCTATCATAATATGAATACAAAGTGTGAGATTTATCAAGCAGTGGTTTGCAAATCACCAAAAACGAAGGAAAAAGCACTAGAAACATAGAGGCAAAAATGCTCAAATACCATGCTGTTTTCCATTCAGAACATAATAGTAGGCACCACTGACTTACTTCTGAATTATGGGGGCAATAATTATTTATTGCTAAAGGGGGCAAAATTAATTTATAACTTATGGTGCTAAAATTGATTATTTATTATTTCATGGGACAAAATTGTAGTTCATTATATTAAGGGACCAGGACGCAATATTATTTGATTGCTATTAGGGGCAATAATTATTGTTTAATGTTTCTAGCTCTGGCATATCCTCCCCTCCACTCCCACTATCTGTTAGGGGTCCCACAAGACTCCGTTCTTGGCACTTTACTTTTTTCATTATACACCTCTTCTCTTGAAGCACTAATTCACTCATTCTTTCTCCAGTACCACCTCTACACCGATGACACCCAAATCTATATCTCTGCCCCTGACCTCTCTCCTTCTATACTATCTAGTGTAACCAACTGTCTTTCAGCTATCTTCACATGGATGTCCCAACGCTACCTAAAGCTTATTATCTTCCCTAATGCCAGAATCTCCACTTCTCAACTCTCCCTCACTGTCAATAAAACCACAATTTCGTCAGTCTCCCAAGCAGGCTGCCTTGGTGTCACATTTGACTCTGCCCTCTGCTTTATTCCTCACATCCAGACTCTTTCCCTGTTCTGTCAATTCCACCTTAAAAACAGTGCCAGAATATGCCATTTTCTTACTCAACATGCTACAAAAACTCATCCATTTTCTCATCATCTCCTGTCTTGACTGCACCTGCCATCTGGCATTCTCGACACCCATATATCCACAGTTCAATCCACCCTAAATACTGCTGCAAGGCTGATCTTCATCTCTCACCCCTCTACATGTGCTGCACCACTTTCAAATACCTACACTGGCTCCCTGTGTCCTCCAGAATCCAATTCAAATTACTCACACTTTCCTACAAAGCCCTCAACAACACCACCCCTTCATACATCTCAAATCTCAGATCAAAATACTCTCCCTCGTGCCCTCTTAGATCTACCGGTCTCTGGTAACCACCTCTCATTTGCACCTACAAGGTATCTCCCATGCTGCTTCTCACTTATGGAATTCACTACCAAGCCCAATCATGCTTTCCCATAGCCTTCAAATCTTTAGACATTCTCTAAAAATTATCCTTGATGATACTATTCAAACTAATACAGCCTCACAGCTGTCCCAATTTTCACTCTAAGCCACATTTGTAGCACTACAAGTACCAGCATGCACAAGTGTGCAGTATAAATGGTGCTCCTATTATCACGTGTTACCCTGTAATTGACCAAATAATACATATTGATTGCCCCCATAATTCATAGGTCAATGGTGCCTTCTCTGAAAAGCCTATCAGAAGTATGTCTAAAAAGCCTGTCTTCTTTCTAGCAGTTTTCACTAAACAAGCAAGTGCCATTCGTACTTGCCACTGATGTGTGTGGCAATGCATGGGTGTTTTTAGGGGAGGTCAAAGGTGCTTTAGGTTGGCCTAATGCTTCATAAGCACTAGGCACGCTCCAGCTGGACATAACATTTCCCAACATGATGCTTTCATACCACCAACCAGGCCCTTCATCTATAGACACCACAGTTCCTACCCTGCAGTCAACATAACCACCAGCACGTAGAATACAGGGATAAGGAGGGATATTACACAACAGCAGGAGTCAAAAGGAGACAATTGTGCTTTTCCTTGCACTCACGGGTTGTTACATCCCTGGTAAAGTGTTCTCTAGAGGGGAGCAGGACTGGACAGTTGCCACTTGGTCTGCTACCAGCACTTGGGCGTGTACCATGCTGAGGAGCTGCACCAGTTAGAGTGGCAGGTGATCACCAGAAGGCCTCTATAAGCACCTGACTAGTTGTCTGTGTATTCTATTCCTGAAACTCAAGTTTCTTCATCCAGTTGGGAATTGAGAATAGCATTGAATTGAGAATAGCATTACACTTTGTCTTCTTTTAATTTAGTTGCCTTACTTACCTTCATTTCCCCCTTAATCCTGTTGTCACCTGTGAAACATCTGACTGAGTACTTGTGGATTCCATCACTGGTGGGTGACTTCCGATCTGTTGATACTAATATGCTGCTGGTAATATTACAATTCAACATAAGCCACAGCAGGTTTTTTTTATTTGGGATTGTGATGTGATCCACATAATATTGTAAGGTGTTGGATGTTACACAGTTCCTTCATTTAAATGTGTCTATCGCCATTTCCGAATTGTGCCAGCTTCTGATACTTTCCCATATAACCTTTGCTATTAACTAGTTTAAAAATCCAGCTGTTACATTTACTTACCTCATCTGCCTCTGTTACACCTTCAAGTCAAAGTTTTAATTCTACCCATTGCTCCTCCCCCACCCCCACTAATTTCTCAGTTGTCATGTTCTGGCTATTTTAAACATTTTTGTTTCTTTAAAGAATGCATCAGGGCTTGGGAAAAACAAAATAACAACTGAAATTCATCCATCACTTCATATTTTCCACCACTTGTCAGCAAAAGGCAGATTGTAAATTCCAGGCCCCTTCCTCTTTTGTCATTTAAAGTATATGGTTAGTTTACTGTATAGAATATATCATTATAAATGATTGCCAAAATCATTCTGTAAGACCTGGGAACCTGGAACAACATGCACTTGACTTTGACTTTTTAAACACTTTCCACTTCTCCAAGAATATACCGTTCATCAGCTCCTGCTCCCTGGCCTTTGAACCTTCTTCCCCCTCTTCTCCTCTGTACTTTAAAAAATAAAATAAAAATGTTGTTTGATAATTTCATAAATTACTTCAACGTCTTTGAGACTTCATGATTCTTTAATTGTCTTTATACGATTGTTTGACTTTGAATAAAATAAACTCTTAAAACAAAAAAAGACGCATGGCTGCCACTCTATTTGTGCCCTGCTCCCCTCTGTATGAGCTTAACAAGCTCTTGCTGGGTGACTGTTAATGTAGTAAGGGATACATTCTTGTCAAAGCAGGAAGACCTCTTTGAGCAGGACTTAAAGTGCAGAGTGGTCTCAGCAGTGGTGGAAGAGGAAGCATCAGTCCAGCTTGTTAAGGTAAATTAGGGGAAGGGGAAAGGCTCTATAATATCTAGGGGCCATTAACAATATTGCTATGGGTAAATAAATGTTGCTACCATAGTTTTACAGTTCGATAAAGATGTCTAATTGCGTTAGTTGGATACCTGTACAGGAATGTGAAAGGTAACACAAATCATTTATTCAAGAAGTTACAATTGCAGTTATTTTGAAAAGGGGCAGTTAACTAGCATGACCAAGTTTAGAGCATAAATCTGTGTTTGTTTGCAAATGTAAACACAAGTCAACAATACATTTGCCATTCACCAGGAATCAAGGTCAGTTAGCCCCATCCTTCAGCCTGGATTGCATCTATGACATAGCTGTTGATGATTTGTTGTTGTTCATAAAGCCACAAAACAAACCATATTGAAAATCTGGTAAGGTGGGGACTTTTATTTTCTAACTTGTGCTATGATGATTTCTTAGTAATCTAAGTGTATGTAACACACTGTGTGCTTATGTAGGATCGATTAAAGTGAGATCTGATTTTGCTTGTCAGCAACAAAAATGCTTTGTACATCTGAAGCACTGCATGCTTGGGGAGTGAGGAGTATGTCTATTAGCCTTGGGAATAACTACTGGAGAGATAATTGCAAACTAATCTGTTCCATTATCACATCATCACCACCTCTGCAATATAGCTAATTAAGAAAACACTTTAAAAAAAAAATAAGACATTACAGATAAATTTATCTTGTTCGTTGGTAAGAATTCCTGAATAAATTGCATTTCATCTCAGAGTAAAGCTAATTAAAATGTGAGCAATTAATAATATAAAGTACCCTTATTAACGAATTTTCAGATGAGCACTACTGATAAATTCACAAAGCATATACTGTAAATTACTACCTATTCTTTTTGACAAAATTCATTCTATTGTTACTTCTGATCCAACCTTGTATCGTTAAAAAGACTACTTTGCTATTGCTTTAGATTTGGAAGTATTTGCCTTTCTTTGTGAAACATATTCATCTTTTTGAAAGATTGTATAAATAAGTTCATGTTTCAAGAACATTCCTTGCAGAAATTGCAGCTAAAACATCATTTTTATCTGCTGCTGTCATCCAACCTCCTTATCACTATCAATAAAGATGTCTGACTGTATGATCAGTATTACTCAACTGAGTCTGACTTATCACCACCAGAAATCAATTTTACGTATAGGTATTTTATCTTTGTCATCAATAATGACAGTGTTTTGATCTGTATCCTAATGCAAGTAAACTTTGTGTGTCCCTTCCTTCTCTGCACCCTCATCCACTTTATTGTGCGAATTAGCTTCAGAATCAGAACATCACAATTGAGAATTGGGTAATTGTACACTTTCCGTTGTCAATGTTAGTTTTGTTCATTTATTGGCAAGTGTTGTTTGTCATTAGTAAATAAATGTCATGCTTTTTGAACAAACACTGCAGTTGTTGGTATCGCTAAATTTGTGTCAACATCAACAGCAACACAGCATAAGGCGTTGTTACTGCTAAAAAAGAAGGGTGGTTGCAATTCAATCTTTTATCGCCACCAATTCTCCACCTCATTAACCTCATTGAGGCTAGATTAAATTCTGAAACGACTGTTCAAAGTACCAGTACAGCAGTTACATCTTGGCTGTGTATTTGATTACTTACAGTTGAGTGAATGACTTCTCTTAATGGTCGTGATTTTACCACACTCTCCTTCTTTGTTGTATAATGTTTAATTATTATTAGAGCAAATAAATGGATACATCAGAAGAGGGTGCTGAAGCAATCAATGTCCAACATCAAACAATGAATAATTATAAAGCAGAGATAATTATGAAATGTCACAGAACAACAGAGCAATTATCACAGTGACCAATAGCTTATAGCCATTAGCCAATGGACAATATTAAATAAACAGTATAATAACTCCTCTGGTACACCAAATAAAGATCAAATTGTATGATTAGAATTTAAATTCTAAACATAATAAATTGTATGAATTTCAGCTTTTATACAGCTGTCATGAACTGTTAGTACTAATACATTGTAGTACAATATGTGCACACTCAGTCTAAGTTATGATAACTAGAACAGCCAGAGGGCAAAAAATGAATAACAAAGTATGCTAATAATATTACTTTTAGTACACCAAATCAAGATCCATTCAATTGTGTGAATTTGAGCTGCTGTATTTATTTCTGTTTTCTGTGCTAGTCATCCTATCCGGGTCCAGTTCTACCCAACAATTCTACAGAGCAAAAAAACGATTTATGTCCCAGTTCTTTTATAACTATAAATTCCAATAAATATGAATTTACTATACAATGCAGAATGGCAAAACAAAATAGAAACTCAAAGATTGAACACATAAGCTACATGGTATCAATAAACTCAGAAATAGTCCTAGAAATGAAAACCATAGTTACCAGATAGATTAAGCAAAATATGTATGGGGAAATAAAAGCGATATTCTGCAGGCACAAGTAGCACAAAGCTGCTGCAAAGCTTGGAGCTGGATACCAGGTAGTAGCGATAGTCTGCAGGTACAGGTAGCACGGAGGTCCAGGTAAGCTGGGAAGCCTGAAGCTGGATACCGGGTACTTGAGATGAGGGAGTCAGTCTGGATCAAAACACAGGTATTTCTCAAAGAGACAAGCAACAGCAAAGACAGTTGATGAACTGGCCCAGATTGCTGGGAAAGGCAGTCTCTTAAAGGCCAGACACAGGTGATTGGGACCCAGAAGTAATGATGAAAGCTTAACTTCTTGTAGGCAGATCAGATGTAGGCAGTGCAGCCTCTAAAGAGGAGATACTGAACTGAAGCCAGAAACAGATCATGACAATATATTTCACATATATTCTAGTGTTCTCTCATCATTCCTATAGGTGTTTTAACTGAATGTAACTCAAACAAATTTCAACTTGTAACATGTTGTGTGCCATCAGAGATTGACTAATCTCATGTATTCTACAACTGCTCCCACAGTACAATGTCCAGCCCACATCCCAACTAAACTAACATCATATATTAATTATCTACTCTCTCACTAGACTTGTTCACTTGCAATATGAAATGTGTATTTGGTGAGTTATCTAAGAGGTGGTTCTGAAGCTTATCAAACTATAGCTTCATTGCATATGATTGCAATACATAAGGTGTGGCAGCCAAACTACTAACATTGTCTAAATAAATTGTGGCTCGCATAATCTGGAAAAACAGTCAAAATTAAATTCATCAGTTACATTTAGACTTAGATGTGTGTGTATATATATATATATATATATATATATATATATATATATATACACATTGCTTTTTTTTTTTCATAGAACTCACAGAACTGAGTTCCGGCACCTTTTTTCAACGGATTTTCCAAGTTTTAAAAGTAACTTTTGAATATTTGATGTTTGGTCCACGTGGGCTTGAACCACCCTGTCGAGCATAGCAGGTCGGCGGCAAAATCATTAAAACGGTGCATACGGGCTGCTTGTGTGTCGATGCATACATACTTTGTCTGCACTGGTTGTGATGCCACTGCTCGGCTTTTTGTGCTGCTCAGCTTGTGATTGGTTGTGTGGTCGCATGCTGAGAGCGGTGACTGTTATGTCTCATTACACAACTAACGTGTGTGGGTGTGTGTACAGTGAGGTGAGGTGAGGCCTGGTAGTCAATAGCTGAAACTAGCTCCATTCCAGACAGTGAGAAAGAAGAAGAAACACTTAATTGCAAGGGTTTAAGCAGTGGTGGACCTACTACAGGGATTCTGCTCTTCTGATCATACGCAGAGGCCGACGCATGTCCAGTGATGGCCCATTTAGAAGAGCACTTACATGACTGGGCCCTCCACTACATTTTACTATGGAGCCCAGTGGTGGGTCTAAGAAACATAAACACCAGGTAATTGGAAAACATTGCCTGGTCTGATGAACTCCAATTCCTGTTGCTTCACACAGCATACTGAGAGCATGATAAAATGGATCCTCCAACATGCTGGGTATTAACAATGCAGACTGGTTTTAGTGGTCTAAAGGTCTGGTACATATTTTTCCGGCATAAATTGGGTCCACTGATGAAAGTAGGGTATATGTGAACATTGTCAGGTGCATACATTCATGGCAACCACGTGAATGGTTTTTCAAGTAAAATAATTCTCCATGCTGCAAGGATAGGAAAGTCCTGGATAGTTTAAAGTAACATGACACTGAATTCAGCTTAATATAACAGTCACCTCATTTTTTGGCTCCCATAATGTAAAAAAAAAGAAAATTGGAACACCCAAAATTGCCCTGACGATAGGTAATAAAATCCTGCATATATTACACTTTAATGGAAAATGCATTATAATCAGTCATCGCTTAAACGTTTCATGACATTTATTAATGCTTTTTACTTGAAGCCTTTTGCCATTATAGGGTCAGGTTCCGAGAAAACTTAAAATCTACATAATGTATAACAGCAAATTAATTATTCAATATTCTGTATGCACACAGTATATTTTCTCTCTTGCATTGTCAGAATTAAATTAGAATGCTGTTCCAGCGACACTTTATGCTAATTAAGGAAAATAATGCTAAGATTTCACATTTAACTGCACACCTGAGAATAGGGACATGTGTTAGGTGAGCCCTTAAAAGCATTAATTATCTGTTCACACAGAGGGAATTTGAAAAAAATTGTAAATGTAACTTAGCAACCATGAAGGCGATGCATAGTAAATGTTCAATGTAACTGCTAAATTGATGTATCGATACTGGGGGTTTTAAAGACTTATTTTATTAAAGGAACATCACAATGATTGTGGGAATGAAAGGGTCCTTTATTCTGTTTCCTTTCTCAGAAGAAAAGCAATCTCCAGAATGTAATCATGTTAATGCAATTATACACAAACATTGCTAGGGTCTATTGAAAGAAAAGTTGATACCGATCACAATGACTTCATAGTAAACCTACTAAATTATCTTTTTAGGTAGCAATGTGTCACAATAAAAATAATTTTTCAAATTTATTCATGATTAGACATCCAAATTGTGTAGGTTTTTTATGTTTTTTTGTATTAAAAGGATTTCACCAGTAATTAAATTCAGCAAAAAAAATATTAGGTCATGTAATAAGTAAAAGTATTCCAAATTCCCCATTGCTTTGAGCTAGATGAATTGTTTGTCAAAAATTTAAATTGTCCGAATCCGCAAAAAATTATTTGAATACTATTGTTTTATAATATAATTTTTTTACATATATTAATGATGTGGTAAATGTTGTATCTACTTTTAAACGGCTTTACATGCATGGGCAACATTTTTAAGCATGGTCATCTGAGTTATTTTAAAATTGATTTTATGCATGAATTTAATTGATTTATAGCAATTTATTTGATATACTTAAACCATTCCTTGCCTCTAATGCCAATATAACTATAATAAACAGAAATGTCCTGTTTTATTTTCATTGTTTATAACTTTATACTCATATATAAGAACAACTACCATCATGGTAGCTTGTTTGTGGAGCCAGTTTACAAGACTTTTGAGAATTTAGTAATGTTTGTTTTATCATATGCATATGTTGTTTCACTGGTGTTTGACTCTTTTTTTTTATGATTCTTCATTTAAAATAATTGCCCTTAACGGGAATTAAAAAAAAAAATCGTCAAATATACGTATTGTTTTGAGCCGTTTTAAAGGTTATTGACTAAATGCAGTTATAATATTATAAATTGATCCTAAATCTATAAAAAAAACTATAATAAAAAAGTTCGAAAAATGTCATATGTAAATCCATACATTACTGTATCCAAATTTCCAATGACCTTTTCCTCTAATTTTGGACTATTACTGAAAATATGTTTACATTGTATTTTTGCCCAAAAACCATAGCAACAAATCATCAATTAGCTTTTATCTTTCTAGTGCAAGGTAAACACTGAAAGCAAATATAAGATTGGTTGTTACTGTTTTTTTAATGTTAATGTTTTAATGTTAGTAAGTAACCTTCATTGTGTAGCTAGGAGAACCAAGTGATTTTGCTGCGTTGTCACTCTTACACTCTCTAGCATCACAATGGTTTGTTAGTTACAGTTGGAAGATGATCACACGCAATAGCGGGCATCTTCCCACCACATTTAGCAACATGCCAATGATGAAGAGGTTCAACTGGATTAATATCAGATGTACAACAATATCAAACCAGTTGTCCAATGTAGGCTGCAATAATAGATTGTGTGTGGTCAGCGTGACACCACATTTGTACCACTGCAATAGTTTGTGCATTATGCTTTCTTAACATTCGAACACTAATGGAGTACAGCGCGTTCACAACATTTCGTAATTCTGTATGCACCTGCTCACTTGCACTAATTGACCTTTTACTCTAGCATTTTAAGTTATTTTATTTCACATATTATATAATTTAAATAGTTAATATTTGCAATATTAAATTAAAACTATAACAAATGGCAAATAAAATTGTACAGAAATGTCATAAAAATATATTGTCCCTGCCCCAGTGAAGTTTACAAACTAGTTACCCTGTTATATACACACAAACACACATACACTAGGGTCAACATAGTCAGAAGCCAGATAAGCTACCAAAATGTGCCTACTCTGTTATTTTGAGGTATTGCATTACAGATTGTTTCTTTTATTCTTTGCTTTTTATTCTTTATTAAAAAAAAATAATCTTATTTTAATTAGTGACCCTTTAAAAGAACATTGTGTTCCACGCAACAAAATTATAGTATAGCATCTGCATGTGAAACGCGCGTCGGCGGACGCCGCACTCGCTGCTTCTCTGACCTCTTATAATACATTGACCAATAACGACTGTTATATATTTAGGCAGATAGCCTAGATTTAGACCTGCCGTGATCTAGTAATTTGATTAATATAAGAAATGAACCGGAGTCAGAGCTCCATGTCTACACCTAGAACACAGTGAGACCTAGCAATATAACTCCTCCTTGTTTAAAACACAGTGTATAGTAGGGGACTTTAGATACATATTCTAACCTCTATATATTAATCCTGCTCACATACTATTAAATACAAGGTAGAGAATAACCTACCCTCAATCTAAGAGTCTGCTGTAAAAAATCCTAGCCACACTATATCAGCTTTATGTAAATACGAGTGGTAGACGATATGAGCTAATCTAATTATGCTCTCATTCAGTACGATATTAGTGTGACTCTGGAAATATGATCTTGTTGCAAGTGTTTCAGTCTATGTGTGTATGACTAATTAAACTATGAGCCAGCATATTTCCCCTTGATATATGATAAACATAATAAAAATATAGTGGGAAATAAGAATTCATGCAGGGAATATAAAATCCCTAAAGCCATAAAGGGACTCTCCTCACCACATACATTGGGAGATCTCTGTTGACTTATACTATTGATGACTCTGAGTTCTGCAATATATCTTACCAGCATTACCTGTTCTGCCTATGGACTTGTGAAACCTGTTGAACATTGACTGACTGCATTTTGATATTACCTGTGTGACCTATGTTCAAAATAAACTACCAATATTTTCCAATCTTTTCATACTGAGAGCCTTAACATTAGGTAGTGTAAATATCTGATAATTTCGTACAGGCTAAAAGGCCAGAAGCTCTACTAAAAATTGCCTTAATTCATGTGTCTTTTGTGATTCATTGTACTTATCTCAAAGCAGTAAGAAATGCACCAGATCCTTCCATGATCCTTCCTAAATCAATAGTATTGTTACCTATTGCTACTTGTATAGTCTGAAAATATAATATTCTGTATAATAAAATAATCTGTTTCATGCGTGCTAGTTTCTGGGAAAGTATGACAGGAAGGGTCTATATCACATAAAACTTTCCTAAAGAGGTCCAGAGCACTTTAAAGATAAAAACATGTTTTATGACCTGTCAAAATATTATAGTCATATTCTATTGTTTATCTTTTTATGGTCTGTTAGGCAGTACTATTCTTCAACAGCGTTCTTTTTGTTCTGTCTCTGCAAAAAAATCTTTATTTTGTCTGTTTGTTTTTTTTTAAATCTAAACTGAACCTGCTAAAAAACTGACTTTTTCTGGCAGTTAACTGAACACTTAACTACAACATAGAAACATAGAATTTGACGGCAGATAAGAACCACTTGGACCATCTAGTCTGCCAATTTCTATAGCAGACTAGCAGTAAAGAAGCTTGAACTAGTCACGTTTCAATTCTCCATTGTTTCAATTTTTTCATGTAGCACAAAAATATCAACTTTACATTTCAGTGTACAAATAAGCTATCAAGTGTTTGTGTGCTACATGAAAAAACAGTCAGTATTTAACTTATGTGCAAAACAGAATACTAATTTGCACCCCTTGCAATGTAACATGGTTTTGTCCAGGAGACTTAAATAAGAAGTTTCTTAAGTTAAGATCCTTAATGAATCAGGCCCTAAGTTACCCAAAAAAGCAACTGGCCTTCATACTTTTGCAACTTAAAAAGTAAATGTAGTAGACACTCTAAGCATAAAAGAGTGATTATCCAATTTAGGATAGCCTGCCCTTTACATAAAATATATTATACCTAAGAAAGCTGGAAGGCTCCTTATCTTGTAGGAACTTTAGATGCCCAACTATATTTATTTTATGAGTAAAGTACTCACTTAAGCTGGGTACATGCTACAGGGTTTTTGTCCAATAATCGGCTCACCCAGCCGACATACGACCACTTGTTCGAAAGTCGGGTCAGTGTGTGTAGTGACACGATGGTCGAAAGTCTGCATAAAATAGACGATTGTCGCCTCATTTGGTTGGTCGTACCGTTCATTTTTTTACGATCAATCACCTAACAATCATGCAGTGTATATGCACTCATGCTGACGATCTCCATAGAGTTTACAGAGTCGGGCTCTTTTCAGCCGATGTTAGCACTGAATGTCAGAGTGAATAAAAGTAGAGAGGGCTGTAGAAGGAATAATTCATTTGTTCGTTCTGAGACAGAATATTTTGTTTCAGAGTCACAGAAGCTAAAGAAATTCGTTAGGACATGTGGATAGCTATAACAAGGCGGTTTTAATCAATGTGACAATGTGACAGTAGTGAATGAATGAATATTGTGCTGTCATTCTCCGGACTAGAGGACCAGACAAAGGACCAAATGAAGAGCACAGATCTGAAGGTAAATCGTGTCAGTGTGTATGCATGAATCGTCAGACTGATCGGACCTTCAGTCGTAGGTACAATCGTTTGAGATAGCACGTCGGTCTGAACAATTCTTCAGTGTGTACCCAGCTTAAGGCAAACTCATTTGTCAGGGCTCTTTGAAAGTCTTGGTAGATTTCAACCTTACCCCAGATTATAGACTGGATAGATGTGCTATCCTCTAAAACATCTAAATTATTTAAACAGTTCTCAGGGGAACATGATCTGCACAACTGGCAATTGAAACATTGAGGAGAAACATAATACCTTTTTCTCTTCAACTCATAAAATTGATTTAGACTTTGTAGATAAGTCGGTCTTGCAACAATCAGCTAACTCGAACTTCCACCTAATCCTGTGGTCTGAACATGCCCCTCTGATATTCAGCTCCTATCTAATACCCAGATTGTGGAGATTGCATGGATATCTGCTTGCCTCTCCTAAAGCCTCCTCAGCCCTTACATTTTCTTCACTCTCCTCCTTTTTCCAACATAATGCTCCTGAGAATACTCTTCAGCTCCACACAAGTGCTCCCTGGGGGGCAGTTACCAGATAATGGCATCTTGACTGTACCTAAACTAAATTCTAAAAAAAAGCAATTACAAAAATGTTATAGAGGACAGTCACACATCCCCACTAACCCCGTTGCACCTCCCCAGGGGAAGCACACCTCACAGGTTCAAAAACCCCTGCTATATGTTAAACTATGTTTATCTTCAGCACAAAGCAATCTTTATATTAACAGATGACCAAGGATCATCATTACCTGACCTCTATGATATAACTAATT
Organism: Mixophyes fleayi; assembly: GCF_038048845.1. Classification (NCBI taxonomy): domain Eukaryota; kingdom Metazoa; phylum Chordata; class Amphibia; order Anura; family Limnodynastidae; genus Mixophyes; species Mixophyes fleayi. Next base: position 96,384,087 of record NC_134402.1, on the reverse strand, counting down.
TATTTGCCTTTTACTGTTCTAAATTTATCAACCTAAAAAACAACTCCAATTCCACCCATCCCATCTATCAGAGATGTCAAGCATTGTAGAACACTTCTTTGCCCATTGAATAGAGGATGTGCTTAGAGCATTTTTTTTCCAATACTGGGAAAAGCTCCCCAGAAGAAATAACCAACTCATTCTATGCTACTTTTAAAAAAATAATTGACTCTGACCCAATTTGTACAATGCATGCTCATTTGCTTAGACCTTGGCACTTGAGGTGCATGAGCCCCAAATAGTAACTAAACCAAAGCCAAATAAGGACCCAACCAGATGCCAAAATTATTGCCCTTTAATCCCCTTAACGCTGACCTTAATATTTACGCCACACTAATAGCCTTTAGATTTAAACTGATTTTCCCCCCACTGACTAAGAACAGAAAATTTGGTTGCATACAACGTAGGCAATTTCTATAAATCAAAGGTAGTTTGATTAACCTGAGCTTCTCTCCTCATGATTTTCTTTGTGGACTATGTCTAGCTCAATTCAATGCTGTAACTATATGACAATCCTGTGCTCACTATCACATGCTTGTTTACCCCATTCTTACTAGAGATACTCAGGCTCGGTTCCTCGAGAACCGAACACACCCAAACTTAGGGAATCCGAGTACCGAGCCGGCTCTGTACTTCTGCGCTTTTTCAGAATCGAAAACGAGGCAAAACGTCACCGTTACGTCGTCGGATCTCGGATTTCGCGAGTTTTGAAATCTTTAAATACCGCCCTCCGCGGCGATATAGCGCCATTTGAAAGAGAGACACAGAAGGGGTAGCACACTGTGTAGAACAGTTGGTCAGCCAAATAGATAGAATTGAAAGAGGAGGGGGTAGCAGTGTTCAAGAAAGTCTACAGTGACATTCAGAAGAGCTCCATTGCTAATTCTCATTGCAGAAAAATACAAATACTAGTGCTGTAAGGGTTGGTGTAATTCTGCAGTCAAATTATACTGTGTTATATAGGTAACACACAAAGAGGAGAGCTCCATTGGTAATTCTCATTACAGAAAAATACAAATACTAGTGCTGTCAGGGTTGGTGTAATTCTGCAGTCAAATTGTACGGTGTTATATAGATTACGCACAAAAAGAAGAGCTCCATTGCTCCATTGCTAATTGTCATTGCTGAAATACAAATACTAGGCCTTGCATGCTTTTCTTCTGACTTTTCTTTTCTGCCACCTCTGTGTGCCAATGTGTCCTAGATGTGGTAGGATCTGCCGTGTGTTTGAGTCATTGCTCTGTTGCTTAGCATCCAGCCAGGTCGCTGCAGTATTAGTCCGAAAGTGTATGAAAATAATACTGTGACCTATAAGGTGGTCAAAATTGACTGCAAATGACTTGACATTAGTGTTATTGAGGTTAGTAATAATGTAGGATAAAAAAAGAGCAAAACTATGGGATTTTAGCATATTTTGGAAATTTTTCTAAAAAAATACAGATCCAAAACCAAAATCAAAACACACAATGGCGGTTTTGCCAAAACCAAAACACGAAGCTAATCCAGATCCAAAACCAAAATAAAAACCACTTCACGGGGGTCAGTGAGCATCTCTAATTCTTACCCATTCTCCTTTCTGTAACCAATGCTGCTAAAACATCTCTAGTAAAAAATCATTGAAATATAAATGATGTACAAAAGTTATTCTGCGTCAATTAAATTATTAATCAAGACCATTATAGTTCACTCAGAAAGTAAGTACTAAACATCTGTCAAATAAAAAATCCCATCTGCATATTATTCTCAAAAGAAAAGGAGAAAAAAAAACATTAAAATTATTCACATAAAAGGATGACTATTTTAATTCCAAACTGGAATTTCAGAATTTGACAGTATGGTTTCAATAATATATTTACATAATATATTGACAGCAAAACCATTGCTATTTTCTTTCTGATCCACCTGTTTTACAGCCAGCTTTCAGTCAGTAAAATAGATGGAAAAAGTCCAAGACAATGTACTGATCCGCAGAGTGCACTTGTAGTAAGGTTATCCCTAGCTCAAACCTCTGCTATCTTGGACATAACTTTTATTACTGTACTAATCAAAGATATGTCTTTTTTGGTGCTTTGTCAGCACAATATAATAAATATAATTACAATTAATTGTTGTAGGTAGTGTATGTTCTGCAATTTAAATCATTCTGGTTCACTAGCTATGTCAGCATGTAGCGACTGAATCTGTTCGTGACATGTGACCCACATTGTTTAGAGGATTATCTGCTCTTTATTCAAAAGAATATTAATGGTTGTTATCATCATTGTAAAATATGTGAATGTAGCTCAGTTTAAAGTACAAAAAAAACCTTTAAATAAATCAGAGTAATTGTATTATATGTTTGAATTCATGTTTGTAGGTAAACAACATATTTGTATTCTTAATTCTATTGACATATTTATTTATTAACATTTATTTATAGAATGCCAGCATATTCTGTACGCTTTATAATTGAGAACTATTGGGAACAAACACAGTAATAAAACGAGAATTTGTATTGACATGCAGACAAAGGTGACGGGTGTAGCGCCCGTCAATGTAAATTATTATTGAATCTGTTACTTTGGGAGTAAATTGAAAGCCATCTATTAACAATGTAGGCGGTCACACTTTCTTTGTAGCTCTCCAGATTGTATATCACTTTTTTTCACTTTTTCTACAAGGAAAAATAGTCTAGCCCCTACATTCAAAAATAATTGTAAGGGTGAATTTCTGGTTAAGGGAAGATTAGTGTGGAGGGTATTGCAATAGTCAATGCAGGAGATTATGATTGCATGTATTAAAGTTCTTGCAGTGACTTGTGTGAGATATGTGTGTACTCGGGAAATGTTTCTTTGATGTATTTCAAATCTTTGGATACAGATTGGATGTAGGGATGAAGGGAACAAAGGACAGTTCTAAATTAAGAATGAAGCATATGTAGCAAGCTTGAAGGCAGGGTCGCCCTTATGTGGTGGTGGTGGTGGTGGGGGTGGTGGGGGGTCCAGTTGCCCACACTGGAATCACAACAGTTTTGTGATTAGAGAAGCGGATGCTAGGCACCTCCTCCGGTCCGCATAAAAATAACAGTCTGCAGTCTAAGACCCATTTTTATGGGAATCTGCCTGTGTTAATGAACATTGGCTTCAAAAAAATGACCATTGGGATTGTTCTCACTTTTGACTATTGTTTCTGTGACTTAAGAGAAAAGGAAAATGCAGTAAAATTAAGTTACTTGTGATATGCTACAGTTCTAGGTATTACATTTATTTAAAGGAGATTAATATAAATGTTTTTTTATGTACTGCTTACATATATATATATATATATATATATATATATATATAATATATATATAAAAAAAAATATATATATATTTATATCTATATATATATATATATATATTGCAATTTTCTATTTGTATTATTATTGCGGAAAGTGCTTTTTTTTTTTTCTCTAAACCAAACATTTGGAAATTCCCCTCTAGAAAACCTGTGATTGTCCCTGGAAGGGTATTGTCATTTTGTTGACAGAAATAGAGATGTCAAGTATGTAGCTTCTGTTTTCTGGTGGTAATTATTAGCATATTTTTGTTCTTTTGTTTTTTTAAATAATTGAGTTTGACAAGAGCACATTCAAGATGAAATGGCAGAAAGACATTCAGTAACACAGACTTTGTAACAAAATATGTTACAAAATGATTCTGTAGTTTCATAGGAAGTAATTCTAAATTTAAGCCAGTGCCACTTCCCCTCACACCCAGACCTATTAGCACCCACCAATATTTGTCTATTGTGTACATTTTATGCTCTGAATGTACGTGTAAAGATTATGTTCCTAAATATGTTCTTCTTCAACACCACATCATTTCTTTGTCACCATATATCAGACAGACAAATGTGTATACTTATCCCTAACGGTAGTGTAGAGATGCAGCTTGACAGTGTTAGTAGTAATTCTGCAAGTCACATTACCCTAATTTTACACAATATACTAATATAATAAAGTGCTCTATACACAATACAGAATAGTGTTTTCACAGTGTTATTAATAAATGCAAAATTAGCACCCTCATATATAAAATGTAGGGATGTGCACCGGCGACTTTTGAGGTCTCGTGTTTTGTGTTTTGGATCCGGATTTTCGTTATTTTTGGGGTTCGGATTTGTCTCGCAAAACACTTGACGAAAGGTCTTGGTTCGGATTTAAGGTTTTGGATTCGGATTTTTTTTGAAAAAAACATAAAAAGTTTAAAAATCAAGTTTTTGGGCTTATTTTCACTCCTAGGCTATTATTAACCTCAATAACATTCAATAACAAGCATTTCCACTAATTTACAGTGTATTCTGAACACCTCACAATATAGTTATTAGTCCAAAACGTTGCAACAAGGTATCTTTCTGGACTGCGTAGAGGAGTGGGTCACCACAATATATATTAAAAACCCTGAACTTTTATGATTCGCACCAATAAATGTACCTGGACTGCGTAGAGGAGTGGGTCACCACAATATATATTAAAAACCCTGAACTTTTATGATTCGCACCAATAAATGTACCTGGACTGCCTAGAGGAGTGGGTCACCACAATATATATTAAAAACCCTGAACTTTTATGAATCGCACCAATAAATGTACCTGGACTGCGTAGAGGAGTGGGTCACCACAATATATATAATAAGAAAACCATCAACTTTTATGAATCGCACCAATAAATGTACCTGGACTGCGTAGAGGAGTGGGTCACCACAATATATTAAAAACCCTGAACTTTTATGAATCGCACCAATAAATGTACCTGGACTGCGTAGAGGAGTGGGTCACCACAATATATTAAAAACCCTGAACTTTTATGAATCGCACCAATAAATGTACCTGGACTGCGTAGAGGAGTGGGTCACCACAATATATTAAAAACCCTGAACTTTTATGAATCGCACCAATAAATGTACCTGGACTGCGTAGAGGAGTGGGTCACCACAATATATATTAAAAACCCTGAACTTTTATGATTCGCACCAATAAATGTACCTGGACTGCGTAGAGGAGTGGGTCACCACAATATATATTAAAAACCCTGAACTTTTATGATTCGCACCAATAAATGTACCTGGACTGCGTAGAGGAGTGGGTCACCACAATATATTAAAAACCCTGAACTTTTATGAATCGCACCAATAAATGTACCTGGACTGCGTAGAGGAGTGGGTCACCACAATATATATAATAAGAAAACCATCAACTTGTTTGATTCGCACCAATAAATGTACCTGGACTGCGTAGAGGAGTGGGTCACCACAATATATTAAAAACCCTGAACTTTTATGAATCGCACCAATAAATGTACCTGGACTGCGTAGAGGAGTGGGTCACCACAATATATATTAAAAACCCTGAACTTTTATGATTCGCACCAATAAATGTACCTGGACTGCGTAGAGGAGTGGGTCACCACAATATATATTAAAAACCCTGAACTTTTATGAATCGCACCAATAAATGTACCTGGACTGCGTAGAGGAGTGGGTCACCACAATATATATAATAAGAAAACCATCAACTTGTTTGATTCGCACCAATAAATGTACCTGGACTGCGTAGAGGAGTGGGTCACCACAATATATATAATAAGAAAACCATCAACTTGTTTGATTCGCACCAATAAATGTACCTGGACTGCGTAGAGGAGTGGGTCACCACAATATATTAAAAACCCTGAACTTTTATGAATCGCACCAATAAATGTACCTGGACTGCCTAGAGGAGTGGGCACTGGGCACCACAATAAAATATATAAAAAACCTTCAACAGGTCTGCATTACACTACACATACGGCTGCTCCTCCATCCTCTCCATCATATACATGTTGGAGTTTTAGCGTGTGACAACCTCTTGTTTTTGATAATGTCAGTGCATTTTGAATATTTTTCAATTTGCCCCACACCACTGAATGTACTTTATCTATGATACGCATCTATCTATCTTGACTGCGTAGTGTGGTGGCCCCGGTACACAATTTGGTACCGAGGCCACAATATAATTAAAAAACCCTCCAGGTGTCAGAATTCCACCAAACAAGTATCTGGACTGCATAGTGGGGTGGCCCCGGTACCCAATTTGATACCGGGGCCACAATACCTCCTCCAAACATGGTACAGACAATTCGTCATTGAGATCCCATCAAGTATGTTAAAGACAGACAGGGTCCAAGTGTTATTGGTTGACTTTGTAAACCAAAAAACTGTTCCTGTTGCACATAGTCGTGCAATGAAAACTGACTTTTTCATTTAAAGGCACCATCTTTCAAGTGTAGTGTTTGTAAGTCTAAGTCATATTATACTTTTGGTAAAATTGGTTTATTTTGTTCCTCTTTATGGTAACTACTAATAGAATTAAAGTATTAAATAGAAGCGGCAGTTCCTCTTTATGGTAATTAGTAATAGAATTAAAGTATTAAATAGAATTAAAGTATGAAATAGAATTAAAGTATTAAATAGAATTAAAGTATGAAATAGAATTAAAGTATTAAATAGAATTAAAGTATTAAATAGAGTGGTATAGAGTTGTAGTGTGGTATAGATAGAGTGGTCCCCACAATATAATAATAAAACCCTCAACTGGTCTGAATTCCACCAAACAAGTATCTGGACTGCGTAGTGTGGTGGCCCCGGTACACAATTTGGTACCGAGGCCACAATATAATTAAAAAATTGGGCATCAACTGTCACCGTTGTTTAATATCTGATACACCTAAATATGGACTGCACAGTGGAGTGGCCCCGGTAGTAAATTTGGTGCCGGGGCCACAATACCTCCTCCAACTTCCAAGTGTAGTGTTTATAAAGACAGACAGCGTCGAAGTGTTATTAGTTGACTTTCTTAACCCTAAAATTGTCCCTGTTGCAAATATTCGTGCAATGGACAGTTACTTTTTTATTGAAAGACTCAAGCTTTCAAGTGTAGTGTTTATAAAATATAAACAACAATACTGTAGTTTTAGAGCACGTCAATACCTCTTGTTTTAAATTATGACACGGCATTTTACTTTTGGTTTAATTTCTTGAATTTTTTTAAATTTGGTTTTACTTTTTGAACATGGCAAACGACTGTTGATTGGTCATATAATGCAAAAAAAAAAGTTCCAAGATGGAATTGTCCTTGGGCCCTCCCACCCACCCTTATGTTGTTGAAATAGGACATGCACACTTTAACAAACCAATCATTTCAGCGACAGGGCCTACCAAACAACTTTGGCTGAAATGATTGGTTTGTTTGGGCCCCCACACCAAAAAAGCTATTCATCTCTCCCTGTACAGACTAAACAGGCTCTACTGAGGCAAGATGTCGTCCTCATCCTCAACCTCTGATTCCTCTCCCCCTACAGTGTGTACTTCCTCCTCATCACACATTATCAATTCGTCCCCGCTGGACTCCACAACCACAGGTCCCTCTGTAGTATCTGGAGGGCAGTGCTGTACTTCATTGAGGAATTGATTATTCATTTTTATAAACATCATTTTTTCAACGTTGTGAGGAAGCAACCTCCTTCTCCGCTCACTGACCAGGTTCCCCGCTGCACTAAAAACTCTTTCCGAGTACACACTGGAGGGGGGACAACTCAGGTAAAATAGAGCCAGTTTGTACAGGGGCTTCCAAACTGCCTTTTTTTCCTGCCAGTAACAATATGGACTGTCTGATATGTCTACTTGGATGGTGTCAGCAAAGTAATCATCCACAATTTTTTCTATTGTGACAGCATCCAATGCAGCGAGAGTAGACATGTCTGCAATGGTTGGCAGGTCCTTCAATCCGGACCAGATGTTATCAGCATCCCCGCCAGTGCCTCTTTTGGGAAAACTGAGCTTTTTCCTCGCAGCCATAGATGTGGAAGAAAATGAGGGTGGAGCTGTTGGCATGTCACGGTCCTCTTCAGAGGACAATCTCCTGACCAGCAGGTCTTTGCACCGCTGTAGACTTGTGTCCGCCGGAAACAGAGACACAACATACGCTTTAAACCGAGGATCGAGCACGGTGGCCAGAATGTATTCCTCTGACTTTAAAAGAGTGACCACCCTCGGATCCTGGCAAAGCGTACGAAGGGCTACATCCACAAGAGCTACATGCTTGGTGTAATCGCAATGGCTTACCAGCTCCTCCCTCACTTTCTCCAGCTGCTTCTGCAACAGCCTGATCAGGGGAATGACCTGACTCAAGCTGGCAGTGTTGGAACTGACTTCTCGTGTGGCAAGTTCAAATGGCTGCAGAACCTTGCACAACACGGAAATCAGTCTCCACTGCGCTTGACTGAGGCGCATCCCCACTCCTTTGCCTATGTCGTAGGTGGCTGTGTAGGCCTGAATGGCCTTTTGCTGCTCCTCCATCCTCTGCAGCATATAGAGGGTGGAGTTCCAGCGCGTCACAACCTCTTGTTTGAGGTGATGGCAGGGCAGGTTCATGCTTTTTTGATGTGCCTCTAGTCTGCGGTAGGCACTGGCTGAATGCCGAAAGTGTCCAGCAATTTTGCGCGCCACCGCAAGCATCTCCTGCACACCCCTGTCACTCTTGAGGTAATGCTGCACCACCAAATTAATGGTGTGGGCAAAACATGGGACGTGCTGGAAATTGCCCATATTTAATGCCCGCACAATGTTACTGGCATTGTCTGACACCACAAATCCCCATGAGAGTCTAAGTGGGGTAAGCCACTGGGAGATAATTTCCCTCATTTTCTCTAATATGTTGTCAGCGTTGTGCCTCTTATTAAAGCCTGTAATACACAATGTTGCCTGCCTTTGCATGAGCAGCCATTTTGTAGATGCTGCTACTGATGCAGCTGTTGCTGTTGCTGCGGAAGGGGATGCATCTACCCAGTGGGCTGTCACAGTCATATAGTCCTTCGTTTGCCCAGAACCACTTGTCCACATGTCCGTGGTTAAGTGGACAGTGGGTACAACCGCATTTTTAAGAGCACTGAGGACACTTGATCGTACTTCTCTGTACATTTTTGGTATCGCCTGCCTAGTGAAGTGGAATCTCGAGGGGATTTGGTACCGGGGACACAATACCTCCATCAACCCTCTAAATCCCACTCCACTGATGGCGGACACCGGGCGCACGTCTAACACCAACATTGCAGTTACAGCCGCAGTTATACGCTTTGCAATAGGGTGACTACTATCGTATTTTGTGGTCATGGCAAACGACTGTTGGACGGTCAATTGTTTTGTGAAAGACTTAGCGGTCTTACGACTTCCCCTCTGGGAAGATGACCGACTAACAGCAGCAACAGCAGCAGTGGCAGTAGTAGGCGTACCGCTGCAGGATTCCTCGGATGAATCCCGTATTGAGGAGGACTCAGTCTGGCTGCTGACTTGGGCTGCAGGACTTAATCTGATGGAGATTGTGGAGGAAGTTGAAGAGGAGGGTGTTGCTGGTGTGTATCCAACTGGACCACGGGATTTAGGTGTCCCTGTACCGATGAGGGTCCTAGCCCCAGTTCCTGAACTAACCACTGAACTATGAAGGTTATTCAGGTGACGTATAAGGGAGGATGTTCCTAGGTGGGCAAGATCCTTACCCCTGCTTATTTGAGCTTTACATAAGCTACATATGGCCATACATTGGTTGTCTGGATTTGGATAAAAATAACTCCAGACCGAAGAGGTGCATTTTTTGGTCTTCTGACCAGGCATGACGATGGGCTTTTTCATCCCATGGACATCAGCTGTTTCCCCCCCTGGTGCCTCATTTACAATAACCACATCACCATCCTCATCATCAAGTTCCTCCACAGCGCCAGCTACATCATCAATAGCCTCCTCCCGAGCCACCTCTTCCCGTACAGTGATGGGAAGGTCAGGCTTGACAACCACCAACATCCTTTGACTCGCCTTGTGGATTTGTGATAATTTCTCTTTAGAAGGCAGAGTTGTTTGCTGTTTTGTTGCTGACAGCATAACTCTCTTCAATTTTTTGTAGGGGGGGGGAGGAGGAGGAGGGCTAAGATCCGTGGGTGAAGCTGAACCACTAGTCATGAACACGGGCCAGGGCCTAAGCCGTTCCTTGCCACTCCGTGTCGTAAATGGCATATTGGCAACTTTACGTTTCTCCTCAGATGATTTTAAGTTTCTCTTTTTGCTACTTTTTCTTAACTTGGGCTTTTTGGATTTTACATGCCCGGTACTACGAGATTGGGCATCGGGCTTGGAAGACGACGTTGATGGCATTTCATCGTCTATGTCATGACTAGTGGCAGCAGCTTCAGCATTAGGAGGAAGTGGGTCTTGATCTTTCCCTACTTTATCCTCCAAATTTTTGGTCTCCATTATATGTAGCACAAGATACTGCAGAATGTGTGAACTTGGTAATATTGCAGTACCAATGGACTTATACTGCTGTATTGGTTTTGCAAATTTGGTTATAATTATTATATATTTTTTTTTTTTTAAATTTTTTATTTTTTTTTACTTTTTTTTATTTTTTAAAAACTTGGGAATAATGGGGAAATAACTATGCCCTTAGAAGCACAGAGCACAGGACACAGCACCACTGGACTGAACAGGACACGGCACAGGACCCAGCAGCACTACGGACCTCAGCAGGACAGAGCACAGGACACAGCACCACTGGACTGATACTGCAGAATGTGTGAACTTGGTAATATTGCAGTACCAATGGACTTATACTGCTGTATTGGTTTTGCAAATTTGGTTATAATTATTACATATTTTTTTTTTTTTACATTTTTTTTTTTTTTTTACTTTTTTTTATTTTTTAAAAACTTGGGAATAATGGGGAAATAACTATGCCCTTAGAAGCACAGAGCACAGGACACAGCACCACTGGACTGAACAGGACACGGCACAGGACCAAGCAGCACTATGGACCTCAGCAGGACAGAGCACAGGACACAGCACCACTGGACTGATACTGCAGAATGTGTGAACTTTGTAATATTGCAGTACCAATGGACTTATACTGCTGGATTGGTTTTGCAGATTTGGTTATAATTATTATATTTTTTTTTTTTTTAAATTTTTTATTTTTTTTTACTTTTTTTTTATTTTTTAAAAACTTGGGAATAATGGGGAAATAACTATGCCCTTAGAAGCACAGAGCACAGGACACAGCACCACTGGACTGAACAGGACACGGCACAGGACCCAGCAGCACTACGGACCTCAGCAGGACAGAGCACAGGACACAGCACCACTGGACTGATACTGCAGAATGTGTGAACTTGGTAATATTGCAGTACCAATGGACTTATACTGCTGTATTGGTTTTGCAAATTTGGTTATAATTATTATATATTTATTTTTTTTTACATTTTTTTTTTTTTTTTACTTTTTTTTATTTTTTAAAAACTTGGGAATAATGGGGAAATAACTATGCCCTTAGAAGCACAGAGCACAGGACACAGCACCACTGGACTGAACAGGACACGGCACAGGACCCAGCAGCACTATGGACCTCAGCAGGACAGAGCACAGGACACAGCACCACTGGACTGATACTGCAGAATGTGTGAACTTTGTAATATTGCAGTACCAATGGACTTATACTGCTGGATTGGTTTTGCAAATTTGGTTATAATTATTATATTTATTTATTTTTTTAAATTTTTTATTTTTTTTTACTTTTTTTTTATTTTTTAAAAACTTGGGAATAATGGGGAAATAACTATGCCCTTAGAAGCACAGAGCACAGGACACAGCACCACTGGACTGAACAGGACACGGCACAGGACCCAGCAGCACTACGGAACTCAGCAGGACAGAGCACAGGACACAGCACCACTGGACTGATACTGCTGAATGTGTAAACTTTGTAATATTGCAGTACCACTGGACTTTTACTGCTGAATGTGTGAACTTGGTAATATTGCAGTACCAATTGGCTTATACTGCAGGATTGGTTGTGCAAATTTTGTGGTAATTAAAAAAAATTAAAGTAGTTTTTGGTATTTTTTTAAAAAACTTTTTTTTATTTTTTTAAACACAGGGGAATATTGGGGAAATAACTATGCCCTTAGAAGCACAGAGCACAGGACACAGCACCACTAGACTGAACAGGACACAGCACAGGACCCAGCAGCACCACTGACCTCAGAAGGACAGAGCACAGCACACAGCACCACTGGACTGATACTGCAGAACACAGCACAGCACAGCACAGCACAGCACAGCACAGCACAGCACAGCACAGCACAGAACTAAACAGCACAGCACAGAACTAAACAGCACAGCACGAGATCTACCAGGACAGAGGACCACCTAACACACCCTCCCTCTACCCTGATCAATGCCCGAGTGAAGATGGCGGCGACTAGCGGGGAATTTATAGGATCCGAGTATCGCGAGATCCGACAACGGGATTATGAGTCAGAGCCTCAGTTTCACATTTGAATTTGGCGCCAATACCCGGATCTGTCTCGGATCCGACTCGGATCCGCAACGTTCGGGTGGGCTCGGATTTCATAAATCCGAGTGCGCTCATCCCTAATAAAATGTAATGAAATTCAAACATCCAACATCTATTATTACCATTACTCCTTACTGTACTCAACTCACACTTGTCTACCCAATTCTACATCCCAAAGATAAGCACAAATATAGATACAGATGCATTTTGGAGAAAATATGCGCAGTATAGAAATGTGTATATTCATGCCACAAAAATCCGTCCAGCATTTGCATATAGCGTGGGGAGACGTTTCATTCCCTCTCAGTTACAGAGGGGAACTTCATGTGACTTCACACATGGTGTACAAGGCATTGTGTAAAAATGACTTTATTTTAAAAAGTCACAGTCTCTCTAAATACAGTTATAGCCAGCTTTATGGTTTTATTTGTTTGTGTGTCAGAAAAGTTTTCTTATGCATAATCATCATCATCACCATTTATTTATATAGCGCCACTAATTCCGCAGCACTGTAGAGAGAACTCACTCACATCAGTCCCTGCCCCATTGGAGCTTACAGTCTAAATTCCCTAACACACACACACACACACACACACACACACACACACACAGTCTAGGGTCAATTTGTTAGCAGCCAATTAACATACAAGTATGTTTTTGGCGTGTGGGAGGAAACCGGAGCACCCGGAGGAAACCCACGCAAACACGGGGAGAACATACAAACTCCACATAGATAAGGCCATGGTCGGGAATTGAACTCATGACCCCAGTGCATAATAGAATGTGTTTATTCTAGTTCCCTTTGTATCTATACAATTATGATTAATACCAATGCTGAATGTTTTACATTTAATTATTGTGGCTAAAATTCTGTGTTTAAAGTTTATGATACTATGTGGCAAAGGAACAATGGCAAGCGATAAGGCACAGACTGAGAGTTGTATAATAAAATAAGCAGGATTTTCCAACAGCACTGAGTAATGAGGTGTTTATCAAACTGCTTGTGATAGTAGTGGGGTCAAACCAGGGGAGGGCTGGCAAATTTTAGCGCAGATTCAAGACTCGACTCAGCAGCCTTTTAAGAACAGTTTAAAGAAAAAAAATGGAGGTGGCTCAGTGACCCAGCCCAAGTTAGCCCACTATGGGACTGGCCAGAGGGGCAGATGCCCCCCTGTCCCCCAGCCCAGCCTGCCCCTGGGTCAAGCACATCTCCATATCAAATGAAGTTCCTACATCCAACTTGTTTTAACCAGCCTTTGGATTACTTTGTACAAAGTTGAGTATCAAAGTTAACAAAGATTTAACACAGCTCAGTACAGGAAGTAGGGTGTGATGATTGTGTATTATTTTAATTTTCCCTTAATATTCATGTATGCCAATGTGTATATTGTATGTAACCTTTCAAAATGTGCTTTGCTGACTGACCTAAGTGACCTGTGCAATTGACAAAGAGTGTGTTGAAATTAGCCAGACTCAGGGACAGATAAGCATCTCTGAGGAGTTTGTGCATACAGAGGTTGAGTACCTGACCAGCCGGACAGAATGAGCAAAGGTGAGAATCATGTCCTCTGAGATGCCAGACATATCTCAGAGATAGATTACTCACTTCGAAAGGCCTGTGCCATTTTGGGAATAAATCTGTCCTAACTGAGAGCTAACCTCCAACGGTGGGGGTGAGAGCTATGTGAAAAAGGTTTAAATCAGCTGCCTTACCTAGTAAAATTGTTAATTTCTCTGAGGACACCTGTCAAGGTGGAAATGTGCCATTGCTCCCAAAGTGTACTCCTCTCCCGCCAAGTCTTACTATTAGTAAGCTAGTGACTCTGGTTTTATTTCCTATTTTATTTCTGAAACTTATGTGTGCAGCTTATTTTGTATGTCTTGTTTGTCTTGTTTTGTAATTAAGGCTTGGAAATATTTTTGGGATTAAATATATTTAATCTAGCATATTCTCCGTGATTTTTGTGCACATACGAAAACCACTTCAAAAACATACCAGTAGGTTAATTGGTTGCTATTAAATTGCCCTTAGTCTCTCTCAGTCTGTGTGCATGTTAGAGGATTTAGATTGTAAGCTCCAATGGGGCAGGGACTAATGTGAATGAGTTCTCTGTACAGCGCTGTGGAGTTAGTGGCACTATATAAATAAATAGATGATGATGATGATATGAAGCCAAGTAAGGCTCATGCTACAGGTGTATGTGATTTAAGTGTGTAATATTAATAAGTCGTTTTGGTGAACGTAAGGACTCCATAGTAAATCCTTTGTGGTGGCAGAAAAAGTGTATTCATTGGTAAGTGACCAAGGTAACTCCAGTCACAGCCAGCTGTTTCAGATTGCTGTTTCTAAGGCAGGCTGGGCGTTTGTGACATAGGGCTTTATTTTTTATGTTGTACTTTTTTCTTCTTAGTGACCACTTTGACACCTTTGAGTTTGTATCATGCCTTGCTCAATCAAATGGCCATTGGTGGGGCTAGCACTGCACATGACTACAGGTCATGCGTTAACAGATCCCAATTCAAATCTGTGGTCCAAAATTTGAGGCTCGTATTTATAGTTCTCATTAAAAATACTGTTTTATTTATTTTTAAACATTATTTAAGTAATATTTTTAATCAATACAAAAATATTTTAATTTCATACACGTTTTTGAGGATTTGCAATTAAAACATACCAAACTTTGCTCGACCACATGTGAACCTGGTGCAAGCATGATCACCAGGCTTCAAGTCAGCTGAAACATGGTTGAATCAGCTCGAACATGGTTGAGACTGTTGAACTTCAAATTGAGCTTTATTTTTTTTAATCAAAGTGAAAATCCGACCTATTTTAGAACAGATTTGTTAAACTAGATTCAAGAATCGGCATCTGGCCAGTTCAAGCACCTTTATTCCTGGTACTGACTTGTGTGACCTTTGCCTACGTTTCTGAAAAAAAATACATGCCATATCGGTTTGTCATATTTTATAAATACTTTGGTTCAAAATAAACTTCACCCTTTTTTCTTCCAAATTCTGAAAAAGGATACATCTAATGTGACAGACATTTTGACCTAGTTTATCAACATGCTAGCTTTGTATTACTTGTATTACTTGTTTCAAATAATGTATATTGATAACAGTAATATAATAATGTCAGAAGAGTAATAGTAAAGAGATGTTCAATAAAATATTCTATATGTCATGCGCATCAAACTTTTCTATTACTGTTAATAAACCAAGGCACTATAGATCATCAACATCAACATTTATTTATATAGCGCCAGCTAATTCCGTAGCGCTTTACAATTGGGAACAAGCAGTAATAAAACAATACTGGGTAATACATACAGACAGAGAGGTAAGAGGGCCCTGCTCGCAAGCTTAATATCTATGGGATGATTTACAAGCCACAAAATATGCAGACGTTAAGTGCTTTTCATTATGATCAAAGGCGCTAATTTGTCTGCTCATAAGCAAGTCCACATTTTGGTTTTTGGAATTGCACCCACAAAATCAGTATGTGCTTAGTTTTGTTGGACTGTGGATCTAGCTGGAAACGTGCCTGGTGGAATGAGAAACACTGTCACTATGAAGTAGGGGCAGAACAATGCATCACTGGGCCCCATACCAAAAATTGGGTAGGGGCAAGTTGATGCCACTATAGCCACGCGGGCACCACACTTTGTTCTCAAAAGAGTGGTGGCCTCTTCTAAACATGTGCTGACTGGTGCATGCCCCAGTCCTGAAGTGGCCTCTGCTCTATTGAGTGCAAAATGGGCGCCTAAGAATGATGTCTCAGTGGGTAATGGTAACTTGGCATTGCCAAATCCCCCCTCATCTCCGGGCAATGGGGGGGCTACAACCTCTGCACTCTGTATCCACAGTAGTTTCGCCACTGCTACAAATTCCAGCCTCCTTCCACTGTAGGGTCACTTTCTAAAATACTGCTCAGTTTAGACTTGTGTATTTCTTAAAATAATCATAACACTGAAGGGACATTTGAACTATATTAACTACAAGTTAACCCGTGCATGATACTCATGCATTCTAGTCAAATCAAGCTACTTAAGGTGTTAAAAAGGTTCTTGTCATGCATTTGGGCCTAGCCCAGGCCTCCTCAGGGGAAGAGCGTTACTTCCCGACGCAAGCGCCCTTTTTTAACGTGGTTTTGTCCACATGTCACCACCTCATCATTTTTCTCCATCACCTCATCCTTCATCTTTATCGCCACATCTATCCAGATGTCTATCCAGACACAGGGATCTCTCTCAGCGGTCCTGAGTATCACACTCCTCTCGCTCTGTCACCCCCAGCAACCACCAACCACTCCCCACTGTCACCCCCGGCAACCACCAACCAGTCCCAACTGTCACTTCTCCTTCAAGAAATATATATATATTTTTTTAAAATCTTTATAAACACTTTTAACAATTAACAAATTCAATTAACAAATTGAAAACATCTTAGTATATCAAATTTCAGCCCTTTCTGAGGTTTTTTTTTTCCACACACACTAAGAATTTAGTAGGTCAGTGTATAACTCTGTCCAGCAGGTGGCGCTGCAGCTTGGGTTTTTTTTTTCACACACACACAGACTAACACACGCCACTAGGCTTTTATATTATAGATGTGCCACTATATATTTGAATATATTTACTGCATTGGTAAAAATGCACCTATAAATGTACTTTCCCATATAAAGTGTGATTGTAAATAAGAAAGGTATCTCATTGAGGGTATAGACTGAGGCCTCTTGTGCACCATCTTCAAGGACAAGTCCTTTTACAGGACAAAAACTGCTCAGTGGCCACCTATAAATCAGAGAACTCTACTTTGCATGCAGCCCTAAGTACTCCTAGTCCACATTTAGTTCTTAATGTTCCCTGTTCGCCCAGCTCCTCCTACGAAAAATATGGCACACTCACACACAATCTTCCCTGCAAATCCCATATAAATGGTTGCATGTACACAAACATGTGCACAAAGTAAAAAAATGGCATTTGCTATGTGGACCCTCAGTTTTGAAGTTTTGTAAATAACCTTTACAGATGGCACTAATATCATCCCTTATGAGTCATTTGTAAATTTGTTTAAAGTGGAACAATTACTGTTCCAAATAATGGATTATGCAGTGCATCTATGATTTTTAGCCACTCTCCAAAATATTACGATATATAGTATATGGAAAGTTACTAAGGTGACACTATTTATAAGTCTTTATGAGTGTTGCTGACAAAAGGGAACCATATGAGATCACATGATTATTTATGAAGTGATGCTCATTTATATGCACTCCATCTAACCTTTAAGCCAATAGACATATATAGAATGCCAGTAAATCATGTCACATTGACAGGATAGGCAGATCAAATAAATACATATATTAGCAGGTGAAGACATCGCTTACTAAACTCATAGATGATTTTACAAGGTCTGCTCAGAATTTTATGGCTTTACGCTATTACATTTAATCAGCTTATCGATTTTCATCTCGGAGCGTTTTGTACAGGACATTTGAAGAAATAGTTGAGCTGATGTGAGTGAAGATACATAAATACACTTTGATTCAGTGTATCCTCATTAAGAAACCTAATCTCGACCCCACTTCTCTCTCGAACTACCGCCCCATATCTCTTCTCCCTTTTGCCTCCAAAATTCTCGAGAGGCTCGTCTGCAGCCGTCTCACCTCCTACCTTTCTGAATACTCCCTCCTTGATCCTCTCCAGTCTGGTTTCCGCTCCCTCCACTCCACTGAAACTGCCCTGGCTAAAGTCACCAATGACCTCCTCTCTGCAAAAGCCAGGGGCCACTTCTCCCTTCTCATCCTCCTTGACCTCTCTGCAGCCTTTGACACCGTTGACCACCCCCTCCTCCTTCACACCCTCCAGTCTTTCGGCCTCTCCGGCCCAGTCCTGTCCTGGTTCACCTCTTACCTTACTCACCGTTCCTTCTCTGTCACCACCTCTGGGTCTCTCTCCCCCCCATCCACCCTTCCAGTCGGGGTCCCTCAGGGCTCTGTTCTGGGACCCTTACTCTTCTCTCTATACACCTCCTCCCTGGGTGAACTCATCAGCTCCTTCGGCTTCAGCTACCACCTTTACGCTGACGACACTCAACTATACCTCTCCTCTCCTGATCTCTCTCCCTCCCTCCTCTCTAGGGTGTCTGCTTGCCTCTCTGCCATCTCCTCCTGGATGTCCTCTCGATTCCTCAAATTTAACCTTGCCAAAACTGAGCTCATAGTTTTTCCTCCCTCTCATACCCCATCCCCTTCTGACCTCTCCATCACTGTCGACAACACCTCTATCTCCCCTGTCCCCCAACTTCGCTGCCTTGGTGTCATCCTCGACTCCTCTCTCTCCTTTGGCCCCCACATCCTCTCTCTTGCTAAATCCTGCCGCTTCCAGCTGCGCAACATCGCTCGCATCCGGCCCTTCCTCTCCCAAGATGCCACCAAATGCCTTATCCACTCTCTGATCATCTCCCGCCTGGACTACTGCAACCTCCTCCTCACTGGCCTCCCCCACTCTCATCCCGATCCCCTTCGATCCGTCCTTAACGCTGCAGCTAGGCTTATTTTCCTCTCTCGCCGCTCCTCTTTTGTCTCCCCCCTCTACCTAGCCCTTCACTGGCTCCCATTCCCCTTCAGAATCCTCTTTAAGCTCCTCACACTCGCCTACAAGGCCCTCGCCAACTCCACTGCGCCCTACATCTCCACCCTCCTCTCTATTCATGCTCCATCCCGCCCTCTCCGTTCTGCCTCTGACCGTCGCCTCTCTTCCCCCCTTATAACATCCTCCCACGCGCGTATCCAAGACTTCGCCCGCGCTGCACCCCTCCACTGGAACAAGCTCCCTCCCTCCATCAGAACTTCCCCTAATCTGTCCAGCTTCAAACGGGCCCTAAAAACCCACCTTTTTCTTAAAGCCTTTCTGTCTCCCACTTAACTTCCTACCTTATCTTCTGCCTCTGTCCCCCTACTCTCCCTCTCTCCCCTGCGTCTCTCTGTCTGTCCACCCCTCCCCTTAGATTGTACGCTCCTCTGAGCAGGGCCATCTCTCCTCCTGTTTCCACCACTTCTAACTCTGCTCTCCAGCTACTTAGCCCTCCTCCTCGAGGGTCCTCCACCCCACGTCCACTCTCGCTCCCTCCTCCCCCCTGGGGGTCTCCCTGTCTTCCGCGCCCTCCTTCTTGGGCCCCGTCATTTGCGGATCCTCCCTCCCCCTTCCCCGCCCTCTCTAGCTGTGCATTGAGCGTACTGAGTTGCTGTGTTTACTGTACTGTGCTGTCTCCCATTGTATTGTGATTTTGTTTGTCTCTGTACGGCGCTGCGGATGCCTTGTGGCGCCTTATAAATAAATATTAATAATAATAATAATAATAATCCTCAATAGATTGCTATAATAATTCCACAATCTCTGACATTTCTATTAAAATGATTATGTTCTCAAGGACAGAAATACATATTGTGCTCCATATTTGTTACAGAGGACTGTAGAAGCACAATCTGCAGAACAATGTCATGATTTATAATCCATAGATTGTAAGCTTGCGAGCAGGGCCTTCTCACCTCTTTGTCTGTTTTACCCAGTTTGTTTATTAGTTTACTATGTTTGTCCCCAATTGTAAAGTGCTACGGAATATGTTGGCGCTATATAAATAAATGATGATGATGATTTTAAACAAGAGTTCAATTAATTAGTCATTTTAATTTATATAATTTGATATTTGATATGTGAGGCATGTGGAGAAGTCTGATGGGCATATAAAGGGCATATGGGGAGGTCTGTGGGGCATGTGGGGAGGTCCGATGGTCATGTTAGGAGATCTGAGGGGCATGTGGGGAGGTCTAAGGGTCATGTTGTTAGGAGATCTGAGGGGTATGTGGGGAGGTCTGAGGGTCATGTTGTTAGGAGATCTGAGGGGTATGTGGGGAGGTCTGAGGGTCATGTTGTTAGGAGATATGAGGGGTATGTGGAGAGGCCTGAGAGGCATGTAAATGGCAATTTGGGAGGTCTAAGGGGCATGTATGGAGGTCTGAATGGCATGCAAAAGGCATGTGGGGCGGTCCAGATGTTATGGCTCTACAATACACCTCTTCATCCACCCAACCAAGGGGTGTGGGAGTGGTCAACGAGAAGGGGAAGATCTTGCCTATTTTAGTTGGAATGGGTCCCACAATTACTGATGGCAGCCCTGGTCCCAATACATATGAAGAGCCCACTTTGTGTTATATACTGCTCACCAATCCTTAGTGAAAAGTAGTTCTTATTTTACTGCACAGTAACATTTTATGCAGTTCATGAGCTCAGTAAATACCTGTCCAGACACTATTTAATTTTAAGAATGAGCGTTCAAAGTGCTGTTTGAGGAAAGCTTGTAAAACCTTATGCGTTTTCTCACAAAGCTAGCAATTTCATCAGATGTACAGTGGTCATGGTTCCAGGGTGCTACTTAAACCCTACTAGTCAATCCAAGTTTTCAATCAATCAATCAATTAATCCACCACTGTGTTCCAAGAATAACACAGAACATACTAATCAGTCCAGCGCTGTGTTTAGACATAGTACAGAATAGTGCAGAACAAATAAACACATATTTTACAAGTTTTTTTGTACACTGACTCATATTCTTCTATGATTCATATTTGAGATCTCTCATTAAAAAAAATAATAAATCTAAAAATGTTCACTTCAATGTGATTCATCACTGCATCAATTATGCACTCGTGAAAGAGTGCGCTTCTTCAGAGCGAAGAGTCTTTTATACAAAACTTGTCACATTGCTATTATTATTTTGTTTGTAACATTTTGTTACAAATATTCTGTCACTTCAAAGAGGACATTTAAATGCATATTTTTTTCTAATTAATTAGAAAGTCTCTGCACCAAAGTGTAATCTCATATATACAAGAGACTTTTCACATTACTATGGAACCTTCTGATTGTTTAAAATCCAATAAACATATATCTTACTATAAATGTTAACATTGCTACAGATATGATTTTCACCATTATAAATAAGTTACATTCACACCTAATATAACAGATTTTCTTCTGATATTAGAATTCCTGGAATTGCTTATTTAATAAGTTTGAATATCCAAATAACAAACATTTGTCCTGTTGGTAATATCATCTAACCCAACATACATTCACAATGATAACCAGACAATACATAATAAATGTATTATAAGTATATGCAGTAGTTACCAAAATGAAATATCTGGTTGTTACAGATGTGGAAAATCTTCTTGTATTAATTGTTCTTTTATGATACATAAAACCAAATAATTTAAATCAAAGATCACTGATGAAATCTTTCATCTGCTGCCAAACTAGTTATGTAGTCTACTTGCTGAAATGTACCTACTATTTACTCTACACACGGAACATTAAGAATATTATTCTTCAATATATTAGAAATATAATTAAGAAACCTACACCACATAGGGGCCGATTCAATTCTGCCGCAAATAACGCGGCGTTAAGAGTATTACCGTTAATTTGGTCATTTTAACCAGGATTTTAATGTAGTCATAAACATAACTATAATCCTGTAAATATTAAAATTACAGGGATTGAATACATACCACCAACATGGGGGCGATTGTCATCAGAACTATATTTGTGAGAACAATTTTTGATACATAGCCTTAGAACATTGTGCTCAGAGAGTTGAAATAAATCTATTCAAATAGCTGTTTAAAATAAGTTTGTGTAATTAATGAGCATATACATTTTCTTCACTTTCACATATGCTTCAGGTATATGGGAAAGCAATGCAGTGATATAAATTAAAATATATAATTAATATATAGAAATGATATAAATGAATATACATAAAAAAATGTTTTCCACCTTATCAATAATTTGCAGAATCAGAATAAATTCATCTTCATGGAATTTTATGCATATGTATTTATGTGTTGAAAGAGTTAGACTTTCGATATATAGATGTTAGTATACTAATTGACTAAGTGTTTGATATGGGTTGGGTACCTTATATCAATGATGAAAACGCTGATATTGGTATCCCTGACATGAGCTGTAATTCCCGACACATCTCTAATAGCATAAACAAAACACAAAGAGAGAGAGAAGTTGTGTTTATGGAGCACTCTACTAACCCAATAGTCAATGCTATAATTAAAATAGTAAATCTTTATTATTTATTTCTTAAAAGACTTTGAAGCGAAATATTAAAAAAAAAAAATGGAATGAATTGAGTGAAAATGAATAACTGCTGTTAACAGGGTAAACATATTACCCTGTAATATTCGTGAATTTGAACCTGTTTGATATATCAAGTTATTATTTCAAAACCTCTAGCAGAGGAATATTTAAATATCTGTAGGTAACTAACAGCTGTCCTCAATATTACAAAAACTTTTTGACTTGTTAAAGCATTGAGCGAAACGCGCGTCGGCGGACACTGCGCTCGCTGTCTGTTAATCTTATGAAAAGAAAGTATAGTTCTATTTAAAACTCTTAGCTGTTATGAAATTAATAGCACTAAAATAATGATATGTGTAGACGAGTTTAGATTTAATCTCTGTTAGAGGGTGATCTATTAGAGTTTTATAAAGGATAGTATTATCGGTGGATAGCTGAATGATACAAAACAAGTTCCTTTGCTACGTACCCCTATTAAGAGGTTACAGGGGTTTAAAGCCATTAAGGAATAGCTATTAGATATAATTGTGCTCCTGGTTACAATGTAATATTGAGGACAGCTGTTAGTTATCTAGAGATATTTAAATATGCCTCTGCTAGAGGTTTTGAAATAATAACTTGATATATGAAATAGGTTCAAATTCACGAATATTACTAATTTGCATATGAAATAAATAATACATATTTACTATTTTAATTATATCATTGACTATTGGGTTAGTAGATTGCCCCTTCTCTCTCTCTTTGTGTTTTGTTTATGATGTTCCGTCTATAATTGTGTGGGAGCACCTTCCCCCTCTCTTTTTATAATTCCAGAGTATTTTTGCTCCTACTTATTTTGGGATTGAGTGGTTTACTTTAAACTCTGTGCGGTATTTTCTTATATTAAACATCTCTATTAGCGACAGCTTGAAAAAAAGACGTCAAACAATTCTGAGGAATAAAGCTCACGGCAGGCTTCAATGACGTCACTTTCAAGGGCCACACTGTGATTCATGGGGTTAAGGTGGTAATTTAAGGAGGCGCCAGCTGGACAATGTTGTTTAGAAAACCTTCTACATTGTACAGACGCCACTTCCTTAAATTACCACCATAACAGCACCAATCACAGTGTGGCCCTGGAAAATGACATCATTGAAGCCTGGCGGGATCTTTATTCCTCGGAATTGTTTGTCCTCTTATTCCAAGCTGTTGCTATTAGAGATGTCGAGAAATACAGCTTCGGGCTCAGCATGTCGGGGATACCACTGGTTTGATAAAGTCTGTTGAGTACAGACTCCACGCCTTTTAATTACATGGATTAATAATAAATATAAATGCTTTCCATTTAATTCAATTAGATAGAAATATTTGATTTGCTGATGGACATGTAATACTATGTGAGTGCGCAATAGCATGTAGAGTGATATATAAATTAAATATTAGTTATAAGGTCATCTTCTCATGTTTATTTGTAAGGGATTGCTATTGTAGTAGTTACAAATCCAATAGGATTCTCATTAATACCTAAACATAAATGATAACCCTAAAAATCCCTCCAATTTGCAAGTTATATTCTTGATCACTTATATATGTTAAACAAAGAAATCGTTACACATACCTTCTGTGGATGTCGCTTTGATAGGTATGTGGTTGACGGCAAGACATTTATTTGGCAGACAATTAAAATGTCGACAGTATTATTAGGTTAACAATTCAGGTGTCGACAGTATTATTGGGTCAACAATTCACATGATCGACAATATTATTAGGTTGATAATTCAAATGTCAACAGGTTTATTAGGTCAGCAATTGAAATGTACAAAGGATTATTATGTGGACAATTTGAATGTAGACAATATTATTAGGTTGACAATTCGCATGTCAACAGTATTATTAGGTCATATTAAACAACCACTACTAAGGCGCTATATGATCCTAAATGCAGCCAAAATCCTAAACTCAGGTAATACAATCTGAAATAGTAAATAATAACAAAACATTAGGACATTCAGCGCATAAAAGTTCCCATAGAAAACAAATGGTTAACAGCAGTCCATAATCACAATTCCATTCTTACAGTAGGGTGATTATTTCTGTGACATAGATGTAATCTCTTTCAAAGTGATTGAGCCCTTCCCATCACCTTCCGTGGGAAATAATACAAATGGATTCCTACCAGAGATCCTAATGTTCTCAGCGTATAGGATATCCAGTGGAATCCTCTGGATGTCAAGCAGATCTTTGGAATATCACCACTTTTCCACCTTATTACAGTCCTCCAAACGTTGCTCACATCCGATAATATTTGGTAGTAATATTTGATAGTAAGACTTTGCTGGCCTCTCAATCTTGTCTCCCGCACTGTCCAATTTATCATTAGTAAATTAAACTGAGAACAAATGTCCAAAATATTGATTTAGATGTCTTGGGCTGTCATTTGCACTCTCTTAAGAGCCCCAAGGTTATTTTTATAACTCCTTTGGTGGCAATGTGTGTAGCTCGATACCGTTTTTTCTGCAGCCAAAACTGGGATGCTTAAAGTAGTCAACAGCCAGGACAGTCTCTCATATCTTGCATTACCATTGATGCTGTGCTAAGGGGAGAGATATACTGCACTCTTGCTTCTTAGCATGTAATAACTAAAATGGAGACCTGTAGCTACCCAAGGTCGCTTCCTATGCACCGATATAGCAACTCAGCATAGTATATTTCATATCTGATTAAAATTTAAAGCATATGATTAATTCATAGTGTACTCATGTACATCAAACTTGATCAATGCAGTACATTTAGTTTTTTTTTTACCAGTATAGGTAATTCTACACAACTGAGTCTATGCCTGCATAATTTTACAAATGTTGCCTAAACTGTACTAGTAAAGCTAATAAGTATCCTCACCTGTAAATGGCAATTAGGGTGGTATTTCTATCCTAAATCTATCTCTTATATCCTAAAATGTTGTAACTTGTCAAGTTACATAATAGTTAAATGAGAAGTGTATATTTGATAAGATAATTGCATTGATGGTATTATCTTTTTATGAAGTTGATGTGTCCTTTAAACACTTAACAGCTGCAGTCTCTTATTTGTGTCAGTAGTGGACGGCCTTTGTGCACGGCCCCATACCTGGAAGTGGGTTGTTATCCACAGCCACTGGCTCTACTGATGTAACAATAAATGTTACCTTCAGTTCCTGGAAACTTGTTCATTACATGGTGTCACCTAATACATGCATGGCTCTTTCTAGCCACCATCATGCTGAAAGTAGCAGTGGTATTGTTTCAGACCAATAGTCGATAGCATCTATGTCAGTTCCCCAGGATTCTATGGGAACTTTGTCAAAGAGACCTCTGCAGATTGCACAGTGAAGCAAGACATACATATTACA
This sequence comes from Mixophyes fleayi, assembly GCF_038048845.1. Taxonomy (NCBI): domain Eukaryota; kingdom Metazoa; phylum Chordata; class Amphibia; order Anura; family Limnodynastidae; genus Mixophyes; species Mixophyes fleayi. The sequence continues at coordinate 96,358,123 of NC_134402.1, read as the reverse complement.
CCCACCCCCCATTCAAGCCATACTCTTCACTGCCAGGCTGGTGTGGCGAGCAATATTTCAGGAAATCCATAGTAACAGGTTCCCATTAAACACTCTAACCAGACTGGGTTTGTCAGTATGGAGCTGGTTAATTTTATTATATGTCATGGTTTCCCTATGCTTATCAGACAAACTGAGCACTGATAAACTAAGTAGTTCTTTCTAGTCACTAAGTCCTGAGTGGACTGGTAGTGAGTGACAAGATTAGTTCAAAAGATTGTAGAAGATAGGATAGTGATGGACAAAACCAAAGTCATGGGATTGGAGATGGTAGAAGAGTGGGGGACAAAGACAAGCTTGAAGGATTGAGAAGGTAGAATTGTCATGTGCAAACAAAACAAGTCTTCTTCAAAGCACAAGCAGAGATATCCAAAACAACACCCTGCTCCTGCAAAGATTTGGTAGAACCGAGGGACCTTTTTAAAGACTACAAACAGGTGAGATAAATGTTCTGATTGACTTGACCTTTTCATTGAAGAGCTGATTGCAGAGATAGGAAAGCTGTGCTGTAGTCCAGGCCAGGAGACTAAATAGTTTACAACATTTTCCAACCACTTAATTTTAAACCTCTTTTGCTTCTTTTTATTAGTGTTTTCTTTCCATGTTTTATTTCCAACATTTTCTCTTTGTTATGCATTATTTTGCTATTTTTTTTGTTTTGATCTTTTTTTTCCTCTCTACAGTGCACTCACTGCAGCTAACATAGCTCGCGTCTCTTATATAGCGAGATTATAAAGTCTTTGTGAAACTTTAATACGTTTGTATGAACACATAATAGAAGCACTTACAATACATCTAGAAATTATAGCAAAAGCAGTAAAGAGAGATATCTAGTCATTATAGTAATATCTTCCCTTCCATCTTTTTTTGTCTCGCTAACTATCCATATGAGGCCATGCTACAAGTGTGTTTTTTTTTCTTTTTGTACCCTACCTCCCCAATAATGGTGTACAGGGACGCCCTATATATAGGTTGAATTAGGTACTGGTCTTTGCCCCATTGGCACTGTTATAGCAGTTATAACCCCTTATTTCATTTATCTTATATATCTATATCTGTATATATATATATATATATATATATATATATATATATATATATATACTGTGTATGTATATATATATATATATATATATATATATATATATATACACGATCATTGTATTATAGATCTAATTATTGTAGTATATATCTAACTATTTCCACTTCTAGTTTACTAGAAGTGGAAAACAAACTGTAAAAGATTAAAACAGAACACTGTACCAGTTAAAGCCATACTTACCAACTTTTTTAAGTTGGTGTCCGGGAGACTCTCTGTAGCAGGTGGGCGTGTGGGGGACAGGGCGCCGAAATTGCGTGATTTTGGCCCCGCCCCCGTGACATATTGACGCAAATCGCATTATTTGACAGCGGGGGGTGGGGCTAAACGCGCCGGGAATTGCGGCATTTGGGATCTAATTCTGCCCACTTCACTAGGAAGTGGGGCACTTCCTAGTGAAGTGGGCAGAATTCGGGAGATTGCCACACTCGCCCGGGAGTCTGGGAGACTCTCGCAAAATGCGGGAGTCTCCCGGACATTCCGGGAGAGTTGGCAAGTATGGTTATAGTCCTAGAATTAAATACCACCCGATCAATATTCAAACAGAATTCCCTCTTAAAATGCTCCTTTGCCAAAACATAATTTATGTCATATCTGCTTCCTGATAGCCTTTCAATCCTTGTAAAATTATGTGCATTGTGGCTCATGAACAACTGGAATGTCCATTATCATAGTGGACACTCACCATACAGATCACGATCCACAATTATTTTACACACTTGTACCTGTGAGCACATACTATGGTGTAGACCTTTATAAATAATTTAGTAGTGCTCACTTAACAAACCATACCGCACAAGACATTTAAGTATTTCTGTTGATTGAGGGAGTCAAAACTGATGTCCCCAACACATTTTAATATGATTTATTCCTTAAAATTATCAAATTCTAAGGATATCAAATGTTCATCATGTATTAAATATGCATTAAATATCTGGTATGGAAAACTGAGTGTTCCATAGCCTGCAAATCTCTTATTATGCTTTTCTTAAAATCTTGTTGCACATACTATACATCATCAAATAGTTTTGAACTTTTCCCCAAAGATTTTAATCACAGACAAGCTAATGTATATTTTAACTTTCTCCTAGTGGATTATTACCCTATCCAACAGTTCTGAAATCTCAAAGGGTTGACCATTACCGCCTGTACTGTGATATACATATATATATATATAGGGCTCAGGATAGCATAATGTTAAAGTAATCTCATCAATGAAAGTGTATAATTTAATTTGGATACAGTGTGACATATGCATTTATTTATGTATGGAGTGGATCCCAAATGATGAAAAAAATATTAGTACTGCCAATCTTTAGGTACAAATAATGAGAATACCTTTTACATGCCAGCAGATATTGTATTCATTACCTCTGATTTTCCTTTATCTTAACTTCTTCGATATTTTGGAGCCAATCCCTTTGTTAGAAATGTTTTCTTTTTTATCCACTTTTTCACTCTACTGTGTGGGTTCTTTTTTTATATAATGCAATGTGCACAAGTATTTGGCTTGCTTTGACAAATCAGGTTTTTGCTAATTTTGTAGCACAGAGGCTGCTCTGTGCAACCTTTTTCTCCCAGGGCTCATCCATTTCTCTTACATCACCCAGAGGAAAACTGGGGTGGGAAGGTGTAGGTGTGAGTGGGAGGACCAATCACATGCCACCATTGTGTAGCCTCTGCTGTACCATCTGTAGTAAGTAATATTGCAGTTCTAACACTCAAATATATAAGTCGAACTTTGTGATAAACTATTAAATTTACCTCATACCTGTCTTTGAATTTCTTACTGTGTTCTGATTTTGTAAAATCAAATATCAACAATTGCATAACATTTTAAAGCAAGGTGTGCTGTGTGTAGGAGTGTTAGTACAAAGTCTAACTTCTTTCTTTTCCACTTGGATGTTAAATAGTGGTCACATTTCAAAAAGTGTTATTTTGATGTAATCAGGGCCACTGAGAGGGGGGGGGGGGCGGGTACTAATTACCCGGGCCTGGGCATGCCAGGGGGCCCGTCCCGGGCCCTCGCGCCGACGTGTTGTTTTTTTTTATTTTTATTTTTTCAAAACTATTTTTTTTTGTTTTTTTTTGCGGCGGGGGGGCCTCAGTCGTTGGTGGGGGGAGCAGGGTAGTAAAAAAAAAATATTCATACTCACGTGATCGCGGCACCGGCGTCCCTTCTCTCTGCTGCTCTGTGCTCCATTCAGACTGTCTGAATGCCGGGTGTGATGTCATCATGTCACGCCCAGCATTCAGTCAGTCTGGAGCTATGGAGCACAGAGCAGCAGAGAGGACCAAGAGAGAAGAAAAGGAAAAGGTAAGTAAAAGGAGGAAAACAGGGGGGGGCCTGTCATAGAGGGGTTAAAAAACGAGGGGGGGCCTGTCATAGAGGGGTTAAAAAATGAGGAGGGGGCCTGTCATAGAGGGGTTAAAAAATGAGGGGGGGCCTGTCATAGAGGGGTTACAAAACGAGGGGGGGCTGTCATAGAGGGGTTAAAAAAGCAAGGGGGGGCCTGTCATAGAGGGGTTAAAAAAGCGAGGGGGGGCTGTCATAGAGGGGTTAAAAAAGAGCCTATTGATTTTGATGTGTTAGCTACTCCCTAATGGCGCATTTGCCACGCCCCCAAATGCATGACCACACATCCGAATTTTTTTTTACCATACTCGACTATAAGGGGGGGCCCCATTAGTTTGTTGTACCGGGGCCCTGAATTCCTCTTGGCAGCCCTGGATGTAATACATGTATGTAGAGGAAGAGAGCAGTAGATTGCATTATCACAGTGTAAGGAAAAGTATGGTTTAAATAATGAGTACTCAAAAACAGGTTTTACAAAGGACTGCAACAAATTGTGAAGGCATCAGGAGACTTCACGCTCCATTGCACTGTTGTCCCTCCCTTGACCTAGATTAAGGCAACGAATACACTGGTGGTTTTAATACATGTTAAAAAAAAGTTAAATTTATATATAATGCATATTCCTTTTTTATGCGTTTGATACATGCCTTTTTTCATTTAATCTCTTTATCAAACATCATTGTAAATAGAATCACTGTAAAAAACAAACAAAACATAAAAATCATGACATGCCTATACTATTAAAAAAAGAAAAAGAAAAGAAAAAAGAGAAGAAAACCACTCAAGTGGCATAAAAATATAATAGAAACTTAGTAAGTATATAAAAAAATAATACATTTTATGATATAAGAGTATTCCTTTATGAGTTTTATAAAACCTCAGAAAACAATATTCAACGTAAAACACAAGCCTGTCCACCTAATATATTAATAAAGATTGTTTCAAGAGCAATACTATTCTTTCTTTCTTTCTTTCTTTTTAGAAAATATATTATGCTTATAATTCTCCAAAAGATTAAATATAATTTTACATTTGATCAAACAAAAATAAATTAAACTTGATAAAAATTGCTTAAATTGATTATTAATAAAAAAGTAAATACTTATTTCCCCATACCACATACTCTTTTAATGACCATCCATGTATAAAAGGTTCTCTTTCATGGGAGTTTAGGGAATTGCAAACTTTATAGACATTCTGACTTAAATTGTTTTGTTTTTTCATGTATGGTATGGCAGACAACATAAGTATATCAGAAAAAAAGGTGTGTTTTGGTATAGAAGTTTAAAGATCTCCATTTTTTATATAACAAATATAGGTGGGAAACTCCTAAAAACATATTTTCTATAATAAACAAAGTCAAATTGTACTTCTGCATAACCCATTCTACAGTTATTCTGGATATTGCTGCCATATTTATCAGCCTTATATTTAATGCAAGTCCACCCAATATAACAGGTGGGATCAACTTTTTAAATTAAACTTTATTAACTTTTGTTGTAATAATATATATGTTTAATAATGGAAGGTATAATAAAGGATATCATATTTTGAGATACATAACATTTTTAAAGGGCTATTCTACCTTCAAGTTTTAGAGATAAGACTTTGAACATTTCAAATGTAACACTTATAATGTAGCAACCAGGAAGATAATACAATTTTAAAGTTATGAAAGATCCATCAGAATATGATGTCCAAAAATTTATAAAGGTTTCATAGATAAGGAAATTCCCTGCGATTCAATTTGTTTAGTGGAATGTCCTGACCGAATAATTATGTTTTAGAAATGTTGACCCTATATCCCGAAAACAGACTATATAAATAAATTATATAAAATATTATTGGTAAATATGTTTTGAAATAAGAGACGATTAGAACAATATTATCAGCAAAGATCCCTACTTTATTTCAAAATGATTCAATTTTATAATACAATATAATTTATTAGAGATAAAAGTTTGTGCCAGTGGCTCAAATACTAAAGAATTGGAAATAACAATTAACCTGTGTACATGCCAAGTAAAATCTTCTTTAACCTTTGTTATTCACAATATTTTTCCCTGATCAGTTTTTAAATTCTTAAATTATATTTTGAGATCCAGTTCCAGTAAATAGTGTAAAATTATTTTTCTGAATCAATAGATAACAATGCACTATCTACTGAAAGCTGTTTTGCAATTGATGTCAATGCTGCTTTTGTTATATTATATGTTTGGTGCCTGACCTACCTTTGACAATCCTGATTAATTAAATCTGGCAGAAATGGTATGAAAGAAATAGGGGATCCGAGAAACCTTTCTTACTTTGTGAATAAGTTTTTTTGTGTAATTTGTTTTTATTGAATGAGAGAGGGTTTATACAAAAGATGGATTGTAACGCAAAAAAGGAATAAGTTTAATAAGAGCCAGATTACCACTATGGTAAATGAATACCAGCTTAAAGTATTATTTTGTAAAATTTTTCTATAACCTTAATATATTGTTAGAAAGTAATTTGTAAAATGGGAAGTTAAACCCATCTGGACTGCTAGCTTTGCCTTTTGACAAGGAAGATATACTGTAGTTTTTGTTATTTTTGCAATTAAAATTGATCTTTTGAGATACTCTAAATTAACTGATGTTATTTTTGGAAGGCTTACATTTTGAAGAAAAAAACAACATAAATCTGGCTTCTCTGACATAGGTATATAGAATTCCTAAACAAGTATTTAAAGAAGTCAGCTATTTTATCAGAATTATGACAAATTTTGCCCTAAGTCATTAAACCTTCAGCCTTTAAGTATCCTACAATAAGAGGAACATATTTGTGTATCTTATTATTTTCTGTTAAGTCTTCCCTTTTATTATATATAAAAAACACTTAAAATCTGGTAAATCAGATGCATTTTCAGGAATTCCCATTTACCGAGAGATGGTTTTATATTCCAATTAGCAAATTCAAATATCACTAGTGTATGATTTGAGGCAATCTTGTCCAAATTTTTATAAACTTTTATGTTAAAAAAATTTACTTAATTCTCAAAGTAGACTAATGGACATGAGAAAATAAAAGAAAAAATTTTGCATCTGAATGTAAAATACACCAGATAGCTAACAAATTTTCGCTATTTCTATGCCTTACAGTCCCTAAACTGTGGACTAATCACTATTAAAATGCACTCACCACCAACATATGGAGCACCGTTGAGCTCACCACTCAAGAATTATATAATCTAAACTAGAGATGAGCGCACTCGGATTTATGAAATCCGAGCCCACCCGAACGTTGCCGATCCGAGTCGGATCCGAGACAGATCCGGGTATTGGCGCCAAATTCAAAACTGAAACTGAGGCTCTGACTCATAATCCCATTGTCGGATCTCGCGATACTCGGATCCTATAAATTCCCCGCTAGTCGCTGCCATCTTCACTCGGGCATTGATCAGGGTAGAGGGAGGGTGTGTTAGGTGGTCCTCTGTCCTGCTATATCTCGTGCTGTTCAGTTAAGTTCTGTGCTGTTCAGTTAAGTTCTGTGCTGTGCTGTGCTCAGTCCAGTGGTGCTGTGTCCTGTGCTCTGTCCTTCTGAGGTCAGTGGTGCTGCTGGGTCCTGTGCTGTGTCCTGTTCAGTCCAGTGGTGCTGTGTCCTGTGCTCTGTGCTTCTAAGGGCATAGTTATTTCCCCAATATTCCCAAGTGTTTAAAAAAATAAAAAAAAGTTATTAAAAAAAAGTACAAAAAACTAATTACATTTTTTTTTAATTACAACAAAATTTGCACAACCAATCCTGCAGTATAAGCCCATTGGTACTGCAATATTACCAAGTTCACACATTCAGCAGTAAAAGTCCAGTGGTTCTGCAATATTACAAAGTTCACACATTCTGCAGTATCAGTCCAGTGGTGCTGTGTCCTGTGCTCTGTCCTGCTGAGTTCAGTAGTGCTGCTGGGTCCTGTGCTGTGTCCTGTTCAGTCCAGTGGTGCTGTGTCCTGTGCTCTGTGCTTCTAAGGGCATAGTTATTTCCCCATTATTCCCAAGTTTTTAAAAAATAAAAAAAAAGTTTAAAAAAAAAATAAAATAAAAAAATGTTAAAAAAAAATAATTATAACCAAATTTGCAAAACCAATCCAGCAGTATATAAGCCCATTGGTACTGCAATATTACCAATTTCACACATTCAGCAGTAAACGTCCAGTGGTACTGCTATTACAAAGTTCACTGATTCAGCAGTGTATAAGTCCAGTGGTACTGCTGTTACAAAGTTCACTGATTCAGCAGTGTATAAGTCCAGTGGTACTGCTATTACAAAGTTCACTGATTCAGCAGTGTATAAGTCCAGTGGTACTGCTATTACAAAGTTCACTGATTCAGCAGTGTATAAGTCCAGTGGTACTGCTATTACAAAGTTCACTGATTCAGCAGTGTATAAGTCCAGTGGTACTACTATTACAAAGTTCACTGATTCAGCAGTGTATAAGTCCAGTGGTACTGCTATTACAAAGTTCACTGATTCAGCAGTATAAGTCCAGTGGTACTGCTATTACAAAGTTCACTGATTCAGCAGTATAAGTCCAGTGCTACTCTCCTGTGCCGCATACAATTTTTAAAGGCTTTGCCGAGTGTGTGTGGCTTAGGGGTACGCTCTCTAGTGCTACATATAATGAAAAACCAAAATCTGGAGGATAAAGTAGGGAAAGATCAAGACCCACTTCCTCCTAATGCTGAAGCTGCTGCCACTAGTCATGACATAGACGATGAAATGCCATCAACGTCGTCTGGCAAGCCCGATGCCCAATCTCCTAGTACAGGGCATGTAAAATCCAAAAAGCCCCAAGTTCTCAAAAAATAGCAAAAAGAGAAAAAAATCATCTGAGGAGAAACGTAAAGTTGGCAATATGCCATTTACGACACGTAGTGGCAAGGAACGGCTTAGGCCCTGGCCCGTGTTCATGACTAGTGGTCCAGCTTCACCCAAGGATCTAAGCCGTCCTCCTCCCCCCCCTACAAAAAATTTAAGAGAGTTATGCTGTCAGCAATAACTGTCACGGGCACTAGGAGTCTTTACCCAGGGATCACCAGATGGTAGGCTTACCAGAGCAATGTAGATGGTAATAGGGTACTCTGGTAGCTGGGTGATCACGGAACATGAAATGATGACCGATGAGATGCTCAGGAAAGTCTATGACTAGCAACACTGGTAATAATGAGGTAATGATACACAAGGAACTGTATGGACAAGGACACGTGAAGGTAGTCAGTGGTCTGCGATAGCAAGTTGTACCACTGCTATAGTGAGGAGGAATGTCCAACAGAAACAAGGAGGTGATGAGAGTCAGCGGTCTGCGAGTAGCAAGTTGTACCGCTGTCTGAGTGAAGGAATGGAATCCAAGTGGAGGTATCCAGGTAGTCAGTGGTCTGCGGTAGCAAGTTGTACCACTGCTATGTGAGAGGATAATGGAACAGGTGATACCGGAAACAGGGATCAGTGGTCTGACATCAGCAAGTTGTACCACTGCATATATATGTGAGGAGGTGCACGGGGGAAGACTGCAACACAGGATATACACAGGCACCTTATACACGATCCACAGTAATATGCACAATATAGATATATATATATGTAAATGACTGATCAGGTCTGCAATCTAGAAAGTCTCTTGAAGTAGTCCAGCACAATGATAACACAGTCAATGATGGCAATAGACTCAGCGGATAGCAGACTCCAGAGAGAACCAAACACAGTCCAGCAAGATATGCAATACACAGCACAGTCAATGAGAAGTATGCATACCGTGGTTCAGCAGTAGCAGTCAGATGGGATTGCAGCGGTACCTGAGCGGCTGGAGGCCGACTGGATAGGAAGTCCCTGGATAGGAGAAGCAGCGGTCTAGCAGGTGCAGCGCACAGGTGAGTAGACCGACAGGGACACGAATCCACAGGAGTCAGCAACACGTGGAACTGGACTCATAGGAAACCCAGGAGAATGGAGATGATCCAGCAGAGGGTAGTAGAAGAGATACAAATCCAATGCTGACAGGAGGGTAGAGACCAGTGGAACACGTGAAGGCGTGGAGAGTGGATCAGCAGGAGATGGACGATAGCGCTGACCACAGCGGCAGGACTCAGCGGCACACGGAGGTAACCAGTAGCAACCACAGGAACCAACAGCGATGGGAAACAGGAGTGCAGCGCAGGGCAGGAGCTGTAGATCACGAAGTGTAGCAGATGGTAATGAAAAGCGGCAGTCTCGAGGAAGTCACAGCAAAGATGAGATGAGACTGTAGTGCACAGAGGCAGCGGATAGTAGTCAGCTGGCAGTCACGATGTTGAACACAGGCGAGTTGCAAGCAGGAGACTGTAGTGCACGGAGGCAGCGGATAGAAATCAGCAAACAGACTTGATGAGAAGCAGGTGAGTGAAGTAAAAGCTGGAGTGCACGGAGGCAGCGGATAGCAATGAGCAAACAGTCACATTGATATAAAAATAACGTTGAAGTGGTTTAGAAGACTGTAGTGCACGGAGGCAGCGGATAGGAATCAGCAAACAGTCCTGATGATACAGTTGATGGTAGAAGTGGAATGGAAGACTGTAGTGCACGGAGGCAGCGGATAGGAATCAGCAAACAGTCCTGATGATACAGTTGATGGTAGAAGTGGAATGGAAGACTGTAGTGCACGGAGGCAGCGGATAGGAATCAGCAAACAGTCCTGATGATACAGTTGATGGTAGAAGTGGTATGGAAACCACAGGGATAGAAGTGGTTTGGAAACCACAGGAATCAGCAGCGCTGAATACACGAGGAATACAGGAACACCTTCAGAGACTCATGAGGAATGAGACTCCAAGATCAGGCGACGTGGTGTTGACCACAGGTGCTTAATATAGGGAGGTTGCCTGATCTGCCAATTGAGTTAAAGGGGTATACACTGAAGTATAGAAAAGGGCTGCGCATGCGCAGACCCTCAGGATGGTGGACGACCACGGTTCCTAAATGTCCGGGAAGAGGCACTCACGGTCCGGTGAGTGACAGTACCCCCCCTTTTAAAGGTGGGCACAGAACGCCTGGAACCGGGCTTGTCCGGATTTTTGGAGTAAAACTTCTTCAAAAGGGCAGGAGCATTAAGATCTTCAGCTTTGATCCAAGAGCGCTCCTCAGGACCAAAGCCCTTCCAATGAACGAGGAAGTGGAGGGCTCCTCGCGAAATTTTTGCATCTAGTACCTCGGTAATCTCAAAATCCTCCTCCTGATGGACTTGAACTGGCTGCGGAGCTGAGGGAGGAGTTGAAAAACGGTTGATAATAAGAGGTTTGAGCAAAGATACATGGAAGGCATTAGAAATCCGAAGACTCTTAGGAAGAAGGAGTTTCACACATACTGGATTGATAACTTGAATGATCCTATATGGACCAATAAAACGAGGGGCGAATTTCATGGATGGAACCTTCAAACGAATATTTTTTGTGGATAACCAGACACGATCTCCAATTTTTAGTGGTGGAATAGCCCGCCTCTTCCTATCTGTGAAAGATTTATATTTGATAGATGTCTTCTTTAAACAGGTTTTGACCTGAGACCAGATATTTTTAAAGGTCTGACAAACAGTTTCCACCGCAGGAACTTGGGTGGGCGGGAGGGCAGGAAATTCCGGAAAAGACGGATGGTGACCGTGAACCACCAGCACTTGACTTTTTGAAGATGACTCCTGAGATCCATCTTCAACGTCCGATGACGTCATGAACGCCCGATGAGGAGGAAGGCGTTCAGACTGAACTTTATCACACAGATCCGTAGATGAAGGATCTTGTGGAGGAGGACCTGGTGGAATAGACGAATGCTGTCTTTTGAATGAAACCACTTGGGAGAGGCAACGATGATGACATTCAGCTCCCCAAGATGTAACTTGAGAAGTGCGCCAATCAATCTGGGGAGAGTGACACTGAAGCCATGGAAGGCCTAAGACAATCGGACTTGTCGTAACAGGAAGAATTAAAAACGAAAGCTCTTCATGGTGTAGCCCACCAATCTGAAGCGTTACTGGAGACGTACTCTGGGTGATGAGACCATTGATGAGACGTGATCCATCCATAGCAGTCACAGTAAGCGGTGTTTTCAAAGTAATCACTGGTAGGGACCATTGATTCACTAGGGATTTGGAAATGAAATTTCCTGCTGCTCCGGAATCAATCAATGCCTGTGACTCAAAGGCTTTGGTAGCAAAGGAAATCGTAACATCAAAAGTGCAGGCTTTTAATTTCGTAGAAGATGGAGAGGACTCCAGGAACCCTAACCTTATCTCCCCAGTATTGGTTAGAGCCCGGCATTTCCTGGGACAAGAATTGAGCATATGCGTAGAATCGGCACAATAGATACAAAGTCTATTCTTTATTCTTCGGTCCCTCTCCTCTAAGGTTAATTTGGAGCGACCTATCTCCATGGGTATCCCCGGAGATGAAGCTGGGTGAAATGGAGGATTTGAGAGAAGAGGTGTTTTAACCGAAGTTGTTTTCTCAGGTTCTCTTTCACGAAACCTCAGGTCTACCCGATGGCAAAGAGAGATCAAATCTTCTAAAGAGGAGGGTAGTTCTTGTGAAGTCAGTGCGTTTTTAATTTTATCGGAAAGCCCCTGCCAGAAGGCGGCAATTAATGCTTCAGTGTTCCACTGAAGTTCAGAGGCTAAAATCCTAAATTGAATGACGTACTGAGCCACAGTGCGAGATCCTTGGCGAAGACGGAGAATGCTGGATGCAGCGGAAATAACACGACCTGGTTCATCGAATACACTTCGGAACGTGGAAATAAACTCGGCACTATCCTGTAACAATGGATCGTTTCTTTCCCACAGAGGGGAAGCCCATGCGAGAGCTTGTCCAGAAAACAATGAAATAAGATAGGCCACTCTGGAACGATGGGTAGAAAAATTTTGAGGTTGGAGCTCAAAATGAACTGAGCATTGAGTAAGAAAACCCCTACAAGTTTTGGGGTCTCCATCGTATTTTGACGGAGTAGGCAGGTGAAGCGTGGAAGCTGTAAACACCTGGGATGGCACTGGGGAAACGGAGGAAGGCACAGGAGCATCAACAGTAGTTGTGGCATCTTGCACAGACGGTCTTTGGGAGGCTAACGCCTGGTAACACCGCAGTAAATGCCGTTGGCGAACTTCCTGTTGCTCAATACGGGTAACCAGATGCCGCAGCATCTCTTTGGCGGTAGGTTCCGTATCTGGGTCTGTCATGGCCTGATCTTACTGTCACGGGCACTAGGAGTCTTTACCCAGGGATCACCAGATGGTAGGCTTACCAGAGCAATGTAGATGGTAATAGGGTACTCTGGTAGCTGGGTGATCACGGAACATGAAATGATGACCGATGAGATGCTCAGGAAAGTCTATGACTAGCAACACTGGTAATAATGAGGTAATGATACACAAGGAACTGTATGGACAAGGACACGTGAAGGTAGTCAGTGGTCTGCGATAGCAAGTTGTACCACTGCTATAGTGAGGAGGAATGTCCAACAGAAACAAGGAGGTGATGAGAGTCAGCGGTCTGCGAGTAGCAAGTTGTACCGCTGTCTGAGTGAAGGAATGGAATCCAAGTGGAGGTATCCAGGTAGTCAGTGGTCTGCGGTAGCAAGTTGTACCACTGCTATGTGAGAGGATAATGGAACAGGTGATACCGGAAACAGGGATCAGTGGTCTGACATCAGCAAGTTGTACCACTGCATATATATGTGAGGAGGTGCACGGGGGAAGACTGCAACACAGGATATACACAGGCACCTTATACACGATCCACAGTAATATGCACAATATAGATATATATATATGTAAATGACTGATCAGGTCTGCAATCTAGAAAGTCTCTTGAAGTAGTCCAGCACAATGATAACACAGTCAATGATGGCAATAGACTCAGCGGATAGCAGACTCCAGAGAGAACCAAACACAGTCCAGCAAGATATGCAATACACAGCACAGTCAATGAGAAGTATGCATACCGTGGTTCAGCAGTAGCAGTCAGATGGGATTGCAGCGGTACCTGAGCGGCTGGAGGCCGACTGGATAGGAAGTCCCTGGATAGGAGAAGCAGCGGTCTAGCAGGTGCAGCGCACAGGTGAGTAGACCGACAGGGACACGAATCCACAGGAGTCAGCAACACGTGGAACTGGACTCATAGGAAACCCAGGAGAATGGAGATGATCCAGCAGAGGGTAGTAGAAGAGATACAAATCCAATGCTGACAGGAGGGTAGAGACCAGTGGAACACGTGAAGGCGTGGAGAGTGGATCAGCAGGAGATGGACGATAGCGCTGACCACAGCGGCAGGACTCAGCGGCACACGGAGGTAACCAGTAGCAACCACAGGAACCAACAGCGATGGGAAACAGGAGTGCAGCGCAGGGCAGGAGCTGTAGATCACGAAGTGTAGCAGATGGTAATGAAAAGCGGCAGTCTCGAGGAAGTCACAGCAAAGATGAGATGAGACTGTAGTGCACAGAGGCAGCGGATAGTAGTCAGCTGGCAGTCACGATGTTGAACACAGGCGAGTTGCAAGCAGGAGACTGTAGTGCACGGAGGCAGCGGATAGAAATCAGCAAACAGACTTGATGAGAAGCAGGTGAGTGAAGTAAAAGCTGGAGTGCACGGAGGCAGCGGATAGCAATGAGCAAACAGTCACATTGATATAAAAATAACGTTGAAGTGGTTTAGAAGACTGTAGTGCACGGAGGCAGCGGATAGGAATCAGCAAACAGTCCTGATGATACAGTTGATGGTAGAAGTGGAATGGAAGACTGTAGTGCACGGAGGCAGCGGATAGGAATCAGCAAACAGTCCTGATGATACAGTTGATGGTAGAAGTGGAATGGAAGACTGTAGTGCACGGAGGCAGCGGATAGGAATCAGCAAACAGTCCTGATGATACAGTTGATGGTAGAAGTTGTATGGAAACCACAGGGATAGAAGTGGTTTGGAAACCACAGGAATCAGCAGCGCTGAATACACGAGGAATACAGGAACACCTTCAGAGACTCATGAGGAATGAGACTCCAAGATCAGGCGACGTGGTGTTGACCACAGGTGCTTAATATAGGGAGGTTGCCTGATCTGCCAATTGAGTTAAAGGGGTATACACTGAAGTATAGAAAAGGGCTGCGCATGCGCAGACCCTCAGGATGGTGGACGACCACGGTTCCTAAATGTCCGGGAAGAGGCACTCACGGTCCGGTGAGTGACAATAACAACAAAACAGCAAAGAACTCTGCCTTCTAAACAGATGACATCACAAATCCCCAAGGCGAGTCCAAGGGTGTTGTTGGTTGTGAACCCTGACCTTCCCATCACTGTATGGGAAGAGGTGACTCCATCCAGCATTTGCAGCACGCCCTCTGCATATGCTGGAAGGATCACCCACAGTCCAGTTACAGATTTGGCTAATGAAGGTGTGAATGTTGTACACTGGGAGGAGGATATTGATGTAACTGGCACTGAGGAGGATGTTGATGATTATGATGCAGACAGATACCAAATTGCCTTTCTCAATTTCTATTTATATTCTAGATTATATAACGGCTGAAAAGTTTTCTGTTTTACTCTTAGTGGAGAGGGGATCTGATGCAGGCAGATACCAAACTGCCTTTGTCCATTTCTTTGTATATTTGAATTTCTAGTTCTACAGTCTATGCAGGCTGCTTTATTTATATTCAACTACAAGTGTAGGGCGGGGGGGGGGGGCATAGATAGCCACCAAAGTAACGTGGTCCATTTAATTTCACTTTCTAGCTCCACAGTCTGTGCAGCCTGCTTTTTTTTAAGTATAATATGACTTACAAACACTACACTTGAAATATGGTGCCTTTAAATGAAAAAGTCAGTCCTAATTGCACGACTATGTGCAACAGGGACAGTTTTTTGGTTTACAAAGTCAACCAATAACACTTCGACCCTGTCTGTCTTTAACATACTTGATGGGATCTCAATGACGAATGGTCTGTACCATGGTTGGAGGAGGTATTGTGGCCCCGGTACCAAATTGGGTACCGGGGCCACTCCACTATGCAGTCCAGATAGAGGTGTATCAGATATTAAACTACGCAGTCCATAAACTTTTTGGGTGGAATTCAGACCCGTGTAGGGTTTTTTTAATAATATTGTGGTGACCCACTCCTCTACGCAGTCCAGGTACATTATTCGGTGCGATTCATACCAGTTGATGGTTTTCTTATTATATATATTGTGGTGACCCACTCCTCTACGCAGTCCAGGTACATTATTCGGTGCGATTCATACCAGTTGATGGTTTTCTTATTATATATATTGTGGTGACCCACTCCTCTACGCAGTCCAGGTACATTATTGGTGCGAGTCATACAAGTTCAGGGTTTTTAATTTATATTGTGGTGACCCACTCCTCTACGCAGTCCAGGTACATTATTGGTGCGAATCATACAAGTTCAGGGTTTTTAATTTATATTGTGGTAACCCACTCCTCTACGCAGTCCAGGTACATTATTCGGTGCGATTCATACCAGTTGATGGTTTTCTTATTATATATATTGTGGTGACCCACTCCTCTACGTAGTCCAGGTACATTATTGGTGCGAATCATACAAGTTCAGGGTTTTTAATTTATATTGTGGTGACCCACTCCTCTACGCAGTCCAGGTACATGTTTTGGTGCGATTAAGACCAGTTGATGGTTTTCTTATTATATTGTGAGGACCACTCCACTACGCAGTCCAGAAAGATACCTCGTTGCAACGTTTTGGACTAATAACTATATTGTGAGGTGTTCAGAATACACGGTAAATTAGTGGAAATGCTTGTTATTGAATGTTATTGAGGTCAATAATAGCGTAGGAGTGAAAATAAGCCCAAAAACTTGATTTTTTAACTTTTTATGCTTTTTTAAAAAAAAATCCGAATCCAAAACCTTAAATCTGAACCAAAACCTTTCGGCAGGTGTTTTGCGAAACAAATCCGAACCCAAAACATCGAGAAAATCCGGATCCAAAACACAAAACACGAGACCTTAAAAGTCGCCGGTGCACATCCCTAATCTAAACATGTTTCCACACTCCACACATGTAATCCACATCCTTAATGCTGCTGCAAGACTTATCTTCCTCTATCACCGCTCTACATCTGCTGCACCACTTTGCAAATCCCTACACTGGCTCCCTGTATCCTTGAGAATCCAATTCAAATTACTCACCCTTACCTACAAAGTCCTCAACAACAGCACCCTTTCATACATCTCATATCTCATCAAAATACTCTACCTCCTGCCCTTTTAGATCTACCTCTGGTTACCACCTCTCACTAGCACCTACAAGACTTGTCCCATTCTGCTACTTAATTAAGGAACTCCCTACCACGCTCAATCAGGCTTTCCCACAGCCTTTAAATCTTTAGACATTTTCCATTCTCTAAAAACCCATCTATTTTTTAAAGCTTACATTATCCCTGATTCACATCACCACTCTAAGTCACATTCACTCCTCCTGTTTTAGCTGTGCCCTTTTCCAATTAGAATGTAAGCTCTCCCATGAGCAGGGTCCTCCATACCCTTTGTTTTCATGTCTGCATTTATTTTGCCTTGTGTGTCCTTGTTTTATGTATGTCCTATTCCCCACTGTACATTTTGGCGCCTTATAAATCTATGATAATAATAATAATAATAATAATAATAAAGGGCCTTTGGTCTTTTAAGACCTTCCAACTCATAAACCCAGCTAGGTTAATGAGCCATGGAATGCAGCATTCTCCACCATTTTGTCCTCCAGCCGCCTAATAAAATCTGCTGCTAACTCAGCCATTAGGGGCCCTGGAACTAATCGTCCTGTCAGAACATTCACCTGGTCCCCTACCTGTAAGGCTCACAGCCATATTTTTTGCCAGCTATTTCCAGTGCACTTACTCAATAGTACATTGTAAATAATATTGAAATAATATAATTTATTAAACCAGGAGCCATCACCTACTGTTCTGAGCCCTTTAACTCTACTCAAAAAAGAAAAATACACAGCCCCAGACTGCCCAATTCTGTATGGAGAATCCCAGCAGTCTATCCTAAACTCTCAGGGCTTCCCCAGCCCTAGTCGCCACCAATATGAGAAACTTACTTGTAGCCAAAAAGTAAAAAAAAATATTAGACTCAAACATGTACCACAAGCAGGGAATACCCAGTCTCTCACTTATTTCTTAACTGGGTTATTCAAACAAATTCTTTAATAACTTGCAATGGCTAGATTACACAGTGCCCTGATAACAAGACCTCCTCCTGGATAAGCTTCCAGGTATGTGATCATGCAAATATCATATTAGAAAACTAAAGAGAGAATTACATTGGCCACCTGCATCTTCCCTAAATTGATATAACAATTCACAGATTCTTAATTTCATGATCTTGGGTTTCTGCTTTTACTATATTCCTGGAAGTTACTATTGCCATAGGGAATTTCATCATTTACTTACCTCAGAGTGTTTCTAGTTGAACCCCACTTTGACTCCTAAATGGCTTTTTTAGTCCTAATTGTTATCTTTAGCAGTGATGCTTACTTATAATCCCTCCTGATTTTCTTATCTTCTGTTCACATTCCCCTAGCTCCTATTTTCCTTATGAAATCCATGTTTAGCTGTGGGTCATTCATACCAACATCTTTAATGTTATATGTGGTATCATTTTAATACAATATAATATTATGTTTTTATTATTGCACTAGAATAGTATATAACTTATATAGAACTAGTTATAACTTTCAACACTTGTTTAAAATGCCTGCTGATACATTATTACAGATATGTGTCTCTTTCTTTTATATAACCTATTTTTTTAACATTTTACTAAGATTAATGGTAATGTGCGGCCCTTTTGAAGGCTAGCTATGCTGCCCCCAAATTGTATCAGGTGTCATATCACTGGTCTGCAGTCTATGAATTTTTTTTGTCAGTATCTGTCTATTTTTGCCTTGTATTTAGCATTGTAATACATTTATAAGCATAATACTTTTCAAATTCTGTTTTCATATCTAACTACTATTGCTTAATTTCTGTTCTGCATGCAATTCTAAATTATTTTGTTATGTTGTATGTACGGACAACAGCACAGTACCACTTCACTGTATTTATTTTTCAACGGCTGTTTGCGTGGCACACTCTCATTGTTCTGTATATTATGTGTGTAGCTTTTTACGTAGACTCTTCTATCTGATTTAACACTGTTTGGAGGACTCATTAATTGTTTCATATAAGGAAGAAGTATGGGGCCAAAAAATTAAATATAGCTTAAACGACTAAACTAATTTTACCTCTCCAGCAAGGTGTCAGACGCAGTATTGAACATTTTAGACTGAACTTTAGATTGAACATAGGAACTGAAAATAAGAACTTGTGAAACTTAAAATAAGATAAAGAAACTTACATAAAATGGCATGTGGAGAGAAACTAAAGACATTTTTTTTTACATGGAAGTTAATCGAGTAAGTGCAATTGTCCATAGTTTGATTTCATTATTTTTAGCGATGTGCACCTGCCACTTTTTGGGTTTTGGGTTCTGATTACCTTAAGGTTTTGGGTTCTATTGGGTTTTGCCAAAACACCCCCCTCAAGGTTTTGGGTTTTGGGTTTTGATTTTTTTTTTTTTAAAAGCATAAAAACTACTAAAATCCTGTTTTTTTGTTTGTTTTCACTCCTACGCTATTATTAACCTTAATAACATTCATTTTCACTCATTTCCAGTCTATTCTGAACACCTCACACCTCACAATATTGTTTTTAGGCCAAAAGGTTGCACGAGGTAGTGCTGGACTTATACTACAGGATCAGTGAACTTAGTTATATAGCAGTACCACTGGACTTATACTGCAGGATCAGTGAACTTAGTTATATAGCAGTACCACAGGACTTATACTACAGGATCAGTGAACTTAGTTATATAGCAGTACCACTGGACTTATACTGCAGGATGAGTGAACTTAGTTATATAGCAGTACCACTGGACTTATACTACAGGATCAGTGAACTTAGTAATATAGCAGTACCACTGGACTTTTACTGCAGGATGAGTGAACTTAGTTATATAGCAGTACCACTGGACTTATACTGCAGGATCAGTGAACTTAGTTATATAGCAGTACCACTGGACTTATACTACAGGATCAGTGAACTTAGTAATATAGCAGTACCACTGGACTTATACTGCAGGATGAGTGAACTTAGTTATATAGCAGTACCACTGGACTTATACTGCAGGATCAGTGAACTTAGTTATATAGCAGTACCACTGGACTTATACTGCAGGATCAGTGAACTTAGTTATATAGCAGTGCCACTGGACTTATACTGCAGGATCAGTGAACTTAGTTATATAGCAGTACCACTGGACTTATACTGCAGGATCAGTGAACTTATATAGCAGTACCACTGGACTGGACACAGGACAGCACCACTGGAATTATGGCAGCACCACCACTGGACTGAGCAGGACAGAGCACAGGACACCACCACTGGACTGAGCAGGACAGAGTACAGGACACCACCACTGGACTGAGAAGGACAGAGCACAGGACAGCTCCACTGGAATGAGCAGGACAGAGGACACCACTAACACACCCTCCCACTTCCCTGATCAATGCCCGAGTGAAGATGGCGGCGGCAAGCTGGGACTAATATGAATCCGGATCTCGCGAGATCCGACGGCGGGATTATGACGTTTTGCCTCGTTTTGAGTTTTGCGATCAGCGGGAATACCCGAACAGTGCTCGGATTAGGCTCGGATCGGCACTGTTCAGTGGTGTTCTGATTTCTAAAATCCGAGCCCGCTCATCCCTAATTATTTTTGGTGGGGACAATATTGTTCAAATCTCTGTCTTCAGGCAGGTTGTTAGGAGTCACTTTAAAACTGGGATCTGCCAGAATTAAAACCTTCATTCAAAATTTCAACAGTTCTACTGTCTCAAGTGGCCAGGAAGTACCTGGAGTCGACCTTTTCTTATTGTACTTAGAATTAGATGTGCATAAGTTATGCATATACATAATTACATACATTACATTACAAATATCAGGGAGAGGTAATGCAGACAAAGGTATCAGATCAATTTATGGTGATAATTTGTTTCCACAAATTGAAACAATGTACATCACATACAAATGTTCTGCTGAGAAATTAGTTTGCAGAAAATTGTTGGTTTTAAAGTTTAACACACCTGGTGCAAAGACTGAACTGTAGATAAAAAAGCACACAAATCTTGTAATATCAAAGCTACCAGTAAAATTAACTTTTTATGGTTAAAGGTATATACTAGACACGCCTGACCCATTTTACATGTAAATCTCCAAAATTATCTGTAACTGTTTCTCTCTCTAATAGATTGTATCTAGCTCTCACCTGTACTGCAGCTCCTGCTATCTTAGAGGAGGACTTAGAAGGTTGGCTGTGAGCAGAATACTCCTTGTTCCCAGCCTACTGACAGTACAGGAAAGTACAAGATATGCTGTTTTAGAGAGTGTATGTTGTGTAAGTGAGAGGATAGGGGAACTTTTGATTATTTTACATTTGTGTGTCTTGGGACAAGAAAAGAGGATATCTGTATAGGTGAGGTGAGAAATATAGGCAAGAAACAAGTTGTGGGGATATATGTAGGCTAGTATCAGCAGTCTAAATATTGTTCTAGAGATTATGGGTAGGCCTTCGTGATTGGATAAAGGTAATATTCATTCCAGTGGATGACTTGTTAGATGGTGGTTACAGTATCACAAGTAAGAGTAGAACTGTTCACACTTTTATTGCAGTGATGGTGTTTCATTTATGAATCTCTTGTAGGAAAAATATAGGTATAAGTGAAACATGATCTCTTTCTTTTTAAATTAGTTGCATCTTCGGAAAGTGAGCGCTCAGAAGTCTCCTGCCCTCTTGGATATTTTCCTTGTGGCAATATCACAAAATGTCTTCCTCAGTTGATGCACTGTAATGGAGTGGATGAGTGTGGGAACCAAGCAGATGAAGAAAACTGTGGTAGGTCATCTTTTCCTATTTCCTTCCAGTACAATAATGCCAATAAAGTGAATAGGTGAACATATGATGATTGTCTGTCACACACCTGACCGTGCCATCTTGTACTCTGCTCTTTTCACCTTGCCTCCTATTTGCACCTATTGTTAGCATTGCTATAAGTGCAGCAGCTGAAACCATGCGGCACCTGACTAGCGCCTCAGCAACAGGTTCTGTACATACAGTTGTCTGAGCTTCTCTTTCATACTTCTGTATTACATTGACATGAAAATCTACATACTTCTGACTGTAAAAAGGTATTAGGGGATCTGGGGTTTTAATCTCCCTAATAATCTGGCAAATGTATGGATGACCATTTAATAATGTTATTTATCACTAATACCATCAACCGACTCCTCGCAAAGGTAATTGATTTAACATAAGAAATATAATTCCTATTTTCCCTTTAATCCACAGGACCAGTATTCATAGAATAACTTATGCTTATCTCTTCAACAATAACCACAGACAAGATGTAGCTTTGTTTAAAATGTGTTGTATTATTAATTAGCATTCTAATTGTAAAACGTATGCATATATTATAAAACAGTAAACAGTGTATTTATGCAAACTCAACAGATTTCGTTTCATACAATACATTGCAGTCAATTGCCTGTTTTATAAATATACAAGTCATCGTGTCTGTGTTTTGACTATTGTCTAAAGAAAGATGTGTGTGTGTGGTGAGGAGGGACCTGTGGGCGTGAGAAAGACACACAATCAAGCACACATTTTAACCTTCCAAATATTCTCACATTTATCTCAAAACTTCTTCCATTTATCCATTTTTCATTTAATTTCACTTATCTCAGTCAAAGTCCAACAGCCATTATTCACTATCCACATTCCCTTCACATGGAAGCTTCTAGATGGCATCTATTTAACAAGCATGGTAGCTTCTAGATCAATTTCCTCTACTGTCTGAACTCAGCTTGCTCTAAACACATGGTATTTAACATTTCTGCCATATTAACTATTTCATTCTCTCCAGCAATAAACCACATTATTTCCGAGTTTCAGAGTTACAAACTACCATTTAAACCAACAGTCTAACAAAACTTTATATTGAACAATCTGACCACTTCCTGAACAATCCAATCATTTTCTATGTATCTAAGTCAGCGGTTCCCAAACTGTGCACCGCGGCTCCCTGGGGTGCCACGGCGCTGTCACAGGGGTGCCGCGATCCCTAGCAAGAAAAAGAAGAGGGGGAAAAAAACCAAAAAAAACCCAAACTTACAAATCATCCAGCACCGGATCCTTCTCCTCACTGACTGCCGGGCGTGACGTCATCACGTCCGTCAGCCTCAGTGAGCAGCAGCAGCAGCAGAGAGGACGTCAGGAAAGAAGGTAAGTAAAGGAGAGTGAAGGGGTTTGAGAAAGTCCCGAGCTCTATGGGACGAAATGCGTCAGGTTTTTACTGTGGTTCTGACACATTGGTGTCTTACAAGTCTAAGGAGTGAGATATCTTCATTCTAACATTTATTTGATTATTGTGTGGCGGAACCGACATTTACCTTTCATCAAACTTTTGGACTTGCGGGACGTTTCCACTCAGGATACCTGTGTATTGAACGGAGTCAGTTGTTTATAGCACCTACGGGACGATTGGCCGCACAGTCGGAAGCTAGTGATCGCGACTCCTAAGGAGGGCCCTATAAGGGTAAGAACTTTTCGGATAACATCCTCCTGTCTTTATGTATGCAAGTAGGACCTGTCACGGAGGCAGACTAGTACTTTCGGGTTTGTGAATCTTATCCTGAGGAAGCCAATTTTGTTATTGCCCCATCTCCGTTACATATGGATCGTATTGTCGTGCACTAAGAGACATGCGGGTGGATACATATCTCCCCTAGAGAGTTTATTAACATCGTGGAGGACTGTTTATCTCAGGTTTTTCGCATGTATGTGATTTTTTTATTTTTTATTTCGTATTTTTATTTTTTACCCCAACTGGAAGCCATTTGGATTTTCACATTATTTTTAGACGAATAGGCATTGTTGGTGTTCTTATTTGTTAATTGCCCGGTTATTTTCTTTACCTGTTGATGCCTTCCGTTTAGTACTTTGTGTTGATGCATTATGAGGCACCTTTGATTTGTGTGTTTACTTCCATTTGAATTGTAAGCAATTTTTCCGTTTTTGATACAATAAATTTTGCTACATTTTTACCTGGTTTAATAACATCCGTGTCACGGGCACTAGGAGTCTTTGCCCAGGATATCACCAGATGATGGACTTACCAGAGTAATATAGCTGGTATTATGGTTTCTCTGGTAGCAGGGTGACAACGGAACAGGAGAAACAGCAGATGGTGAGAGAATGCTCGAGGAAAGTCTATGACTAGCAGCAACTGGTAGTGAGTAGATGAATGTACACGAGGATCCAGATGGACAAGGAAACGTGAGGAGAGTCAGTGGTCTGCGTATAGCAAGTTGTACCACTAATATAGTGAGGAGGAATGTCCAGGAGTAGCGAGGAGGTAGTGAGAGTCATCGGTCTGCGTATAGCAAGTTGTACCGCTGTCTATCGTGAAGGAATGGAATCCAGGTTGTTAACGCAGAAGGTAGGTAACGGGGAAGTCAGTGGTCTGCGTGTAGCAAGTTGTACCACTGCTATGTGAGAGGATACTTGAAACTGGTGTCACAGGGAACAGGAGTCAGTGGTCTGCGTCAGCAAGTTGTACCACTGCTATATATATGTGAGGAGGGGCACGAGGCGATGAATGTAAAGCAGAGTATACACGGGGCACACAGAACTTGATCCCACGATGATATCCACAATACAACAATAACTGACCAGCGCTGCTTGAAGTATACAAAGTCTCAATAGCAATCCAGGCAATAGAAAACAAAGTCAATGGTAACAATAGCTTCAGTGGATAGGAGGCTCCGGAGAAGAACACAACTCAGTCCAAATGGATATTGTGAAGATACCGGGTTTATCTGGCCCAGTGCTACCCAGTACCTTCTAGGATTCGTATGGTCACTCAGGCAAAATGCAGTTATAAACATACAACAGTATATTTATTGTCATACAAATCACACTACAATATTATGTACACACAGTAAATAAATGCCAGGCTGATTTACCACATCATCTGTCCCTTACCCCAATAACTTAAGGAGATATAGTCACCTGCTGTCCAGACTTCATGACCCATGGATCCCTCTCAGCTGCATATATAGACTTGAGTTAGAAAACGACAATTCAAAACTCCATCTTGCACCTTCCTGAATGAAATCCAAGCATGAGCCCCCTCCCCCCTGGAGTTGTTCCTTATATATCACAGGTCTAATTTCCACAGTCTTTCCCCTCCCTGGACAAACCCCTGCATCTATTCTACTTCCCCATTGGCCAGTGCAGGACTAGGGGGTTTGGACAGGGCAGTGGAGATGAGATGTCCTTTCACAGAAGCCCCCTGCTGGGATGCAGACAGAACGTCTGGACTAGTCCTAAGGAGAACAATTGATGCTTAATTGGCTTCCCCTACTTCCAAGGATAAGGTAGCAGTGAGCCCCTCCCAAAATTAACCCCTTACACTACTTTGTGATGTCACAGGGTCCCCAGCTGTTCCATGCTTCCTGTAGAGGAAGGAGGGGGGAGAATGAATGCAGCTCAAGCCCTCTCACCTGTATCCTAGACACCACCTGATCTTTACCCATAACCCTCCTGGCTTCAGTTTAAGGACAATGAATAACATTACTTCAAGTCATCAATATATAATACAAAATATACATATTTAAATTGAATTACAATGTCCCCTTAACCACATGTAATTGGACAATGCAGTTGTAGTCTGATGAGCTGGGGAAACAAAAGAAGGGCTATACAAAGTATTTGCTATAATTCACATATCACACTCGTTTTGTCACATTCCTCCCCTACTTTTTTAGCCCTTGTTTCCCAGTGGCTCCCTAGCCCCAAGTAATCATTTCTTCCAAGTCCAAAGTTTCTGGCCTGCTGTGGTTTCTCCTGGGTCTGATGGCAAGGTAGACAGCAGTACACAGTTCCTCAATCTCCCACCAGGGTCCCATGGCTGCAGGCATATCTTCCCACTCAGCTGGAGTGGGGGTTTATGCTGCCCTGTGTCATAAGATGAGACAACAATAAAACTGGGCCACTCCTGTGCACACATCCATGGTAGGAGAGTTGTAGTCCAACATCCCTTGTGTGCCTTATCCACCCTTAATTGCCCAACTGCAAATAGTCCCTTGGCCTGTCCTCTGTTTCTGGAGACCATGCTCCCCTCCCCCACATATTCAAGTGAAAACTGCCAAGTGGCAGGCAAACTTTCTGGCTCCTTGTCTGTTTGTTTCTGGCAAAGATCCAATCCCCCCTTCCCCAAACACTCAAGGGACAACTGCCCAGTGGCAGGCAAGCGTGGGGGCTCCATTAATTCTTTGCTTATGGGGAATCCTCTGTCCCCCTCCCAAACCACATGTGGGTGCCCCTGTAAGTATGTTTGTGTGCATCTCCCCTCCCCTGCTACCACATCCAACTGTTGCACTACTTCCCTCGCCTCTGGCGCATCGGGGTAGTGTGAATCCTCATTGGACACAGACTTGTCCTCCTGGCCGCAAAGCAAAGTGGATGGTCCAGTGCAGGCCTCTGGTATTGGGTCCTGGATTCCCAGATTTGGAGCTGGAGTGCGATGCATCAAAGCTGGTGGGGCTGGTGAATCTTGCTGTACTGGTGCCCTCTCAGACACCCACTCAGTCAACATCTCCTCATCTGCCAATTCTGCATAGGGGAAGGCATAAGTGTAATTTTCCCAGGGCCCCATGGTAGTGGCCTCTGACATGACAATTCCTTTATCCTCTCCCATTAATTCTGTCCTACAGTCTGTAAACATGATTTCTGCTGAGATCATATGTTGCGCAAGTTTATGATTCTCTTCTGTCACAATTGGGTAAAGCTGTACATCACTTGCCCCGGAGAGCACACATGCGGTATCCTGCGTTACTTCATTAAACAAATTCTTTTCAGGCACAACAGGGATGGATAACTGGTCTTTTCTGTAATTCTGTTCTAACTCAGACACAGTCTCAGGTTCCAATAACACTGGCAAATTATCAGAAGATGCTACTACATGGTACTTACTTGGTAGCTCTTTTCCATCCAAGTCACCAAATGGGAGAATTTCTCCTAATCCTTTCTGAGTAGTCAGAGGTACAACATCCTCACCAAGCAGTTCTTCTCCAGTCTCCCCCAAGATAGTAGCTTGGGCAACTGTATTTAATCCACTGGGATGGACCTCCCCCTGATTAACAGACTGAGCAGCCATCTTTTTAGAGTGTGATAAAAGATATTCCAATTGGCATTTTTCAGTATTCACTCGATAACACTGATCCTGCCACATTTCAGTGTCCGTAAATCCTTGCCGCCATACCTCATCCTCTGCTTCTTCAAAACTCTGTTGCAGACATTGCATTTGTTCCCAGAGAGGTATGTGGGGACCTAAAGTGAGCATCCATTTTCTATAAACACTAAAAGCATTGATGGGATTCTCCTGATCTTTTAACAAACGTTTCAGGATATCCATGTGCGTGCAGTACAGGTAAGGTACACCCCGGATCTGGCATTCCACTATCAGCTCCTCCATACTCATTGTCTCTAGTGGATCTGTAGAATCTGCTAATGGGACAGATTCTATTAATACATTTGCAGGGGATTCATCAGGCATGTCCCTGTGCTGTAATAGTCCCTTTACGTCTTGTTTGTATTGCTGATTATTGTTGTATCTGGATTCTCCCTTGGCCAGATTCTGCATAATACAAATAACTTCATGTGTAAAATCATCCCATGCTGGTTCATCCCGAAAATTACAGGCACTTGCCTCCTCTTTCAACATTAGGAACACATCCAACAGGTTCTCCAATTTCTCCTGTAGACTGGCTCCTTCCCACATAATAATCTTTGGGCACTCCTCATCCCAATAATCCAAAATGTGCTGCATTGTGGTGGGGTGGTGCAACACATCCATATCCCCATCCTGCAGACACTGCCACAGTCCTTCATCCCAGTACGCCTTTCTCCTGGGTGTACTGGACTGCTTCATCCCTTCCTTTGGGAACTTTTGCAACACTGGGCTGTGACCTGCTCTCTTGTTCCTAGAGCTCACACCCATTTTACTTCCAGGGATCACCTCACTGTGATTTCCTCTCTTTGAGACACGGTTCCATCTTCCGCTCTCCTCTGGCGGGGTGCGCTTCCCCTTATCAAATCGGCACTTAGACGGCATCTTCCCTCGCCTAAAGCCCACAACGCTTTTCGTGACACTTTCTACCTTAAAGCCTTTAGGAGTAAGTTCAGGATAATGTGGTTACTGGTTTCTAGTGCTAACTGCTTTGCAGAGCCCTGGAATGTATCACGATACAGTTCCCCTGCAGCTCTACCCAGATAGGACCTGGGACTGAGTGACCCCACTGCTTGCCACCAAAATGTGAAGATACCGGGTTTATCTGGCCCAGTGCTACCCAGTACCTTCTAGGATTCGTATGGTCACTCAGGCAAAATGCAGTTATAAACATACAACAGTATATTTATTGTCATACAAATCACACTACAATATTATGTACACACAGTAAATAAATGCCAGGCTGATTTACCACATCATCTGTCCCTTACCCCAATAACTTAAGGAGATATAGTCACCTGCTGTCCAGACTTCATGACCCATGGATCCCTCTCAGCTGCATATATAGACTTGAGTTAGAAAACGACAATTCAAAACTCCATCTTGCACCTTCCTGAATGAAATCCAAGCATGAGCCCCCTCCCCCCTGGAGTTGTTCCTTATATATCACAGGTCTAATTTCCACAGTCTTTCCCCTCCCTGGACAAACCCCTGCATCTATTCTACTTCCCCATTGGCCAGTGCAGGACTAGGGGGTTTGGACAGGGCAGTGGAGATGAGATGTCCTTTCACAGAAGCCCCCTGCTGGGATGCAGACAGAACGTCTGGACTAGTCCTAAGGAGAACAATTGATGCTTAATTGGCTTCCCCTACTTCCAAGGATAAGGTAGCAGTGAGCCCCTCCCAAAATTAACCCCTTACACTACTTTGTGATGTCACAGGGTCCCCAGCTGTTCCATGCTTCCTGTAGAGGAAGGAGGGGGGAGAATGAATGCAGCTCAAGCCCTCTCACCTGTATCCTAGACACCACCTGATCTTTACCCATAACCCTCCTGGCTTCAGTTTAAGGACAATGAATAACATTACTTCAAGTCATCAATATATAATACAAAATATACATATTTAAATTGAATTACAATGTCCCCTTAACCACATGTAATTGGACAATGCAGTTGTAGTCTGATGAGCTGGGGAAACAAAAGAAGGGCTATACAAAGTATTTGCTATAATTCACATATCACACTCGTTTTGTCACAGATATGCAATACAAAAGCAAAGTCAATGGAAAGTATGCATACCGCGGTTCAGGAGAGCAGGCTGTCAGAGCGACATGCAGGGATACCTGAAGACTGAAGGCTGGCAGGAGGAGAGACCACTGGAGGGTGGAAGCGGTAATCAGGTTGGTGCAGCGCACGGCAGGTAATCCAGAATCAAAGAAGCAATACTCAGGAAGCAGTAGTAAGTGAAACTGGAAACATGATGAACACGGGAGAGTTGAGGCGGTCTGGTATCCAGTAGGAGTGGTAACGGAGGCAGCGGAGAGCTGACACGATAAACACAGGAGAGTTGAGACAATCAGGAACTCTGAAGTAATAACGGAGGCAGCGGATAGGAATCAGCTGAGTGCAGGCACGATGAACACAGGAGAGTGAAGTGAGCAGGAACTCTGTAGTAGTAACGGAAGCAGCGGATAGGAATCAGCTGAGTGCAGGCACGATGAACACAGGAGAGTTGCAGTGAGCAGGAACTCTGTAGTAGTAACGGAGGCAGCGGATAGGAATCAGCTGAGTGCAGGCACGATGAACACAGGAGAGTTGAAGTGGTCTGGCAACCACAATAGCAGTAAACAGGAATCAGCAGAAGCTGAATACACGAGGAACACAGGTACACCTTCAGAGGCTCATGGGGAATGAGACTCCAAGATCAGGCAACCAGGTAATGATCACAGGTGGTTTAAATAGGGAGGGTTGCCTGATCATCCAATCAATTAAAAGCAACAGGTATTGAAGGCTTGATAAGGGCTGCACATGCGCAGACCCTCAGGATGGCGGATGGCCACGGTTCCTGAACACACGGGAAATGGCACTCACAGTCCGGTGAGTGACAGTACCCCCCCTTTTAAAGGTGGGCACAGAACACCTGGAACCGGGTTTGTCCGCAAACTTGGAATAAAACTTCTTAAGAAGAGCTGGAGTGTTGAGATCTTCTGCTTTGATCCATGACCGCTCTACAGGACCAAAGCCCTTCCAATGAACGAGGAAACGAAGAACTCCTCGCAAAATTTTTGCATCCAATATGTGAGTAATCTCAAAGTCCTCCTCTTGATGAATTTGAACTGGCCTAGGTGCTGAAGGAGGGACCGAGAAACGGTTGATGATAAGAGGTTTGATCAAAGACACATGGAAGGCATTGGAAATACGAAGGTTCTTAGGTAGTAGAAGTTTGAAACAAACTGGATTTATCACTTGAATGATCCTATACGGACCAATAAAACGAGGAGCGAACTTCATAGATGGGACCTTCAAACGAATATTTTTGGTTGATAACCAAACACGATCTCCGATTTTCAATGGTGGAATAGCCCGTCTCTTTTTATCTGCAAAAGACTTATATCTGGCAGATGTTTTCTTTAAACAGGTTTTGACCTGAGACCAAATATTTTTGAAGGTCTGACAAACAGTCTCTACAGCAGGAACCTGGGTGGGAGGGAGGGCAGTAAATTCCGGAAAAGACGGATGGTGACCGTAAACCACAAGAATGGAGTTTTAGAAGATGACTCATGATACATGTTGTTATGAGCGAATTCAGCCCATGGAAGCAAATCTACCCAGTTGTCTTGGTTGGCTGAAGAGAACATCCTTATAAATGTCTCAAGATCTTGATTGACCCTTTCGGTTTGTCCGTTTGATTGAGGATGGTAGGAGGATGAGGGTGATAATCGGATACCCAAGGTCTTACAGAGGGCCCGCCAGAATCTGGAAACGAATTGTACTCCTCTATCTGAAACAATCTCGGAAGGACATCCATGAATACGGAAGATTTCTTTGATGAAATAATCAGCCAGAGTAGATGAAGAAGGTAAACCGGTCAAAGGAACGAAATGTGCCATCTTCAAAAATCTGTCCACCGCTACCCAAATAGTATTGCAGTTTTTACTAGGAGGAAGATCAGTAACAAAGTCCATACTAATATGGGTCCACGGCTTGGAAGGAATGGGTAGTGGTTGAAGCAAACCCGCTGGAGTTCTGCGGGGAGTCTTAAACTGGGAACACAAATCACACGCAGCCACAAAATCTTTGACATCTTTCCTCATAGAAGGCCACCAGTAACTTCTAGAAAGAATTTCAAAGGTCTTGCGTTCACCAGAGTGTCCAGAAAAACGAGAAGAGTGAAACCACGAAAGGATTTTCTTCCTAAGAGCAGGAGGCACGAGGGTTCTCCCAAATGGTAGCACCTTAGTGGAAGAAGCAGCCAGAGAAACACATTTGGGGTCTAATATAGAGTGGTTGGGACCATCTTCAACGTCTGAGGACGTCACAAAAGCTCGAGATTGGGCGTCTGCTTTTTTATTTTTTGCAGCTGGTTTGAAGGTTATGATTAGTTCAAAACGAGAAAAGAAAAGAGACCATCTTGCTTGACGAGGATTCAAACATTGAGCAGACTGTAAATATGACACATTTTTATGATCAGTAAAAATTGTCACAGGATGACAAGCTCCCTCCAACAAATATCTCCATTCCTCTAATGCTACTTTTATAGCCAGCAACTCCTTGTCCCCGATGGTATAATTCTTCTCCGAAGGCAGAAGACCCCGAGAGTAAAAGGCACAAGGATGGAATTTTTGTTGCTCCGATCTTTGGGAGAGAATGGCTCCTAAACCAACATTAGAGGCATCTACCTCTAGGAAGAAGGGAAGCGTCACATCAGGCTGTCGAAGAACAGGAGCAGAGGAGAAGGACTCTTTGAGAAACTGGAAAGCTTGAAGAGCCTCAGAGGACCATTGTTTAGTATTGGCCCCTTTACGAGTTAGGGCCACAATAGGAGATGCAATCGAGGAATAATCTTGAATGAAGCGTCTATAGTAATTGGCAAAACCTAAAAAACGCTGAATTGCACGAAGAATAGTTGGCTGAGGCCAATGTAACACAGCATTCACCTTTTCTGGATCCATCTGAAGACCAACTCCGGAGACAATATATCCCAGAAATGGAATCTGGGGCAACTCGAATGAACATATTTCTAACTTGCAGAATAATGAATTTTTCCAGAGTCTGGAAAGGACCTCTGCCACATGTTGATGATGAGAAGGCAGGTCCTGCGAAAAGATCAATATGTCGTCCAGATAGACGACGACACAAACATATAACAAGTCCCGGAAGATCTCATTAATGAAGCCCTGGAAAACAGCGGGGGCATTACATAACCCGAAGGGCATTACTAAATATTCATAATGCCCGTCTCTGGTGTTGAAAGCTGTCTTCCATTCGTCACCGGACCTGATTCGAATTAAATTGTAGGCACCACGAAGATCCAACTTGGTAAAGATCCGGGCTCCCTTGATACGATCAAATAACTCAGTAATTAATGGAATGGGATACCGATTTTTGATAGTTATGGCGTTAAGTCCACGGAAATCTATGCAGGGGCGTAATGACCCATCCTTCTTTTTTACGAAGAAAAACCCTGCTCCAGCTGGAGAGGTAGAAGGTCGAATAAATCCTCGCTGGAGATTCTCTTGGATGTATTCAGATGTAGCTTGAGTTTCAGGTAACGAAAGTGGATACACACGTCCCCTGAGAGGAGTCTTGCCAGGTTGAAGATCAATCGGACAGTCCCACGAACGATGAGGAGGAAGACGTTCAGACTGAGTTTTATCAAATACATCGGCAAAAGAAGCATACTGAGGAGGAAGTCCCGGTGAACAAGGTGAAATGGAGGATTGCTGTATTTTGAGAGGAACGACTTGAGAGAGGCAACGATGATGACATTCAGGCCCCCAAGACGTAACTTGAGGAGTGTGCCAGTCAATCTGGGGAGAGTGACGTTGAAGCCATGGAAGACCTAATACAATCGGGCTGGTAGTAACAGGAAGAATTAAAAATGAAATTTCTTCCTGGTGTAATACACCAATTTGAAGGGTTACTGGAGACGTACTCTGGGTGATGAGACCATTAATAATGCGTGATCCATCGATAGCAGTCACAGTAATAGGTATTTTCAAAGTAATCCCTGGTAGGGACCATTGATTCACGAGGGATTTAGAAATAAAGTTTCCTTCAGCTCCAGAGTCAATAAGTGCTTGGGACTTAAAGGATTTGGTAGCAAAGGAAACTGTAACATCAAAAGCACAAACTTTTAATTTCGCAGAACATGGAGAGGACTCCAGGGACCCTAACTTCACCTCTCCAGAACTGGTTAGGGCCTGGCATTTCCCGATTTTTTTTAAGGCATGAATTGAGCATATGAGTAGAATCAGCACAATAGATACAAAGTCTATTTTTTACTCTTCGGTCCCTCTCCCTTGAAGTTAATTTGGAGCGACCTATCTCCATGGGTATCGGCGGAGATGAAACTGGGCGAACTTGAGGGCTTGAGCGAAGAGGTGCTTTAAATGAAGTTGTTTTTTCAGACTCTCTTTCACGAAATCTCATGTCTACACGGTGGCAAAGAGAAATCAAATCTTCTAGAGAAGTAGGTAATTCTTGAGTAGTCAGTGCATCTTTAATTTTATCAGAAAGCCCCTGCCAGAAGGCGGCAATTAACGCTTCAGTGTTCCCCTGAAGTTCAGAGGCTAATATCCGAAATTGAATGATGTACTGGCCTACAGTACGAGAACCCTGACGTAGACGGAGGATGCTGGATGCAGCGGAAATAACACGACCAGGTTCATCAAATACACTTCGAAACGTGGAAATAAATTTGGCACTATCCTGTAATAATGGATCATTTCTTTCCCACAGAGGGGAAGCCCATGCAAGAGCTTGTCCGGAAAACAAGGAAATGAGATAGGCCACTCTGGAACGATGAGTAGAGAAATTGTGAGGTTGAAGCTCAAAATGAACTGAGCATTGATTTAGAAAACCCCTGCATGTTTTGGGGTCTCCATCATATTTTGACGGAGTAGGCAGGTGAAGCGTGGAAGCAGTAGACACCTGGGATGGCACTGGGGAAACGGAGGAAGGCACAGGAGCATCAACAGTAGCTGTGACATCCTGCACAGACGCTCCCTGGGAGGCCAACGCCCGGTAACACCGCAGCAAATGTCGCTGGCGAACATCCTGTTGTTCAATACGGGTAACCAGATGCTGCAGCATCTCTTTAGCTGTAGGTTCCGCACCTGGGTCTGTCATGGCCTGATCTTACTGTCACGGGCACTAGGAGTCTTTGCCCAGGATATCACCAGATGATGGACTTACCAGAGTAATATAGCTGGTATTATGGTTTCTCTGGTAGCAGGGTGACAACGGAACAGGAGAAACAGCAGATGGTGAGAGAATGCTCGAGGAAAGTTTATGACTAGCAGCAACTGGTAGTGAGTAGATGAATGTACACGAGGATCCAGATGGACAAGGAAACGTGAGGAGAGTCAGTGGTCTGCGTATAGCAAGTTGTACCACTGCTATAGTGAGGAGGAATGTCCAGGAGTAGCGAGGAGGTAGTGAGAGTCAGCGGTCTGCGTGTAGCAAGTTGTACCGCTGTCTATAGTGAAGGAATGGAATCCAGGTGAAGGTAGGTAACGGGGAAGTCAGTGGTCTGCGTGTAGCAAGTTGTACCACTGCTATGTGAGAGGATACTTGAAACTGGTGTCACAGGGAACAGGAGTCAGTGGTCTGCGTCAGCAAGTTGTACCACTGCTATATATATATGTGAGGAGGGGCACGAAGAGATGAATGTAAAGCAGAGTATACACGGGGCACACAGAACTTGATCCCACGATGATATCCACAATACAACAATAACTGACCAGCGCTGCTTGAAGTATACAAAGTCTCAATAGCAATCCAGGCAATAGAAAACAAAGTCAATGGTAACAATAGCTTCAGTGGATAGGAGGCTCCGGAGAAGAACACAACTCAGTCCAGATGGATATGCAATACAAAAGCAAAGTCAATGGAAAGTATGCATACCGCGGTTCAGGAGAGCAGGCTGTCAGAGCGACATGCAGGGATACCTGAAGGCTGAAGGCCGGCAGGAGGAGAGACCACTGGAGGGTGGAAGCGGTAATCAGGTTGGTGCAGCGCACGGCAGGTAATCCAGAATCAAAGAAGCAATACTCAGGAAGCAGTAGTAAGTGAAACTGGAAACATGATGAACACGGGAGAGTTGAGGCGGTCTGGTATCCAGTAGTAGTGGTAACGGAGGCAGCGGAGAGCTGACGCGATAAACACAGGAGTTGAGACAATCAGGAACTCTGAAGTAGTAACGGAGGCAGCGGATAGGAATCAGCTGAGTGCAGGCACGATGAACACAGGAGAGTGAAGTGAGCAGGAACTCTGTAGTAGTAACGGAAGCAGCGGATAGGAATCAGCTGAGTGCAGGCACGATGAACACAGGAGAGTTGAAGTGAGCAGGAACTCTGTAGTAGTAACGGAGGCAGCGGATAGGAATCAGCTGAGTGCAGGCACGATGAACACAGGAGAGTTGAAGTGGTCTGGCAACCATAATAGCAGTAAACAGGAATCAGCAGAAGCTGAATACACGAGGAACACAGGAACACCTTCAGAGGCTCATGGGGAATGAGACTCCAAGATCAGGCAACCAGGTAATGATCACAGGTGGTTTAAATAGGGAGGGTTGCCTGATGATCCAATCAATTAAAAGCAACAGGTATTGAAGGCTTGATAAGGGCTGCACATGCGCAGACCCTCAGGATGGCGGACGGCCACGGTTCCTGAACACATGGGAAATGGCACTCACAGTCCGGTGAGTGACAATCCGCCTATTGGAGGGTATGTAAGTTATATGAACATCACAGAACCTTCCCAGCGCCTGGCATTTTCCATTAGCAGCAGAGAGGACGTCAGGAAAGAAGGTAAGTAAAGGACAGTGAAGGGGGGCAGAGAGAGACACACTGAAGGGGGGCAGAGAGAGACACGCTGAAGGAGGGGGGCAGAGAGAGACACGCTGAAGGAGGGGGACACAGAGTGTGAGATGGCAAAGAAGGGGACACAGAGTAATATGGTGAAGGGGCGCAGTGATATGATGAAGTGGCACAATGTGATGGTGAAGTGGCCTAAATACATCTTACGTCATTTTGACCCAACTACTTAAAAAACGGGACTACCCGGTAATTATTTTGGCTTACGGGTGCCTTGGAAAGATTATGGTGACCCTAAGGGTGCCTCGAACTGAGAAAGTTTGGGAACCACTGATCTAAGTGATAATCTCAGCCACACTTTTCAACAGCAGCATAGCAGTCTTTCCAATACCATCTACAAGTTTTCTTCAATTTCGAATGAAATACTTTTCTAACACAACCATTCTATCTAACATGCATATCTTCCATGTACTTACTATACCTTTACACTAAACTGCATTAAACAAACTATAACCATACACTTCCTTTACACAGAATTTGCAATTTCCATTGCACAAATGCTACCATGACCAAAACTTCACTAATTCCATTTTATCTGAACTCAGACAATTCCATTCAAATAACCTAACAAAACTGCACTTTAGACCAACACAGAACCACACCGAACTATGTATATATCCAGATTCAATTATCATCCATTCAAAGACACATTACACTTCATTCACATTATCTCCATTTACAAACCATCGCAAAACAATATATTTCCAGATTCACTCACCTTCCATTTAATTACATTTTACCTACTAGCCAGGTTCTAATATGAATTGCCTTCCCAAGCCCTCACATATACAGACCGCAATTCTATTAAACATAGTTTCCAGCAGCAGTCTCTACATGTCCTATCCAGGTCAAAGCAAGAAAACATGAGAGGTTTCTGTTTCTGCTAGTAAAGAAGTACACTTACAAATGGGCGGAGTTCACCTTTCCACAGGAAGTGCTCACAGTATGTAACCTGCCTCAAAAGCCAAGAATTGCTTTTCTCAGGTTTTCACAAGGTCCATAGTAACAGGTGGGGGATGGGATTTTATGTGCAAAATCACTGTCCTCATTCAAATATGGTTAAATCTGCTCTTATATTATGAAATGAAATATAAAATAATACATTATTTATATACTGTTCATCACTGACAAAACATGTTTAAATTATGCTTCACACTCAAATATGTCATTTATCTTATATTCCTAGGAGTATGATGTAATAAAATAACCTTATTGTAACAGATGAATAATGCAACAACGTCTTTCTTTTTTCTTGATTAATTTGAAAATCCATCCTGCTAACTTTTTCACTAGGTTTATAGAGAAGATGTGAACCACATCATCTCTCAATAAGTCTATCAGCTAATTCATTAAGCCTCAGATTGTAGATGGAATCATCCAAACTATAAAAAGTCTAATAGTAATGATCCGTCCGCTAGGGAGACCTTTGGTAAGATGTCTGAGGTGACCCTTTACTAGCACATTACCTCCTACTCTTTGTTTCCAGTTTAAATTCATATACATTTAAACAACAAGATTATAGCTAAGTAGTTAACGCTTAATGTTTGACGAGCAAAGGTGAATGGTAAAATAAAGTAGTCATTTAATTTAAAATAAGAAAATGGAGGGAAATAACACATCATCCAACAAAGCCTATGGTGTCACTGGAGCCACTTGATCAAGGGCAGTTGCTGGGGTTTGGTGAAAATGAGGAATTGCCATATCAGGGGAGAAGAATGTAGAAATTGGGGAGAGAAGGTGTTGAAGATTGGTGGAAATTTTTTGAAAATCAAGTGGAATCAACTGTTGAAAAATGAATAAGTTGTGCTGAAGAACAAACAAACAAAATCAACCCAAAAGTATTTATCATGCTATTTTATTCCTTGAACAATTTCAGAATAGTGACCTGTATCACAAAGTTATGTTAAGAGGCTTAACAATCAGTAGTTGCTAATAGTGAACTACGAATTTGAATAAGACTTAGATTATAGAAAAGGGAAGTAATGAAATCCTGCACCAATAAATATTTGGTCTGATAAATTGGAAGCCAATCTTAATAATATATAACATCTCATTTTTAAAGTCCTCCTGTCATGCGCCGCATATACCAGTGTACTTACTAAGGTCAGGTGCACTGTTGTCAGTCTTCCCCTCAGCGCTGCAGAGCAGGTCCTTCCCAAGACCCACAAACGTCCTCTGATGGTGGCGGCTGCTTGCTATTTACAAACTCCCTCCTCTC
The DNA here is from genome assembly GCF_038048845.1 of Mixophyes fleayi. Taxonomy (NCBI): domain Eukaryota; kingdom Metazoa; phylum Chordata; class Amphibia; order Anura; family Limnodynastidae; genus Mixophyes; species Mixophyes fleayi. The sequence continues at coordinate 96,320,148 of NC_134402.1, read as the reverse complement.
TCTCAGTGGCTGCTGCCTTACCGTACCATAATTTTCCCTAGACCTTTTACCTTATATCTACCTTATGTCTACTCTTTATTTATACTTACCTGCCATTTTCGTCTGGTACCTGAAAAGAGGGCTGCAATCTTGTGGTGCTCGCAGCAAGAACCATACCTTCTTGCAGGGTTCCCTGGCGAAAAACTTACACGATGTTAGACTCTAGTCCTCCGCTGAAGGTAGCGTCAAAGCAGACTGACTGCCAATTCCTGTGTGACTCTTACATCTGCTACTGGATTACAGGCTACTGTCAATGAGAGATAATTGTCGAATACTTTTGAAATATCAATCATATTTATCCGAAACCACAACTGGCATACTGTTGTCACTATTACCAATAATGATGTCAAAATACATCATTAAATATGTAGAACAAGTATAGGGGGTAAATGTATTCACTGCCAATTTTTTCAACTCTACGCTATTCAGCGAGTTTGCAGTGAAAATCTAAAGCGGCAATGGCTTTAAAGGCATTGTTTACCCTTTAAAGCCATTGCCGCTTTAAATTTTCATTGCAAACCCACCTAATAGCGATGAATTGAAAAAGTCGTCAGTTAATACATTTACCCACTTTTACTTATCATGCAATTTATCATTCACTTTCCAAAATCATACAATTTATTGAGCTCCTGTTCTCGACCTGTCCTGAAAGAGATCCTTGAACTGAGCCGTAGGTTGTCATGGGTAATAGGACAAAACAATATGAAAAAACTATATCCAGCCCCTTAACTGAAATGGCTGTGTAGGATGGTACCTCCTTGTAAATATACAGTTAACTTATGTTGCGCTTCTTGTTTTCAAAAAGACAATGTTTGTGTAAGTGTGAATCACATGTTACAGTTAAAATCTTGCAAGTATTAAAGGGCTCCATACTATCATTTATCCTAAAAGCTAAAATGCTCCAGCCATCAATTGGTCAGCCACCAATCGTGTCAAATTGACAGCATACGGCAGAATGCATTGCGCTGCAATTTAATAATTTTCTGGCTTTTCTGATTTTCAATAAAAACCATGGGACTACAGTTTATCCCCCTTTAAATATCAAAATCGGATAATATATGCTTTACATATTTTCATATAATATGTTATTTGTTTAAATGATGCAAATATTACAAACAGGTGCCATAAATTTTAGTTTTACGTTGTGCATTGTCTAATAACTGAAAACATGTCAAAATAACAATACACCAAACTCTACTGTTACAAACAATGATAACACAAGTAACAAATGATTGTCCTTTTCAAGTGTAAATTCAGTGATTAGACAAAACCCTTTCTATGAGGAATCTGTCATTTTGCTGAAAGATGGATGATTTACTGTCTGCATATTAAGACATGTACAGACATTAGTAGCTTTCAAGTGCTAGGGCAAATGCTCCAACACTGACGTCAATCCTGAACATTCTGATGCCTCTCTTATCATTCCTTACCAGCTTTTCTCAGATTTTTGTTTAAAAATATGTGACTGGGTCAAAAAAAAAGTGGAAGAGAATAAAACAGTTGCATTGAAAAAAGGATTTATCCTATCTTGTCTAGGAAGACAATTGAATTCTAAACAAAACTGATTACCAAGAATCTTTTTAAAAATGTTCATCTAATTTTTCTTGAGGAAATATGGAGTTTGAACAGGAAATATCACCAATGTATATTATGATTTTATGCCACATTGTTAGGCAGTTAATAGGGTGGAGTGAATTTGTGACTTTGTGTCTTATAGAAGCGGTTTTGGAAAAGATCCTTCGTATAATAATAGATTTTCTCCTCATAGAGGTGTGTGGCAGTTGTATTGCGACAGATTGAAAAGACTGTACAAAGAATGGAGAATTTATCTATTAACAAGTACTTCTGTGAATGACCTGTGTGTAGAATTACAAATCTCAAGGATATTATTCCGCATTTTGAAAAGCAGTTCTTAATATCATAATGGCTGAGGTTAAATTCAATTTCTACTGCTACTACTTAAAAAGTGGTTGTTTATAGAAATAAGTCAGTGTATGAAAAGGTACTTAGTCATTTGGCTGTATACACATATGTAAAAAATAATATACTACACCATATTTTTAGTAATCCATATTGATCTGATTTCACAAATACATTTTTTTACTTTAGTGGACAATTTTGAACTGTTTTATTAACATTTTAATAGAGTACATTTTAAAATGTACACATAAATAAAATAAACGCAATACAATTTATGGGAAAAATAAGCTAGCTATATACTGTATATTATTATTTTTTTCAATCTATATAAATTAATTATATAAGGGAAATTAAATATAGGGCAGTGAGAAAATGAATTACGTGGGAGGTGGAATTTTTTTGACTTGGTCCTGTTCTCCTGCACAGCCAGGACGTTTTCCCGACTGAGCAGAGAAATTCATAGAATGAGAGGAACAATTACTAACTTAACAGTCATTGATCTAAAAATAAACTTATACTGAGAATGGTATGCAAAGACATGGCAGCGGGATTCATATGTGTTCTGCTTATTTCTCAACTCTGCCAAAGTTTTGAAGATGAAAGCACTGAAATATGAACAAGCATGCTGATGTGTACTATAAGGCACAGAGTACATATTGTTAAGTTTCTCAGAACAAATCTAAAACAGTTCTCATTTGTCTTAGCTTTGTCATATTCTTGAAATTATCTAAATGTGCAAATAACTTAATCTTGCCAAAAAAGTAGCAAACATCAGTACACCATTTAATTAATGCTATCTTGAACATCTGACTGTGCATATGGTTGTTGAAAACTCTATAAAAGGTAGCAAAGTGTATCAATATGTCTTCTTTTAATTATCCCGGGGATTTGTACATTCCCCCCTCCCTCCACCGCTCTTTGCAGTCCCTCTCGGCTGTAGGAGCTGGGGTAATAAGATTGTAACCCCAGGAATGCCAACACAATAATAGACAGTGTTCACTAAGACCCCTGCCCATTATCAAACAAGTACAGATAAGATAACACAATAATGCATACACATAATGTTTAACTTTAAATGAATAAACAATACCCCAAAACTTTGTTCAACAGTTTATTTAAATATATATATTTTTTAAAACAAAAACATAATTTATTAGGCTTGAGACCATACAGGTGACATTGAGACAGGTTTCATTACAGTCAACAGTACAATAGGTGAAAACTTATATTCATGAGTTTTCATTCTTCCGGTCTCTAAACATGTTAGTTCTGAGGGCCTGTACTGCATACTTTTATTGTTAATTATAGTTCTAAGTTTACTCTATGCTTAAATGTGTGTTATGATAATTGAAAGGAGAAGGGAGAGTATAAAAAAGGTAAAGGATAGTATTGAAGGTGGGAAGAGGTAGGGATGCCCTGAAGATTAGAAAGAGGAGGATGAGAAATACATCCACAGCTAAACAAGGTGATTATGGTGTGCGCAAAAGTAATGCAACGTTGTTACATGGTTCAAATTTAAAACTTAGAAGACTGTTTGACTTATAAAAAGGGTAATCTGATTACAAAAAATGAGCTCCAGAGTTTCCACACTCTACTTAAGGGCAGAATTTATTGAAGATATATTTTATATACAGTATATGCCATGTCTGGTCAATTACAGAAGTGATGCTTGGAGTCTGTGACATTTACCCATTTGTTGCCATTTGACAGCTGGCAACATTTAAAATATGGGGTTTATCAGTTTGGTGGTTACTTCCACATGTGGGCAGTGGAAGAAAGATATGTTTTGGTTTGCCAGGATCTTCAACTTGAGTGCCATCTTTAATGAGCCTTCCCAAATATTTTAATCTTGGGGCATTGCCACCAGATATCATAAAGCGTACCCCTCCAAAGTTCAATTAGTAGGTTTAGCTTTGCGATAATGAAATATTGACACAGAGAAGGAATGATTATGGACAGAGGTAATGATTACATAGATAAATTGTTTACCTTACTTGCATTACAGGTTGTCAAACAGGTATGTGCATCCAGAACCACTGCAGAAGAAATTCAGGCAAAGCACCCAAAACTGTACAAGATATTTCAGTAGGAGGATACCAGGGCACTTGCTTCTAGGTCCACTGGCAAGATGTAAAATAACTTCCATTTAGCGCACTTTTTATGCTGTTAATAAGAACTCATAAGAAAGCACTATAGATGGCAGTATTACACTACTGGAATGTACAATATGTGATCATTACACCTGGCAGATGGCAGCATCACTATTTAGTAAAAGTTATGAAAACAGATTCTTAGATACCAAATCCTCAAGGTCTTGATTTATTCTCCTAAATTATATAAAGCATTACCAGACAAGAATATCCCAGTCAAATACTAAGGGGCAGATTCAATTGTAAAAAAATCGCCGCATAATGTCCCAGAACGACCGCGAGACACTACACAGTGATTTTTTTTTTAGTGAAATATCCGCTCACTTTTGCTCATGCCCCATAAAGACGTGAGCAAAAGTGAGCGTTACTTTTTACTGTATAAATGGCACAAAATGCACAGCCGCGATGTTGGAACATTGTGGGTAATTGAATCTGCCCAATAGTGTTGCTATGTCCTATCCTGGTATGTAAGGTTTCAACATGTTTTCTTAAACATTTCTCTGGACCTTTCTGAGAATGTTTATGGAGAACAAAATTGAATGTATAATATAAATGCGTATATGTAGATATGTTAAAAACCTATTAAAACCTTTAATTATAATAAGGCCTGCGTGTGTAGTAACATTTTCCTAATGATAGAATATTCCTATGGTGACAAGGAAAATAAAACCGTTCCAAAAATAAGTGTATTTAAACTAATTTGTAAGAACAAAGAATTCTACATCTACATGTGATTAAATTTACAATTATTCAGAGACCATTAGTTTTAACACAACTCTTTTCCACATCATGAATAATTTAAAATAAGACAAAATAGTTATTACTTTATCAAGTAGATGACAATAGAGCCACATTTAACAAATACAAGATTATCATATATGCAAAACGCTATAAGGTATAGCTTAATAGATAAGAGCAAGAACATAAACCAATTAAAAAGATTTGAATATCTGAAATTCTTTGCTTATGAGACCATCTGTTTCTCAGAAGCATATATATCATTTGAGTTCTTAAAGAGAAAGAATGAGTGTAAAATATATGGATATATAGATAAGATTCTGTGGCTTGGTGAACAACTTCCAGACTGGAGGCAGGGCATGGAAGATTATACATCAATGAGTAAAATTCATCAAATTCATCAGTTATTTCTTTGGGATCAAAGCCAAACATGCAGGAGAATCTTTAATCACGTTTATACCCAATCCTATGAATTTCGTAGCTTTTTGGACAGCAAGATGCCTTGTCTCCCTAGAAACAATAAAAGTAGATTATTTCTTACATTATTTCAGCGGCAATTCCGGCTGACGATCCCTAACCCTAACCCGATCCCTAACTCTAACAGTTACACTTACCTTACATGACAGCCGGCATTGCCGCTTTGAAAACTTCTCATGTAGCGGTCGCCATTTTCAATTACATCAAAACGCAGTGCCGTTATTACTTGTGATCGAGATCTTTCAGAAGACAGGCGGATAGTCATTGTCGGTGTTATCTGCACCGTTAAAATCATTACCATTGTTTCAGACAGCCTATGATTTCATCGGCAGAACATGGGAGAAAAGAGGCGTATGCACGTAGTCAATGTACAGTAAGGACATGCCAAGGTTGAGCACACATACATCCAATCTAATTCAAGCTCTGGGCATCTTTGAGGTACATGATTTTCAGCCATTTCATTCGCACCAGCTACAGGGCAGGTGTAAGTGCCAATTCATAGTGATATGCATGCCTCAACATGTGTTTGAATTAGGAGCAACTGTAAAAAGTAATTCTATATACAGTAGGCATTGAGAACATCTCAATAAATGTATTTCGTGGAAAAAAATTAAGAAACATGATATTATTAACAGGTGACAATAAATTAATACTTTTTTTTCTGTGCATTCTACTGGCAGTTAATATTGCCCATATGTATTGTTCGTATGCTGTAGTGTGTTGTGTCTGTCTCAGCAAGTACAGCGAGTGCCGCTCCTACACCTGTATTCAGCAGGAAATGTTTCTTCAGATCCGCTTGTAGTTGAATAAGGACATGCGTATGCCCATCTTTTACATTCGTTTGGAGTGGCTTAAAGAATCAGTCCCTATGACTTTTAAGAAAATTAGTGCAAATTTATTCCAATATTAATACAATGTTAAGATAGGAATAAGCCTCAAGATAAATAAAATGGATTGTATGCAATAAATAACATGTAATTGCTTGCCTAGTTTATGTCATTTTAGATTCCAGGCAGCTGACAGAGGTATTGATACTAACCAGAAAGAACATATTATTCTATTGAGATTCTGAACATGTTCCAGAAGCCAATCTTTGTCCTTATATAATTGTTTAAGTGAGGTAAATTACATATAACATACTTTAAAGGCAATCTAATAACTAACACTAGTTATCCCTAAGCAAAAGATTCAGAGAAAGTCTATGAAACTGTCCCTGCATACCACTAATAAAATGTACACACTTGGATTTATTTTAAGGATATACAGAATGTTATCATACAAGTTTTGCCTCCAAAGTTGGCACCACAAATGCAAATTTGGTAAGCCAAGTTTTTTTATCCATTGTAGTGTATTTTGCCACATCAATCTCTGGTCTAGACAGATAGTATTTGTTCCAAGGCTAAAAAATCAGGTTGGATGATGATCTCTTAGTGAGCTTGGTCATTAGGCTACCCAGAAGTGGTGGGGACACATGCTGGATTTGCACAGTGTGACCACTCATGTGTCTGACCAAATTGCTCATAGATCTAGACATATGCCAGAGCAACAAGATTGTACCACGTGTCTACCCTTAAATGCAGTCATCGTTAAACATAATAACATGATGGACGGATTTGGCACAGTTGAGTAGATTAAGGGGCATATTTAATTAGCCACGATGTTCCGCCGAACGTCGCAGCTGCGCACATTTACAGGTCTCCTCGTACATCTATGGAGGGGGTGAAGAGAAATCCACAATGTTACATCACCGCGGAGTGCCGTCGTGACCGTACCGCAGGCACTCCACGGCTAATTGACTATACCCCTTAAAGTAGGACATTTATTAATTTCAAATTCCTCAAAATGTAGGTACCTTTCACTTTTGGTGGAAGTGGGGTGTGTACGGTGGTCTGCCACTTCTCCTACTGCCTTCATTGTAAAACTATCAGATTCCTACAACTACATAAAATCAATAAAATAGTGGTGAGGTGTAAATCTATATAATGGAGCGGAGTAAGAATATGATGTGAACTAAATTTAGCAGGATATTAATGCTACTTGCTGTGCTATATATTGGTCAAAAGTAAAGAATCAGGTGGGTGTTTATAAAGTGAATCTGTGTTGTGGGTGGCCATAATTTGCAGAACAGTGTGAAAATAGTTATTGATGTCTAAATCCAACCCTAGGAACCATTGTCAAAAAATCAGCCATTTTGAAGCAGATACCATTGTGGGAAATTAAATCAAATGTTAATTGTTTGATGTTTAACTTTTAAATATGATAGACAGAAGAAACAGGGTAACTACACTAAGCACAAAGCAATACATCTGTTCCCTGAAGTCCCAAACTATACAAAAGCTAAGTCCCTTAGTGATAGCATCATTGTTAAGTCCTCCAGCTCTACTCCTAGAGAGCTCAGTTAAACCGTTTTCTTATCTATCACCACAGTTATTGACACTGCCACCTCCTCCAGTGCAGACTTTAGCATGTTGTCCAAAAGGCTGCCCAGTTTTTACACACAGTGTTGCTTTTCAAAACCATTTGCCTGCAATGGTGTCTCTAACACTGCAAATGAATACATATGCTCTTTTGGTAGAGTACTAAGTCATTTGTTCCAGGGTAACAATGATGGTAGTATAACAGTGATGGTAGTATAACAGTGATGGTAGTATAACAGTGATGGTAGTATAACAATGATGGTAGTATAACAGTGATGGTGGTTGTGGAATATGGAAGAGATTTTGCTGATTTGACTGTGTCATATGGAAAACCTTTCTTCAGTTAGGCAGACATGTTTATTAACTCACATATTGTTCCCAGGATAGAGTAAACTTTAACGTATGTGAGCATATACTGTATGTAACAGCGCCATGTAGTGTCTAACATCCATTTGCAATTAACTCATTTAAAATTAAATTTCCCTTCATTATAACATTTATCTTAATGAATTATACTATAGCAAAGAATGAATCAGTGATCGATGAACTGGATCGGTTAGCTGTCACTGTATCACTTGGGTCTGTGAATGACCTAGCCATAGTAGCAATATTTTGTGCCAAGAAAAGTTTTAATAGTTTCAATAGTTCCATTAGACGTCACCTTATGAGCGTGATCTTCCTGCGCAGAAAGAATAGAGTGCTGCTTTGTTACTCCTCTGAAGTGGATAGAAGGGGCCTCCAATGCAGACTAGTTATTTTCTGTTAGTTTGGACTTTATAGGATATGAATGAAGTGTGAAGTCCTTTATCCATGTTTTCCTGCTCTCTATAACATATATGCCTCCTCTTTATAGGCAAAATCTATAAAGAGGAGGCAATTTTTGGTGTGATGTGTTTGTTGTACTCATACCTTGCCTTTTGAGCACATTGTTTTGACCCAGGTTTGACCACTTTGACACTAAATTTTCATCTAGAGCTTGAATAAATGTCCTTATTTGTTGACCCATCAGAAGTTGTGCTGGCCTGTAGCCCATAGCTGTAAATGGTGTTCAGAAGAGCAAGATGCAGATCATTGTTTTCCAGGATCACCTTAGCTGTCAGTTCAATATATTCTGTGTAACTGTTTGCCTATTGGTAGTGACGACTACTAGTATCATGGTACAAATAATATGCATTATGAAAACAATTTAAACTTAGATACTGTGAACTGCGGTCCATTGTCCATTGAAAACTCCTCTGAAATACCAAAGCTAAATGTATTTTTCAACTTTATTACAGCACTGTTGCAGGCGGTGTCACACAAAAGAAGAATTTTGAAAGATCTCACATTGATTTTGGTCTGACAATTGATGCCCATGGTGTATAATACTATTATGTGCACTTAGGTGTGACTAATATGCAAAGTATTATTTTTTTTCAGCATCTTTTTTTCAGCTGACATAGTCTTCTGTCTGACACTGCCCCATTTAATGTATTAATACAGTGGGATTCAAGCACGTTTCAGGTCAGTGGAAAACATCTAAAAATATCCACACATTTAGTCAGAGAGAGGCTGTTCATACAATCTATCTAACAGCCACACCAGGCGTTGTGTATGAGATATTAACAATGTGTGGTGGCCAAATTCATTTTACATTAAATCATTTTATTATATTTTTAGGTTAAATGTTAAAATAGTATATGTGGATGCAAGGTCCACTTTAACAATGTAGTTGACAGCCTTGAATTACATAGACTATCGCTATCTCTGCTTTATTAGATAAATAAAAAATGCTTTTCTTTTTTAATATTAAAACAAATGTTTTTGTAGATTTTTTTACTTATTTTATTTGCATTTTTTAATTAGATTTTTAATTTGACAGTGAAACAGGGATCCCAAGTCAGGCTTCCAGGTCCACTACACATTTACATGCAATGTCAGATCACACATGCGCAGAGGCTTCCGGCAGAGCAGTAAGAAATGTTGTTCATAAATTGTGGTGAAGTCAGATTGTCTAAGGTTAGGTACACACTGGAGAATTTTCGGAAGATGACTAGAAAGAGATTATTAAACAGCAGGACCAACCAAATGAAATGAAAATCGGTACTTTGCAATGACTGTCGTTCATCGTGTAAGTATACACACTAACGCGATATGTGACCAAGCTGTCGTTTATCGGGAGAGTGGCCTGATGATTGCCTGAAAAGCCTCCAGTGTGTACCTAGCCTAGCACTGCAATAAGCAGCAATAGACAATATGTGATAGATAATCTAGTTTATCACCCCTGAATAATAAACAGGCTCCTTAATCTCATCACTCTATTATTTTAATACTATAGCACAGCATTAGTAAAGCTGAAACGATGTTGGATAGCTGTAATGACCACTGAGTGTCCAGAAGGAGGAAACAATGTAACCAATTGTAAAGATGAAAGAGACACAGGGGTATATTTAAAAAACTGTGTTTGAAAAAGTGGAGATGTTGCCTATAGCAACCAACCAGATTCTAGTTAACATTTATTTAGTACATTCTACAAAATGACAGCCAGAATCTGTTTGGTTGCTATAGGCAACATAATTTCAAACCCGCAGTTTAGTAAATATACCCCACAGTGTAGTCAGAATATATCACTGTGAAACTCAATCTCATTACTCAATATGTTTGATGTTAATAATGTAGCACAGCGAGTCCATGTTAATTAAAGCTGAGACATCAATGGTAGTTGAGTCAATGTTTTAACAATTCAAACATCCAAAGCAAATGTTATAATTGCCTGTACAAAAAATAATAGCAGTGAAATCAGAGTAAGATGCTGCACAGCTTAAATCCTGTCTCCTACAGTCTTGCGCTATCTGTTAGTCCATCGGTCATATCCCACTGCACAGAACTATGAAACTTAGTGTAATAGAACATGGATCTTATAGTAGTAGTATCATTTTCATGGTGTTTTCCATACATAGACAGCATAAATCATTACATTTAGTATAAATAAAAATGCAGGTTCAGGACTCAAAATACTGACTTATACTAATGTTATTATTACTCCAAACACTAAAGAATATAACTTGCATCAACAGTCTAAAACTGACATAGTAGAGTCAATATGGATCTCAGTTAACCATAAAAGAAAATAATCAAATGCATATTAATAAAGTATATTATCAATCCGACATTCTGTTATTAAGTTATTACAATGGTATATCTGACACACCAAAAAATGCTCCTATATGAATATAATATGAATTTTAGCACTATCTTTAATTGATAACATTCACTAAAGATGTTCACTCGAATTCTTTTTTGCAATTCATATACCAGAATGTTATGGGATATATGAACGGGTAAACAATAAAAAGATTATTGCAAATATAGTTATAAAGGTTTCTGCTGCCTTTTGGTTGAAATAAAATGTAGACTTCTAAACTTCTGTACTCACGATCACCTGTTTTACAGGGACGTTTTTAGTCATTTTTATTATTCCCACAATACACATTATCCAGACTATCCTGCAACCTGCAAATGTAAGTGTATATTTATTTTACAGGTTTTTTTCCAAAGACAATGTCTTAGGTATGCACATTGCAACGATGAAAGAAAATAAAGAGATATATTGTGTACATAAAGATGTGCGGTGGGTCCACACTTGTTACAGTTAGTAAATGTCTTTATTTTTTCAATAAGGTAAATAAATGCAGTGTTCCTAGTAGTCTTCCACATTCCACTGTAGTTCAATGAAGAGTGAAGGCAGATGTGTGAGATCACACTACTGTACTCTTAATTTTACATCACACATGTGGGCTTTGAATATATGCTTGTTTTTCTACCAGGCATCAATAAAGATAATATAAATTTGTATGTTTTTTTATTATTTAGGTATTAAGTCTATATATAAATAGAGATGAGCGCACTCGGATTTCTGAAATCCGAGCCCACCCGAACGTTGCGGATCCGAGACAGATCCGAGTATTCCCGCCAATTGCAAAACTGAAACCGAGGCTCTGAGTCATAATCCCGCTGTCGGATCTCGCGATACTCGGATCTTATAAATTCCCCGCTAGTCGCCGCCATCTTCACTCGGGCATTGATCAGGGTAGAGGGAGGGTGTGTTAGGTGGTCCTCTGTCCTGCTATATCGCGTGCTGTTCAGTTCTGTGCTGTGCTGTGCTGTGCTGTGCTCTGTGTTCTGCTCAGTCCAGTGGTGCTGTGTCCTGTGCTCTGTCCTTCTGAGTTCAGTGGTGCTGCTGGGTCCTGTGCTGTGTCCTGTTCAGTCCAGTGGTGCTGTGTCCTGTGCTCTGTCCTTCTGAGTTCAGTGGTGCTGCTGGGTCCTGTGCTGTGTCCTGTTCAGTCCAGTGGTGCTGTGTCCTGTGCTCTGTCCTTCTGAGTTCAGTGGTGCTGCTGGGTCCTGTGCTGTGTCCTGTTCAGTCCAGTGGTGCTGTGTCCTGTGCTCTGTCCTTCTAAGGGCATTGTTATTTCCCCATTATTCCCAAATTATAAAAAATTTCAAAAAAAGTTATAAAAAAAAATTACAAAAAAAGTAACTATAAAAGAAAAATAATAAAAAAAAATATCCCAAAACAATCCTGCAGTATAAGTCCATTTCTACTGCTATATTACAAAGTTCACTGATTCGGCAGTATAAGTCTAGTGGTACTGCTATATTACAAAGTTCACTCATTCTGCAGTATAAGTCCATTGGTACTGCAATATTACAAAGTTCGCTCATTCTGCAGTATAAGTCCAGTGGTACTGCAATATTACAAAGTTCACTCATTCTGCAGCATAAGTCCATTGTTGTTACTGCCATATTACAAATTTCACTGATTCTGCAGTATAAGTCCAGTGGTACTGCTGTATAACTCCAGTCCAGTGGTACTCTCCTGTGCCGCATATAATTTTTAAAGGCTTTGCCGAGTGTGTGTGGCTTCGGGGTACACTCTCTTGTGCTACATATAATGCAGAACAAAAATTTGGAGGATAAAGTAGGAAAAGATCAAGACCCACTTCCTCCTAATGCTGAAGCTGCTGCCACTAGTCATGACATAGACGATGAAATGCCATCAACGTCGTCTGGCAAGCCCGATGCCCAATCTCCTAGTACAGGGCATGTAAAATCCAAAAAGCCCAAGTTCAGTAAAAGTAGCAAAAAGAGAAACTTAAAATCATCTGAGGAGAACCGTAAAGTTGCCAATATGCCATTTACGACACGCAGTGGCAAGGAACGGATTAGGCCCTGGCCCGTGTTCATGACTAGTGGTTCAGCTTCACCCAAGGAACTAAGCCCCCCCCCCCCCCTACAAAAAATTTAAGAGAGTTATGCTGTCAGCAACAACACAGCAAACAACTGCCTTCTAAAGAGAAATTATCACAAATCCCCAAGGCGAGTGCAAGGGTGTTGGTGGTTGCGAAGCCTGGCCTTCCCATCACTGTACGGGAAGAGGTGGCTCCTTCCACCATTTGCAGCACGCCCTCTGCATATGCTGGAAGGATCACCCACAGTCCAGTTACAGATTTGGCTAATGAAGGTGTGAATGTTGTACACCGGGAGGAGGATATTGATGTAGCTGGCGCTGAGGAGGATGTTGATGATTATGATGCAGACAGATACCAAATTGCCTTTCTCAATTTCTATTTATATTCTAGATTATATAACGGCTGAATAGTTTTCTATTTTACTCCTAGTGGAGAGGAGATCTGATGCAGACAGATACCAAACTGCCTTTGTCCATTTCTTTGTATATTTGAATTTCTAGTTCTACAGTCTATGCAGGCTGCTTTTTTTATATTCAACTACAAGTGTAGGGCGGGGGGGGGGGGGGGGGCATAGATAGCCACCGAAGTAACGTGGTCCATTTAATTTCACTTTCTAGCTCCACAGTCTGAGCAGCCTGCTTTTTTTATCTTCAAAGTATTTACAAGCCTTGCAATCTAAATTAACAAGAGGTAGTGACATGCTAGAACTCCACCCTCTATATGCTGCAGAGGATGGAGGAGCATCAAAAGGCCATTCAAGCGTACACAGCCACCTACGATATAGGAAAAGGAGTGGGGATGCGCCTGAGTCAAGCGCAGTGGAGAATGATTTCCGTGTTGCGCAAGGTTCTGCAGCCATTTGAACTTGCCACACGAGAAGTCAGATCCGACACTGCCAGCTTGAGTTAGGTGATTCCCCTGATCAGGCTTTTGCAGAAGCAGCTGGAGAAAGTGAGGGAGGAGCTGGTACACCATTGCGATTCCACCAAGCATGTAGCTCTTGTGGATGAAGCCCTTCGTACGCTTTGCCAGGATCAGTCTTTTAAAGTCAGAGGAATACATTCTGGCCACCGTTCTCGATCCTCGGTTTAAAGCGTATGTTGTGTCTCTGTTTCCGGTGGACACAAGTCTACAGCGGTGCAAAGACCTGCTGGTCAGGAGATTGTCCTCTGAAGAGGACCGTGACATGCCAACAGCTCCACCTTCATTTTCATCACTGTTTGTGCAGTTCCAAAAAAGAGGAACTGCCATTTCTATTGCTACCTTCTTTCTTTCTGTATTTCCTGTGTCCTGTGGTCTGTTCTGCTAAGGGCATTGTTATTTCCAAGTTATCCAAAAGTTCTAAAAAAAACAAATTTATAAAAAAAATTATAAAAAATTAATTTAAAAAAAAAAAAAAAATTTTTCCAAAAATAATTGGGAAAAAATATTACAACATTTTAAAAAATCTAGCTTGTACTGCTATTTAAAAGTCTAACTATGATCATTCACTGTTGCTGTACCCAAAAATAATAGGTACTGCTATTAAAGTACAGTCCAGTGGTACTCTCCTGTGCCACAGATAATTTGTAAAAGCTTTGCCGAGTGTGTGTAGTTATGTATCACAGGTTTTAAGAAGAGGCACAAGACTGACAACCTGTTAGAGAAACTGAGGGAAATAATCTCTCTGTGGCTCACCGACACTTAGACTCTCCTGGGGATTCGAATAACTGCCATTTCTATTACTACCTTCTTTCTTTCTCTATTTAAAAAAAAAAAAAATAACTGCCATTTCTAGTACTACCTTCTTTCTTTCTATTTTTTTAAAAAAACAAAACTGTCATTTCTATTATTACGTTAATTGTTTGTGCAGTCACAAAAAAGAGGAACTGCGCCCTTAACTGCTATGTTGGTTTTAGACGTCCATCCGGTGTCCACCATCTGTGCACTGGAATTCAGACCAGTTGAGGGTTTTATTATTATATTGTGGCCCCGATACCAAATTGGGTACCGGGGCCACTCCACTACGCAGTCCAGATACTTATTTGGTGGAATTCAGAACAATTGGTTTTTTTTTATTATATTGTGGGGACCACTCCACTACGCAGTCCAGATACTTTTTTGGTGGAATTCAGACCAGTTGAGGTTTTTTTTTATTATATTGTAGGGACCACTCCACTACGCAGTCCAGATACTTTTTTGGTGGAATTCAGACCAGTTGAGGGATTTTTTATTATATTGTGGGGACCACTCCACTACGCAGTCCAGATACTTGTTTGGTGGAATTCAGAACAATTGAGTTTTTTTTTTATTATATTGTGGCCCCGGTATCAAATTGGGTGCCGGGGCCACTCCAGTACGCAGTCCAGATACTTGTTTGGTGGAATTCAGAACAATTGTTTTTTTTTTATTATATTGTGGGGACCACTCCACTACGCAGTCCAGAAAGCTACCTCGGTGAAACGTTTTGGACTAAAAACAATATTGTGAGGTGTGAGGGTGTTCAGAATAGACTGGAAATTAGTGGAAATGATTGTTATTGAATGTTATTGAGGTTAATAATAGCGTAAGAGTGAAAATAAGTCCAAAAACTTAATTTTGGAACTTTTTATGCTTTTTTCGAAATAAATCCGAATCCAAAACCTTAAATCCGAACCAAAACCTTTCGACAGGTGTTTTGCGAAACAAATCCGAACCCAAAACATCAAGAAAATCCGAACCCAAAACACAAAACACGAGACACCAAAAGTACATCCCTATATATAAATAATATGTTCCCACTTAACTATGGGGCCAACTTGATCTATGAGGTGTATCCATATTCTTATAATGCCACTATTACTTGAGTGGCAATGTGCAGGATTTTATATACTGTATATTCTGGCTTGATTTAAAGTGAGTTACACAAGTGAATATATAGGGCTATCATTAAGTAGCTATATTCTATGAAATTAAAACCCTATATAATTTGCACTGTTGTTTTGTAATATTGTATGCGCACAATATATTTAGTTCCAATAACCTATTTTCTTTAAATAGCATTTAAAAAGTTTCGTTTAGTATAAAAACATCCTTGAAAGCTTTTAAATGATGCACTATTCTTAATTGCTGCTGTTATTTCTAAAACTCTCCCCAGAAGGTCTTTTAGTTTCCAAATTTGAATATCCGACTTGCACATCCTCCTCATTAGATGCTGTGTGCTCCTGCCAGGCTTGCTAATCCAATGTTCTGCATTGATGAATAAATACAATATATTGTTCATGTACCCATCTATTTTAAGCTCCTTCTCTGCGAAAAGCCCCTGTATATTTTGGCACCTAGATCCTGTACTTCCAAATAGCTGCAAACTGTGTTATATATGTTTACATTATTATTATTAGATATTATTATTATTATAATATAATATATTATTGTTGTATTGTTTCACCTTCAGTTGCATTTGATTTTATCTCACAATTAATTTGCTACATTTCACTGTGTGATGCTAAAGGTTCCTAACTTTAGCTGCAGTTTTGAATTTGCAGATCTGGTGGAGGTATATAGAGATGACGTTAGTTAAAATCGGTGTGAACTAGGATATAAATTGATTTATATCCAAGGCACACTGGGCAAATACAATAACAGGGAGCTAATCAGTTGCACAGAAGGTTAAAGAAGGCTTGCCACTGTTCAGTATAACTGATGGGACCAGTAGTCACCTGGCAAAAGTTTCTGCAGGAAAATCGAACTTAGGGCTATTATTCACTGGTATATAAACATTGCACATGACTTGTATTTAGTGTTTTTTAACTGCATGTAAAAATAAAATCTATTCTTTTCTATGTGTCTATACCCATTTATATTGTGTGTTTTTGAACACTGCTTGCTCCATTTCAGTGACTTCAAATGTCCCTTCATGCTGTTATTGATATTTTTGGGTACAAATTGTGTACATACCCACTAGGAGTTAACACGTGCGGCTTCTCCAATGTTGTGCTGTATTTTTTTAATTCATATCAATGGCCCATTCATTCCAAAAGGCCATTCGTTTCAGTGGGGTTGTGTGCCTCATTTGGAAACTCTATGGTAATGGCTCATTCATTTCAATGGCTTTTCATTTCAGTGAACTTTTCTTTGGTGACCTTCACTGCTTCCTTGGTGGCTCCTGCTGGCATGATACCAGCAGGATGTTAAAGAAAAACACTGGGCACACAGCTACTCCGAGATGGAGGATAACCATAAGAATTGCCGTGCATTATGAAAGTGAAATCATAAGCTGCCACCACCAGAAGAGGAAGGAGGTTAAGTTAAGTTAAATGGTGAAGGACAGTTATTGTTGCCAGCAACTGAATGTTTTAAGATTTTTACAGCAGTTACAATTGTTATTCCTCTACCTTCTGTATCAAGTGTTACCCACGCCTGTTAGATCATTACTGCATTTGGAGAAGGCCATCTTTACGTTCTGTTTCATTTCATTGTATGTCATTTTAGTGTCGTGATCCCCTCAATGTACAGCGCTGCTTAATATGTCAGCGCTTTATCAATAAAATTTAATAATACTAAAGAACATTTCCTGTATATAACAAGAAGATCTATTGGATAAAAGTACATTCCACATGGATTATAAAAGAATCAACTTGGATAACAAATTGTTCCTGTGAAAAAAATAAGAACATTTCCCATGAATTACAAGAAGAATTTCCATTGGATTATAAGAAGATGATTCCCTTGGAATACAAGAAGAAAATATTTTCAATTAATAAATTGGTATAAAATTTGGGATTTTTATTTAAATACAGGTTTACTTAACAATCATGTTTATGCTATATTTACATGTTATTACTATTTTAATATAATGGATCAGTATCTACAACCCAGGGGTTTCGGGAAGACCAGGACTGGTGGTCTATGAGAGGGGGGAACTCTGGTTATTGTGTGCCCCTCCACAGAGGCTCCAGCCTGGGCTGGGTCTCACTATGACAGGGGGACTCCACAGTGCTCATTTCCCTATTAATAATGGGAACCAGTTCAGGCTGTTTAGCCTGAGGCTAGTTTTCACTGCAACTGGGTATTCCATGTCCCTGTTTAGATGCGACCAGCCAAGGCCAACTGGCGCTGGGTCTGGTTGAGAAATTGGCTAACATGTATTTAATGTATGGAGCTTTTCCATCCAACTGCATGTATGTTGCATTTGGACCATATTTTAAATGTGTCTGCAAATATATAAAATTTATATGCATTTTCACATGTGGTTTACACAAATACAAAGCCAGAATGTAAGTGACCTCAGAGAAGTTTGCACATAATACATCTTCCCTCATGCAATGTGATCAGTAAGTGATCCAAACCATGACTCTGCCGGTGGATTAGTTATTGCTTCCATCTTCCATCCATTGCTGTCCAGTCCATGTTTGGAGTTATATGCAGATTGTACAAGCAGGAGTAGAGGAGGCTGACTACTGCTTAACATGCCTGAGGGAGAGGGGTAGTTGCCTGGTTCAGTATTCAGTACACAAATTGGATGAAAGGCAGAGAAAGATAAAGATGTCATAAAAATGAGAAAAAATAAATAATTACGGTACACTGATTAATTATTCAGTTTTCAAATTAGAGTAACATTTAAGTAATGTCATTAATATTATGTGTCTTATTCAGGGCTCCCATCATTTTGAAGTAAATATCTGTGACATCCATGATACTTAAAGTTTACTCAGGCCATAAAAACACCCCATTGACTTCCCTTTTTTTGAGTACCAAATAAAGGAAAATGTTTATGGAACATGTTTATCTTGCTAATTTAGGTGCATCTCGAGTATGAATTCGAGGAAGATAAGAATCCAAAATTAAGCATTCCCTGTGTTCAGAAAACAGGTGAACATGGATACACCAGTATAATGTAAAAGACTAATAAACCCTATTGGCTACAGTTGTTGTCCCTGTTGATTCTTATTCTCTTGACATGTTTCCTGCTGTTTTCTCCTGTGAGGGCACATTGGCCCAATAAATCAATTATTGTGATAATGTAGAGATAATTTAGGTGGTATGTATGATTCTCCAGCATTAAGAGCAAAATGGAGACTCTTGGGCATTTGAGAAATTATTATGGTGTATGCAGAATAAAGCCATATTGATGGGGCTGCACAGTAGAGGATTTAAAGTCATTTGTTCTACTGCATGTTTTATTTGAAAATTTCTACCTTTTTAGAAACTTATCCTAATAAGATATCATGTCAAATGTGTTTTCTTTCTAATTATATCAAAGGCTGTGTATTACTGAGCTAAGAATTATACTTGAAATTACTGAAGGGTTTTTATTTGCATATGACCTTCATGAGCTATTCTATTTTTCTGATTCATTAACAGTCCAGGTTTAAGAATATCCCAGCTTAATAGTGCACAGGTGGTTGACTCAAAATGCCTGAGGCACTTATTAAGCCCCCTGCTCTCAAGTACAGATATCCTAAAAACCTGAACTGCTAGGGTAGTTTGAGAACCTGAGTAGGGAAATACTACATTAATAAGCAGGAAGTAAGTTCCATATATTTATTTAATACTGATGGGGTACAGTGGAAGTTAGAAGTTTGGAGAGATAGGTCTGTGTGGGTGGGGAATATGGTGCAACACAGAAAATGTGGCCAAGGGTTCATGATACAATTATACTTCCTCCTCCCTTGAGATTACAGAAGCACCAGCTTGTTTGTTAGAAATAGGAGACTGCTTAGCTTGGAATACTCAGATTGGTGGCTGACTATAACTGTTACATAGGCTGGGCTGATCACAAGGAGGTGGGAAAGAAGTAAGGATATCAGACCCCATATACCATTAAATGCTTTTAGCTGTTCTTCTCACTGTTCATTGTAATTAATTTGCAGTGAAACTCGATTGAAGCTTTTGGCCCTCTCTTGATCAAATATAGGTCATTTGTATGAAAAACAAAACTTCCTCTTCACATTCTCTTTCCTGGGACTTGGATGCTTAACTACCTCTGCAATGCACTTTGGGGACAGTTAGGCATTACCCCACTGAACCACTTATCACTTTTATATGCTGCTCCCCACTGCATTAGTGAAACCCTATATTTAGGGTTATACTTTGGGGGGGGGGGGGATTTACTGACCATCAGGATTTTTCTGAAAAAGGAAACACTGACCAATCACAAAGCATTGGGCCAGTGAGTATTTCAGTGCATCTGGTTCAGAGTCAGACTTACTTTATTCATCTCATTTAAAAATTCTGCTACTAGATACATATGCAGGAAGAAACGCATGTACACTTTTAGCAGGTGACCTCAGAAAGATGTCTCCATGAAAAGATTGATACATACAACTATATACAAATCTTCTTCAATATTCCAATGAGAATAATTAGCTTTCCTCTATAGATAACTTTCATTTCAACTTTTCTTAATACAATTTGCCTCATTTTTAATGCAATAGTAACAGAGACACATTGAAATAATTATGCACAGTTATGTGAAATATTAAGGATATTGGCATAGCTGTAATGCAATAGCGTATTGTTCTAGCAGTGTAAACTTTAAAAAAATATAAAAGTGGAGATGCAAATTGGGATAACTAGTTCTCTGTTTGTAGTAACTAACCAGCCAATCAGAATTTGTACATGTAATAAAAATCAATGTTTCATTGTTTACAGTTAGTATAAAAACCTGATTGTTATGTACTAGCTTATTTACATGAAATTGTAGCTTGTCGCGTCAAAAAATTCGTACACCACCAGTACTTTCTATTATGTGGAAGAAATTCATTGTTGGCTGTGACGAAACGAGGATGATAACACTGTAACCATCCTGTTCTTTGTTTCTCACATAATGTGGATTACAGCAAGTACTTTTTATAGCCCTTGCTTTTGTTCCCCAGCGCAACAGAGGACAACTGCAGTGTCTAATTACATGTGGATAAGGGGACATTGTAGCTCATTGTAAATATGTATATTGTTTATTGTATATTGGTGATGTGGCAGGGAGGTTGTTATTCATTGTCCTTAAAGTGAAGCTAGGTGGTAATGGGTAGGAATCAGGTTGCAAGATATTGGAGGGGGAAAACTAATTAGTGCCCATTGTTCTCACAAGACTAGTCCAGACAGGCCATCTAGCAGGGAAGGTTCTGTGGAACTCTCCCCTCTCCAACCCCTGCCTAGTCCAGCACTAACCAATGTTTAACAAGGAGAGGTCCAGGGGTTTGCCCGGAGAGGGGAAAGCTCTTTGAAAATTAGACCGTAGATATAAGGAGCCACTCCAGGAGAGGAGGGGAGATATTCAATTCTGGGACTGGATGCTGCAGGGTGGCTGTTTTTTAGAATTGCCGTTCTCTACCAGTAAAATACATCGGCAGATCCATGGGTCATCAAGTTCGGACAGCCAGGTGACTGTAACTCCTTAAGCTAGTGGGGTAAGGGACAGTTATGGTGGTAAACCTGCCTGGCATTTATTTACTGTGTGTACATAATAATCTAGTGATTGCTTTTATTATAATAAATGTATTGCTTTACTTTGTATCTGCATTTGCCTGAGTGACTATACGAATCCTAGAAGGTACTAGACTTCCCTGGCATAGGAAGGCACCCGTGGGTGGCCAGCCAGAGTGAAATAAGTAGAAATGGGCCAGAAAACCCAGTATCTTCACATTGGCATATATGGGTTATAAACAAAATTATTATGTCTGAAGGCTATATTGGATGTGGATGGGGATATGAGAATGAAGCCATTGTGTCATTTTTCAACTGTTGTTTTGGTTTTTAAATTTTGCGTAATATTTTTCTTTGCAAATTGAATGAGCTTTGACTTCTTTCACCGATTAATATTTAGATTGGAACAATCTAAATGTGCTATAATGTGTGCTATAATGTGGGCAATGGAAATAGGTCTCCAATATGGCCATGTTCTTTTTAAAATTCTCTGTATGTAGTTATATGTATATAAATTGCTATCTCCATAACATAGTTTGGTACGCTGTGAGCAGCAATAAACCATGATAACTGAAGGCAGTAAATTATTTACCTGGGGCTGAACAGAGCCCTATAAATAGAGATATTGCTGGAATAGTGGACTTCCATACACAGTTACAACTTGCTCCAAGCCACACCCTCAACACATTTCCTCATAGGAAGTTGGGATAATTTAACATAGTATTAAATTGCTGGTAGACTTGTCAGCTTGTTAAATCCGAATTCCAACGTTACCATTACATTGCACAATATTATTAGACCATATTAGATTAAAATTTATCTGGCCACAAGCATCCTCCGCTTAATATACCACCATATTCAATAGTTAATAGTGCTGTCTGCATTTTAATTGGCAGCTTACATTTCACACTTGCCCACAGGAATGAGGCTGCAAACTGTCCAACACAGGCAGAAATGCTCACAAGAAAACAAGAGCACTTAAAAAAGCCAGACATGTCAACCGTTATGACACCACAGGCAAGAGCAAAGAGCAGCAGCTGCAATGGGCATATATGGTGTAAAATTGTCAGGTAAGGGGTGTGGTAATTTAGAAAATCGGGCTACAATTGAAAAAATA
Organism: Mixophyes fleayi; assembly: GCF_038048845.1. Lineage (NCBI taxonomy): Eukaryota > Metazoa > Chordata > Amphibia > Anura > Limnodynastidae > Mixophyes > Mixophyes fleayi. The sequence continues at coordinate 96,297,680 of NC_134402.1, read as the reverse complement.
AAACACAAAAATGAATACTTAATTAAAACATTATTTAGAAACTTTACACGTATTTTAAGACAATGTATTGCGTTTGGCTCTTTATCACTAGTAAAAGGAGGATACTCTAAGACCTGTATTGAAAGATTACTTAGTTGCACCTGCTTAGACTTCCAGCACATTGAGGTAGGGATTTCCTTCCTATTGTATTAATAATGTCTGCATAATTAGTTACATATAAGTCATATAACAATAATTGTGTTACTGTAGGCCTTCACTGAAGTCTGCATGATATTTCACAATATGAAATATATGTCATATCAACATACTCCGTTATAAAACATAAAGCAAAAAAATATATCTACATTACACTTGTTATGTATACAACCACGGTAATACACTTTGAAGCTTACACTTTAGAGATCCACCAAAATAATTTTATATTGAAGATAATAATATATCTCAATTATTACTTCACCATAGAAAAAAAACAAGATAACATGTATGTCATAACAAGATGACAAGATTACATGAAGGTAAACTTAAGTTTTTATCCTGGAGATAGGTATGTCAATATTCCTAAGGAAACAGGTCATGTGAAATAAATCTTGTGATGTTTGTGACACACATGATTGATGAAATGTTACTGTTAGTAGAAGTAATTTAGAGTTCACACAGTTAATGAAAGAGCCCATCACCTCAGTGTGTATGCTAATGAAATGAGAAGAGGTAATTACCTCAGTAAATGACATTACTGATGTCTTAAAGCAGAAAGTGAGTCACTTTTCTGACATACATCAGGGCTATCAGCTTTCTCAATCAATCATAACATTTTTTAGAGATATAACTAGCTTCACTTACCATAGGAATTCAAAGTTCTCATAATTTAGCTAGGTGCATGTTTGAGTGTAAACTATAAGCATCTCTGATGGCTGCACAAGATCACGCGACCTGTGGGCAGTTTTGAGGATATCAATGTGCCCATTCCCGAGGGGTGCACTGATATGGTCCTGCAGACGGTTTACCTTGTGCAAAACATTCAGGTGCAAAAGCAACAACATAAGCAAAGGACTGGCATATTTTCTTTGATCATTGATTCTGTTTGAATAACTAGGTGCAATGGTTATCTGTGTTAGTTCCTGTTAGTTCCCGATCCTGTTTATCTGCAGCTCGTTCTGACCATTGACTTTGATTACTTGACTCTTCTTTATTCTGCTTGTGTATCACTATCTGCCAGGTACTGAAGTCTGCTTGTACTTTACCTTGCTTATCACTTCCAATTCTGTATCTCACTGCCTGCCTGTCTTAACCTGATTCTGCCTTTTGTATTGCATTTTGGAACTTACAAGGCCCCCATTGACCATGCGCTGATGCTCTGTGGCAGCACTTGCGCTTTTGTACTGACCAGGATGGGAATGAGCAGGTGCTGTCTCCAGGTGCCATGTTACCTTGCAGGACTTGCTTTTGTTCAATTAATATACATTTAGATTCTGGCCTATTCAAATATACAAAGAGCAATGATTGTAGAGGATAATTTATCGATGAGAAATGGAGAGGGAATTTGTAGCTATAGGTAGAAAAGGTTATGGCAAATTAACTAGGAGAAGGTAGGTGCAAGGATAGGCTTTTTATAAGGGGGATTCCACCTTTGCTTTTAATATTCATATTGTAGGTGTATGCATTTTCTCCAAACTCTTCAGATGTTATATTTACCAAACATCATTGGGATTATGTGCTATCTCCTCTGTACCTACACAATGTGGAACACCATTTTTTGTTGGCGCAGTCCAGTGTTAAAATAGTAAATAAACAGTAAAAGAAATGGTAAAATATATAAAAAATACTCATCTAGTGGTCTGGTTGGGTTCGGGTGGACCCAGTAAAGTTAAACTGCCACATGTCCAATCTCTAGTTGAAGCACTGGAGACCAGTAGTTCCAGAACCCTTCCCTGGAACTCCGGAAGGGCATGTAGCTCAGTGAGTTATGTCTCAGTGATCTTGTTCCTAACCTCCAGGAGCCAAATTTGTGGTGGTGCTAGATCCCAGTGATAAAGCTCTGAAAAGCCAGTTTCAGTGAGAGGTATAATGGTTAGATATCACTGCCCAAACTAATGGTGACAGTAGCTTAGCAACAGGCTAACTCTCTGCCACTATTTTGTATATAAAATGTCTAGGCTAATCTTTGTGGACAGATAAGAGGTTTAGCCTAGATTGGTTAAACAAAATAGTATAAAAGGAGGTCTTATAGCCCATGTAAACTGCTAGATTATTTTTGTATAGTTAGAAAAGCTCTTATTGCAACTAATTGAGCCACAAAATGCAGATACAATTAGTTTCAGCTTGCTTATATGATGCCTGTCTTTGCACTGCAATGTTCCTATGACCTACAGATTAAAGATCAGACTTTGAGCAATGTCTTTCTGCCCGGCATTGAGCCCAACAGTCCTGAATCAGCGTTCTGCAGTCCCCAGCAGTCCTCACTTACAGTAAGCGGCCAGGAAGTATTCAACCAGAGCAACCAGCAAAGAGGTGCTGCAGGAGTTATATATTGCTCAAGAAGTATGAGGGTTCCAGGTGCCAGTGGGGAAGCCTGGTGGTCGCAGATTTTACCCTTCTACAACTGGAGACATGACTTTGGTGTGCAGTTGACATTCAGTCAGCTTGTGATTGGTTGGCTTGCCCAATCAGTGCTAATAAAAGTAATTAGTGAAAACTAGTTGCTGTCAACTAGTAAAACCACAAAAAGTGTAATAGTGGTATAGCTGAGTGGCATAGCATGCCCATCCCATCACAAATATACCAATATCTCTATAATACTGTTCCTAATAAATCTGATGCTGAAGGAACCAGTATATGATATAATAGATTAATTGACCTATCACCTTTACTGGGGCTCATCGGAGTTAGACGTAAGTCAATATTTTTTGTACAAGATTTACGCGCTGTGCATCTGTTCCAAAAACACATACCCTTATCATTGACTTACACCTTATACCTGGAGAGACTGAATGAGGAGGTCAAGCATCATCTGAATATAGTAAGGGTATATTCACATAATTGCAACAAAATAGACATGGCCACAACCGCAGAAAAACCTTTTAGAAGGCATATATTTTACAAGGGCTGTGGGGGGGATTAAATCATTATCATTGGGGATATATTATAATTTGTGGCCGTCTATTTACATTACTTAATTGACATTTTCACTTGGACTACTGCAGATGTTTGTATTTGATATAATTTGATACAGAAAATGTGATCTTATGTATAACAATTCCCTCTTGTGTAAATGACACTTTATTACATTATTATCTTTAGTTAAATAGGGTAGTGTGATTTTAGCATTACCCTTTTGCATACCAACACTGTCACTCCACATCTCTACGTTATGACTATGCTGTTTGGGTCTGATGTACCCCTGGTATGTCTGACGTACCCCTGGTAAAAATGCTCTTGAGATGTCTGACTCACATTTGGACATTTGTACATTAGAACTCCAAATCTGTCCATCTACAAATAAGCTCTTCTGTGTATTAATAACTCCCATCAATAGTTTCTATCTTTTACATTGATATTATGTTTTGATACTGTTTGTTGCTTCTTTATTTCTTTGTTCTTAATCTTAAAACATGCTTATAACGACAGTCTATTTTTTTCATTACTTCCAGGAGACAACAATGGGTGGTCTCAGCAGCTTGATAAACATTTTGAGAAACACACTGAGCAGTTTGGCGTGAATATCTTTGACTCAGACATGAAGGCTGCAGAATGCTGTAAGTTGTCGATAAACGCTTCTACAAGTGACAAAAATAACTAAAATTACTGAAATGTAGAGAATCTAGTAACAGTATTAGATGTTCTTCCTTTCACAAAGGATGTCAGGAACATATGCTTATAGCTTAGATTGATGTCTGCAGTCCTTTATTTTATTCCTAAATAACGGTAAATTATCTCTAGAAATTTTTTTTCCAAGTGGTGGGGAAATAGCTTCCCTCGAGCAGCCACAATGGCTTGTCAGTTATCAGTGAGCTGCAAAAGAATAGGTACTACATTTGTTATCAGTAATTAGCTGATAGTTTACAAACGTAGCGAAGACTAAATACTGCTGGTGAGCATATGGAAAAGAGATGGCGTGATCCTTATACGTAGGACACATTTTGAGGTTTTTTTAATGAAAAAGTACTTTTCTAAATGCACATCAAGCAATGTAATGACATACTTCAAAAATGAAAAAGTGACACATGTAACAAAGACATTCCAGGTGTCCCACATTCTCCGATATAATTTAATCAGGCTGAAATGAGGCTGAACCAAATAGTATTTTTGAAAAAAGTACTGAAAAGTTGAAACTAGTGAAGGGGGTGGTCTGAAAGTGGACGTAGGTTGTACTTTCAGGTGACACTTTTACCGTTTCAGCCATGCACCTTTCTTGATTGTTCTCCTGGGTATTGGGAGTGCAAATTGAAATCTTCTTGCGGTTCATAACCGGACTTTTTGCGGTTCATAACTAAACCTTGCGATGTCATGTACAAACTTTGTATTGTAGGCTGTCAACCTTGTGTGTCCTTGTTTGGATTGTTTTTACATAATTTGTTAATAATACCGACTGTGTTTCACTTAACTAAAAGGCAATAAAACCTAAAGGCGTGCAAGTGCTTGTGCTTATAACTATGGTGTCTACTGCTCATGCACTAAGTAAGAAATGGTACATGCATCGTTCCTTGGTTTGATGTGAGTGAACTGGTGGGGATGTTGTAGGGATCAGTGATCCTCAAACACAACCCGACCAACATTCATGTGTGTAAAAGAGTGTTTACTGTTGTGGTTTCAAAACAATAAGACAGAGAAAACCATTAACTTCCTGTTTTCCCTATGTTTAAATATTTCAAAACACAGAGCAATCTAGGATGTGAAATATATGTTTGCTTAACAACAAACAATTATACCTGGCACTGTTAAATTTAAAACTCCATTCAATATTTAATTGAAACACCAATTTTATTCATGCTCAATACTTTGGGGAAGAAGTCTTATGAATTATAAAGTACATGAAGTCTCAAAGTGACTATACATCACTAAATAATCATCTGTTACACTCCCACTGCACTGCTATGTGTGTAAAGGTTTGCAAAATGTATTACACCCACAGGGTATTTTACTTCTACTAACTTTATAATGATGAGACGCTGTGATCTCCCACAACATACTGTGCATGAACTAAATGGCTTTCTAAAGTAATCAAATAAGATATTGAAGTTTTAAATTTAAAATTTGAAGTCCTGTTATTATAAATTCACTGGAGTTTGTGTTGCTTCAATCAGCTGACAAGATACATTGCAATAAACACGAGCAGGACTCATCTTTATTTATTATAGTGATATATAATTTCAGAATAAGTAGGTATGTTATGTTTTTAGCAGATGCTGTCAATTGTGTCTCAAGTAGTGGTCATTAACACATACTTGCCAACTCTCCCGGAACGTCCGGGAGACTCCCGCATTTTGCGTGAGTCTCCCGGACTCCCGAGAGAGTGTGGCAATCTCCCTGATCTGCCCAGAAGTGGGCAGAATACGGTTCAAACGCCGCGATTCACCGGAAAGCTAAAATGACGCAATTTATGGGGCCCCGCCCCCAACACGCCTACCTCCTACTAGCAGCTCCCGGAAAAAAAAAATGAAATGTTGGCAAGTATGCATTAACATACTTTTCCCTAACATACAGAACTCACATTCAGTGTTATATGAAGCCCATTCTATGTGCACCACAAAACATCTTAGATTTGCACTGCTGGTGCATCACTGTAAATGCCTACTGTACACTCACTCTTAGGAGACAGCGGGGCAAACTAGAAGTCTGCCGAGATGTGCAGAGAGGTGGAAAAACCATATGAGATATACTGTGCAAAATGTAAATGTTACATCAAAAGTTCAATCACCCCCTCTTTTAAATTAAACTTTGCAGTATTTTTCCTAATATACATGCTTGATTTGACCTCATTTGTAAGTTAAGGTATTTATGAGAGTGAGAAACATCTTCTTTACTACATTCAATACTTTTGTGTGTTTGAGGCCATATCAGAGCTGGTGCAAAAATCAAATCCTATGCTCTTCCATACAGCATGGAACGCTACTAAGCAGTGGCAGAACTCAGGGCCATCTTAACAACATTATGGGCCCCCGGGCAAAGCAGTGCACCAGGGCCCCTAGATATAGATATAGATATATAGATGTATACAGAAACAGATATAGATATAGATATATAGAGATAGAGATAGATAGATGTACTTACTCAGTGACCCTTGTAGGTTTTTTTTGCAGTTTTTTTTCTTATGCAGGATTATTTATTCTCATTAAGAGCCATGCCTATGGGGCCCCCTTGCCCGTGGGGCCCCCGGGCAGCTGCCCATCGTGCCCAATGGAAAAGATGGCCCTGGCAGAACTACCAATGGTGCAGCAGGTGTGGTGTACCGGGTCCCATGGAGATAATGGAGTCTGCTGCATGAGGAACTAGCGAGCTGTGGGTCCTGGATCCCTCCTCCCTGCTCCTTGCACCAGGACCCACAGCTCACTAGTTCCGCCCCTGCTACTAAGAATGCAGCCTTTTCACCTCGAGCTCTCATTTCATCAATCAAGAGATCAAACCTAGTTTTTGCACTGCCAACGAATGGAGAAAATGCTATGCACAAGCACATAGCGCTTTCTCATGGGAGGGTTCCAGCAAAACCGTAGAGGCTTTAGCTGGATCCTATTGAAATAGACTAGTAACACCATCCTGAGATGGTGTTAAGTTGCTTTGAAAACCTTTGCTTTTCGCAGCTTTATAAATGAGCTAATGCTGCTGTTCCCACAGAGGTCTATGGGGACAGCTTTAAGTGCCTTTAATAATGTGGGAGAAATATGATTTCTCCAGCATTAATCCTTTGATAAATAAGAACAAGTGATGAAGGACCATTATTTTTGGCTCTTCACCACTTGTCCAAATACACTCTTCATAATTCTAAGGTTGACAAAACAAAATGTATTCTGGCTGAATTCTCTACTAGAGTAAAGAAAGTTTTATATCACTGTACTGAAGATAATTGATTTTTGCTAGAAGAAAAGGTCATACAGTGAGTTGTTAGTGCAGAATTCTCACTGAGATGTTTGTTAGTGTTAATTGACGACGTGTCTGTTCCAAATATCCTTTATATGGAGAACTCTTTTGCAAGAGTAATGGACTAAAATCTAGTACTGGTTGTCATATAGAATTACTTATTCATTATTGTGAATTTATTATTTGCCCTGCAGAAATACATAACAACAGTCTATAAAAGCCTAATCGATCTTGTTACCAAATTATTCCATAAAACCTAAAATGCATAAAGCCATCTTACCTGACACCTGAGGTGCTATCCAGTGCTTTTAGACTATGAGTAGAAAACACCTAACAGCTTTCACTTTGTACTGTATGTTTTTTCTTATGTTGGAAGCTCCATTGAGGTGTGCACTCAGGAGGTGGGCTTCCTTGGACTAGCCACTTACAGCTTGTGGCCACAGGTCATTCTAATCCGGTCCCTTCCCTTTCGCCCCCACTGTGTGTCCTTGTGCAGGCTGCAGAATAGAAGATACAGATGTAAGGAGGTAAGTGTGGGGGTGGGAGTTTTTAATGTAAATATAGGAGGAGCTTTTAATGTAAGGGTGAGGCAGGGGGCTTTTCATAAATTGTGAGGGAAGGAGTTAATGTAAGTTTGGGGGGAGGGGGAAGGGGCAGGTAATGTAAATGTAGGGGGGAGAGAAAGAGGCATTTAATGTAAGTGTACAGAGAGGAGTAGGGGTGTAATTTATTGGGGTATTCATTTATTGGAGGTTTGAAGGTGGAGAATATGTAATTTAATAGTGGGATTATGGTGGGATCTACCAATTTAAGGTTGGGTGATGGGACTATTAATTTAATGCTAAGTCGGTGTCTGTAATCACACAGGAGCTATCTGAATTCAAACAGTCAGACCAACTTTACACTACCTTCAGTGGAGGTGAGGAGTCTGACGAGGGGTAGGTATTCACCAGGGACCCCAGCAAGGATATATGGACTTGGCTGCTATCCCACCACAGGTCACTGCAGTTGAAAGGGGACAGGGGGTAGAGTTCAACTGGGCAGGAAACAATAATACATTATATATATATGTGACTGGCATACTCTATTGCGTATGCATGAGAGATCCAAGATGTCGCTCGCTATCAACGTGACATCAGCGGCGAGATTCAGCGCATGACAGGTGGTGTGGGGCTATTATTGAATGAGGGGCGAAGGAGTGCTATTTCTACATGTGAATACTAATTATTTAATAAAGGAAAAACAAGTCCCACGTACTATGCACCTGCCACTACAGTTCATACATTTCAACAATGACTAATAGAAGAATAATCTGCTGCTATTGTTCTTATTAAATACCCTATATGACATCTAATAAATATTGTGTACTTTACAAAGTTAAATAAAAATGTTTATCTGGAATAAAATCCCTTTTGATTTAATGTTGGGGCTGCTTAGTTGGAAGGAGACCAATAGTGTTCACTCAATGCTAGACTTTCCATATTTCATGTACCTACCCTTTTTCCAAACAGGGCCCCAACATTCCAGGATCCAGATAAACAGCTACTGAGTTTAACACCTGAGCAGAAACAAGTAGTGAATGCTTCACACTGCTCTGCTCGTGAAGGGTGAGCTGTGTGCACCTAACAATAGTGCACATAGCATAACTATGTATTTAAAGGGGAGAGGAAGATTTGGAGAGCAGTGTAGCTCTGTCTAAAGTCTTAGATTTTCATACCTTCAAATTTCTTTCAAATAGAAGGTTGACTACTATTTAACTAACATTTCCACAGCTTGATCTTTAAATGTACTGTAATCCTTTTTTATTTTGTATTTGTCTAATTTAAATAAATCTATAAACATATTCTTGCCATATTACTTTAGCTGGTTTCTATGATGGCAATATGACGTGACTGGATCACCTATATTGAGTAGTGATAATCCTTTTAGAATCCAATGACTAGAGGGGTGGCGACTATTGGTAAGACCCACTATTGGGGTGGAATATGACATTGAGAAATGGGAAATAAAATTACTGTACCAACCACTCATAGTGCAAATCTGGATTAGTTCCAGGGAAACATACCGGTACACAAGGCTGCTAAAACAAACTTCTAAACAAACTTGTTAGTTGCCTAGGACGTCAAGGTTTTTGGAGTGTCTAAAACACTGAATGATTGACATAATGTCATTTAGTCAGTGTTTTTCTTTTCCCCATGGTGTCCCCCACCCCTGCAGTATCTGCTGCCCCGAAAATGTAAATTAAACACACCCCTTTCCTCATTGGCTTATAATGGGGAAGACAGGTGGTGTTTTTGTCCGCTCTTCTTTCCTCTGCTGTTTCTTATATTGTAGAGCAGGCAAGTTGTCAGTCACTGTGTTGATGTGGTCATACACATCACACTGCTTGTTGCTGCTCTTCCGTGTCAGTGAAAGCCTGGGAATATGGCGCTGCTGTGTGGCATCAAAGTAGAAAGGGGTACATGCATTGGGTACATATTACTCATAAGTAAATAATGTCAAATATAATATAGCAATATCACCTGAAATTGATATGAGGCATAGATAATGCTTGTTATTCCCTGATAATAACAATAGCACCATGCCAGATGATGAAGGTTCAGATTCAGTTGGAAGAAGCAGGGCAACCTAAGTTGTCTTGTGCACCTATTGCAGCTCATTTTGCCATCCCCTGGGTATAAAGGACCTACTTAGCAGAGTTGGTAGAAAGGCTTGACAGGAACCAGATTTAGTTCTCTCTCTAGGGGGTATTTTTACTAAACTGCGGGTTTGAAAAAGTGGAGATGTTACCTATAGTAACTAATCCGATTCTAGCTTTCATTTTGTAGAATGTACTAAATAAATGATAGCTAGAATCTGATTGGCTGTTATAGGCAACATCTCCTCTTTTTGAAACCCACAGTTTAGTAAATATACCACCAGGTCTAAACCTAAGAATTGGCTGCATACAAGTGGTAACTCAGAGGAACATATGTCAGGAAGAAGATGTAGGTTAAACACACAAGCAACCAAAAAGGCAGCCAAAACTTTAGCATCAAAAAACGTAAAATAATCTTCTAACTCACTAATTATATAATGTCAAGAACTCAGAGGTCATAAGCAAGCATGAAAAACCTGGCACTTCAGGTATTTTAAAAGGACAATGTAGTATAAAAACAGCTACTAACAAACTATTATTATTATAAGCTTTATGAGGCATCACAAAGGTTCTGCAGCACCATATATAGAGCATGTAACATAACAGAATACATCATACAGAGCAGTACAAAAACAAAGTGCAAAAAGTACAAATTCAGCTGAGAACAGGTATACAGGACATAGAGGTAAAAGTGAATTCCAGAACAAAGAGTGGAAGGGAAGGAGGGAGGTGGGGAGTGAACTAAAGGAGGCAGACCCTGCGCCCAACAGTGTGGGTGCCACTAACAGGATCAGGTCAGTGATGGAGTAGCAAAGGCAAGGGAGAAGAGACAGGGACAGGAGTGAAGTGTTGATGTGTAGAAAAGAAGATGGGAGCCAATGGTAATGGTAAACTGGAGGAAAAGGAGACAAGGATAAGAGGCCCCTTCATTCTGGGGGGGGAGGAGACTGACAGGAGACACACAGTGGGGCGATACGGTGAAGAGAGATGAACAAGGGTAGGTAGGAGTGGATAAGAATGAGGGTGAGGTATAGTACGGTTAGTGAAAAAGGATCGTTGAGAGGGGAAGAGGAGGGCTGGGGAGAGAGATGTGTTTTAAGATTTGCAGCCTATGGGATAGCCTGATAGAAAAAGGGGGGCAAGCAAGAGGGAAATCTTGAGTATAAACAGATTAGATGGTGTCAATAACAGTTAACTGAACCCCAGTGATGGCATATCAAATGAGCACACATAGAGGGACAGAATGCCCAAGAATGCTCACTACAAGGCCATTGTTAAAAGAACTATGAGAAAAAGAAACTAATGCTACAGACAATGTGATAGGCACCTCACATGCACATGTTTGGAAGAATGCAGCAAGCACTTTGGAACCCCCAAAATTTACAATATATTTGAAAGTGCAAAAAGAGGGAAGGCCTTCACCTTTCTTTACGAGTTCTAGTTCTTCTAGGTCCCTTCTCTCAACTACATCTCGACGCCTGCAATCTACCCCCACAACACCGTTCCTCATCAATATCCTCAGTAGCGATCGGAGTTAGTCCTACATCCAAGTTGGTAAGGCTAGATGACTCCTACACTATCCTGGATTCATCAGAAGAATTCTTGAGCGTTAGTCCCACTGCTGCTGCTGCTGCTGCTGGGCGTGAATGTTCATCCCAGAAGCAGACCAAGAAGAAGAGTACTAGTAGTTTACAACAATTGACTGTTAAACAATCCTTTGCAAAAGGAAGCAAGTATGACAGCTGTCACCTAGTTGCATAGCGGATCACAGACGCAATGGCAACTATGCTACTATTAGATCTGCATCCAATATCCACTATTAATGCAGCTGGTTTTAGATAGTTACTTGAAGTCTTGTGTCCCTGTTACCAAATTCCATCATGACACCATTTCACTGGAAAAGCTATTCCTCACCTCTACCAGAAGGTTCATAAAAATGTAATTATTGGGCTACAAAATTCCATTCTACCCACTTTACACTTAACCACAGATATGTGGACAAGTGGAACTGGGCAAACTAAAGATTATATGACTGAGAAAACCCACTGGGTTGGTGATTCGCCTTCACCAGCAGGAACAGCAGCAGCATGTACCCAAGGACATCACATTTGTCAGAGGCAGGCTACTCTGTGTATCACCGGCTTCACTAAGAGGCATACAGCTGATAATCTGTTACAAAAACTAAGGGATGTCATTGCAACATGGCTTATCCCGCTTGGACTCTCCTCAGAATATGTAATTTCTGATAACGCAACCGATATTGTGAGAGCATTACAGCTGGGTGAATTCCCTCACATTCCCTATTTTGCTCACACAATAAACTTGGTGGTGCAGAGTTTTTTTAAAAAATGACAGTGACATGTAGGAGATGCTGTCTGTGGCCCGTAAAATATCTGGATATTTCCGACATTCGGCAACAGCGTGTAGGAGATTGTAGCAGCCACAAGAGCAATTAAATTTGCCCTGCCACCAACTGAAGCAAGAGGTGGTGACAAGGTGGAATTCCACCCTGTATATATGCTTCTGCAGATGAGGAACAGTGAAAAGTCATCCACGCTTACTCCACAAGCCATGACATTGGGAAAGGAGGGGTGATGTATTTTAGTCAAGCGCAGTGAAGAATACTTTCCGTGTTGTGCAAGGTGCTGAAACCATTCAAAGTAGTCACCTGTGAAGTGAGTTCAGACACTGCTAGCTTGAGTCAAGTGATTCCCTTAATTAGACTTTTGGAAAAGCAGCTTGAGAAACTGAAGGAGATGAAACAAAGCAATTCCGCTAAGTATGTTGGTTTTGTAGATCAATTACCTTATTCGCTTCGCCAGGCTCCAAGAGTTATCAAAATCTTGAAATCGGATCACTACATTTTGGCGACTGTGCTTGATCCTCGGTTTAAGAGCTATGTCTTTCTTTGTTTCCAAGTGACCCAGATCTGAAGAGATGCAAGGAGCTCCTGGTGAGCAAGATGACAGCTCAAGTGTTACGTGACAGGACAGCATCTCCTCCTTCAGTTTCTAACTCAACTGCTGCTAGAAAGAAATTTAGCTTTCCAAGAACAATTCCATCTTGCACCACTTTTCCTTTCAGATACCGCAGTGTACCAATGTTACCAACATGTGCTATATACTGTTGTATGCTTAATAAAACTCTTAGACACCCATTGATGATGCAGATGACTCAGCACAACATTTTGAAATCTGGTCTTGTCTACTGTAAAAGAATTGAACCAGAATTAGTGACACCTTTGCTGTAACTCCACCTGATCCTACAATCGACTATCAACATCCAAAGAATGGTGGATGATTATTTTTAATTATTTTGAACAGTATAAAGACAACAGTTTTATTAACAAAGAACAACGTTTCTTGCCGAAGTCATGTACGTCTAAATAGACGTGTATATGTATTACCTTCCACTTTGCTGATGTTTCATCAAGTGTTTGTAATCTACACTTTACATCAAAATTACCTTACTATATTATAATTTTGTGGGAATTGGGGCTGATTCGAAGCTCAGTGATGATCTTGCTTTTTGCTGGGAATTACAATTGCTCTTTTTAGTGCATTGTCTGACACCCTGGATTGTTCTGGGTCTGATAAAAGCATGCAACCCGGGGGCGGGGGGGGGGGGGGGGGGGTCAGCGCTCGTTGCCATGTATTAGCTGTACAATTACTACAGTTATCAAAGAAACGGGTGGAGTGATCAAATGAACCATAACTAGTTTCATGATCAAAGGACAATTCCATCTTGCACCACTTTTCTTTTCTGCCACTGCTGTGTGGTAGTGTTTCCTAGATGTGCTAGGAACTGCCGAGTGTTTGAGTGATTGCTCTGGCGCTTAGCATCCAGCCAGGACGCTGCAGTATTTGTCCAAAAGTGTATGAAAATAATGTTGTGAACTGTGAGGTGGTTACAATTGACTGCAAATGACTTGAAATTAGTGTTATTGAGGTTAATAATAATGTAGGAACAAAAAAAGAGCAACATTATGTGATTTTAGCAATTTTTTAAAAAAATACAGATCCAAAACCAAAACACACGAGGGCAGTTTTGGCAAAACCAAAACACAAAGTTAGTCCAGATCCAAAACCAAAACCAGAACACGGAGGTCAGTGAACATCTCTAATTGCCTTCACCGGGAGGCAAAATAGTTTCCGTTTGGGAATTCATGATAACATCTTTGTGCCGTCATTGTGTCCTCTAGAATCTGTGTGCTGATAATGTGTGACTTCATGATATTTTTTGGATTAATTAGTTCAGGAAATGTGAGGGCAGAGGATTGGGGTTTTGATTAACTGCCAGCTGCAGTTTGGTTGGCTATGTGGCTGGTGCCTCATACATTTTGATTAGCTGTGCATGTAGTCTAAACTGGCCCCCTTACAGACATCTCTCTGGGGCTCCATGGGCTAGCAAGCTACCCCCTCAATTATCAGCACTCCCAATTAGACATCCTGTTCAGATAGCAATGGTCAAGTCTAATCAACGTAACACAATTTAATATATTTTTTTATATATATATATATATATATATATATATATATATATATATATATATTTGTCTTTTCAGAAATTATCCTGATATGTATGAGAAGTGGCAAAGGTGGAAAGTTTTTTACTTTTTGTGCTGTTTTACAGTGACTCAAGGTAAAACCTTATTGTGGGGATAATGGGAACAGAATGTTCCTACAAATGTCCTTTAATAATGAGAGAAATACAATTAAATACAGTACTTGTGAAAGAGCACACAAAGAAAAGCTCCATGGGTACAATGTGTTACAGATTTGTATGCTTTGCAACCAAGAAATAACTTGATAGTACTTTAGTCTGAACATCATTAGCTCTCTTACAGGATGAAATTTACATTTATATACAAATCCTCTTTGTCATTTGGAGAATGGCACATTATTGTTCACTATACAATAACATTAATAAGGCATGTGTTTACAGGATAGGCCAATACCAATGATTACTAAATGTTAACAAAAGCAAAAAAACCTGAGCGGATTTGTTATATAATTATTCTAGCTCTTTAGGGAATGTTCCACAATAAACATTTGGGGGAATATTTACTAAACTGCGGGTTTGAAAAAGTGGAGATTTTGCCTATAGCAATCAATCAGATTGTAGCTGTCTTTTTGTAAAATGTACTAAATACATGTAAGCTAGCATCTGATTGGTTGCTATAGCAAACAGCTCTACTTTTTCAAACACACAGTTTAGTAAAAATACCCTTTCATCTTATTGTTTGCAGGAAAAAAACATTTCAAGTCGTTTAGAATAATAGTCTTTTTTTTATTTTTATTTTTATAAAAACTTCATCAGTTTAGTGTGATGGCTCTTTCTTCTTAATGTACCAATGGTAATATAATTTTGAAAAAGAAAACAGCACCTATTTTAAGTTATCACACTGTTGTTTGGGTGTCAGATACTGTAAACAATTACAGATGTATATATCCCTGTTAATTGTGCAGCAGGAATATAAATTCTAGAAAAAGAAAAGTTCTGCTATATATTTTCAGCCAGATGTGAGGAATAAAGCACAGGGCAGAGTCACATATAATGCCGAGCCAGCCAGCTTGGGAGACTGAGGAAATTGTGGAGTTATTAACCATGAGGGAGATTTGAACAGAAAGTATTGACTCTGGGAGGAAGGAAGTTGATAAGCTCTGATTTGGCCATGTGGAGCTTTAGTTAGCATTAGAAATTCATGTAAATAGAACAAAGAGACAATCGGTTAATCAACATAGTAAAGAAAGGGAGACATCAAGGGATGAGAGGTAGATTTACATGTTGTCAGTGTAAACGTGGTATTAGATGTCGAACAGGGGAATTAGTTCACCAGGAGAAGAGGTGTACAGTGAGAAAAGCTGAGGGCCAAGTGGGACCCCAACAGATATTTGGAGTGGAGGAAAGGATGTGCGAGAGTTAGAGACACTAAAGGAGTGGTTTGATAGGTAGGAAGTGTACCAGATAGGAAGGTTAAAAGGGAACCAGGAAAGAACAGTGTCAAAAATGCCAATGGAGTGCACAATAGAATAGCTTGACTAACATTGTCAAAAGCAGCAGAGAGGTCCAGAAGGATGATAAAGGAGAAGTGACCCTTAGACTGTAAGTAGATCATTGACCATATTTGTGAGTACAGTCTCAGTGAAATGTTGGGACAGAAACCGCTTTTTGAGGATTTAAGATATTCAACGTTACTGTGATTAGTGTAAATGGTAATTGGGGTATTAGCACCCTAGACAGATGACACCACTCCTTAATGGCCAGACAGATGACAAATAATTCCTTGTGTCCTATTGAATAGATTTGTATAATTATTGTTCATTTCCTTGAGATAAAGGCACATTGAGAAAAACGTTTATTTCCTTGCCTTTGGGATAAGACAACTTCAAGAATAAACTGTTGAGTGGGATCACGGTGCACCAGGATTTGAGCAGACTGGAATGATTTATTGAGAAGCTCAAATACTTCTTGAGCTGATTGGGTCCAGTGAAAAGGATAACCTTTCCTGGTTCGCATGGAATTGGCTTGACTGATTTTGGAAAACTTCTTAACAAAAAGTCTGTAACTCTTAGAAAATCCTAGAAAACGATGTATTACCTTTAATTGTGAATTTACCAGCCAATCTCCTATTGCCTTTGTTTTGCTGAGATCCATCTTTAAACACTTGTTGGCCACAATATGTTCTAAAACTTCAGTCGATGAGGTTTCGAAGGAACATTTTTAATTTTTTACATTTAAATTGTGATTTCTGAGGCCCTAGAAAACTTTTTTCACCTGCTTCTGATGTTCTCATAAAGTTTTAGAATATATAAGAATGTCTTCAAGATAAATCATAACGAATTAATCTAAAATATCTCAAAATATGTTGTTAGCAAAGTGTTGGAAAGTGGCTGAAGTGCTGGCAAGTCCACAAGGCATTACAAGATACTCAAAATGACACTCATTTCCAGGATGAATCCACACCAAATTGTAAACGCCCATTGGATCTAGTTTAGTGAAGATGTGAGCGGTGCAGATACTTTCAAATAACTCATGAATAAGAGATAGTAGATAGTGGAGTTGGGTGGTAATGAAATTCAAGGCTCTATAATATACACCTGATCGTAGACGGCCATCTTTCTTTTTCATAAAGAATATTGGAGCACCACCCGGTGAAGTGGATGGCTGGATGAATTCCCTGCAAAGATTTTCATCAATATATTCTTTTAGGTTTACCAACTCGGGTTCTGACAAAGAATAGAAGCTTTCAAAGGAATTTGGGCCCCGAAACCAGATATATAAGGCAGTTATAGACACATTTGGGAAGCATGATCTCTGCCTGCTTTTTATTAAAGATGTCAGAAAGTTGTCGGTAAGGGTCAGGACCCACCGAAACATGAGTAACTGATATAACTGTGGGGCAGACTCCAGGGACAAGGTGTTGGAGTTTAAATATTTCAGTAAACCAATTGATAGAGGTGTTATGTTTGATCAACCATGGCATTCCTAAAACTATGGGGAACTAAGAGACTAAACCAGGTCAAGAGTTAGGACTTCCTGATGATTTTGACTGGTCTTCAGAAATAGAGGATCTGTTTCCATGTCAACCAGACCTGATCCAATTTGTGAACTGTCAATGGTCTCCAAAGGAATAATAGTAGATATGGTCTTGATAGGGATCTGACGTTGTTTGACTAGACCTTTCTTAGCTCTATCAACATAATTACCTGTGTAGCTGGAATCGACTAATGCTATTGTGTTAATTTGATTACTGTCAAAGATTAACTGTAGCTGAAATGAGGTATAACTCAGATAACATTAGATTGGTTAATAGTAAGATAGGGGAAAAAAGAACAATCTCCTTCTTTAAAGAGTTGGCGTCTGAGAGTTTCTGGAAAATCTTGGATTTCTACCTAGAAGAGGGCATTCTGCCAAACAGGGCTGCAAAGGAAAGACAGAGATTAAGCTCCCTTCTTCTTGTTCTTTATTGAGCAGAAAGTGGACTCCTACTGTATCCAATCTGAATAGGTTCTTGTTCAGATTCTTCTGATTTGGTAAGTAAATATTTAAAGAAAGTTGTAGCAGGAGCCATTATGGAACAAGGGCACTGTGTTCTTTGCATCTCCTTCCATTGTTCATCAATTGTCATACATCTGTTTATGAATTCTTCCAACCGTTGAGAAGGATCTATACAAGCCAACTCATCCTTCATATTATCATTGAGACCCTTACGGTACTGTTGTCATTTGACTGCCACATTACAATCAGTGACCCCCTTCCACTGACGAAATTCATTGGTATAGTCAAATACCAAACATGAATCCTGACAGAGATTTGTCAGGACTGAATCGGCAGTGGGTGCACTGTGGGAGTCATCAAAAAACTTACTGAAATAAATAAGGGAAAAGAATCCAAAATGAGTTACTGTCTTTCCAAAAAAAGGAGTGGCCCAGGCTAAGGCTTCCCCCTTATGTAAGGTGAGGATTAATCCTACTTTTAAAGAATCTTAGGAGTAGGTTCAAGGGGCGATATTGAACACTGTTTCTCAGGTAATGTAATCATTGGCTCAGAATTTATTTTTGGTGCGTGAGGCTGACATCCCAACTGAAGGAGCTGGGGGTGAAGCCTGTGCAGCTTGCATCTCATCAATGCGTACCTGCATATGGCCATGAGCTGACCTTGGAGGGATTGTATGGCCTGGATCAAAACCATCTCTTAGGACTGAACCGTTCTCTTAGGACTCACTGGCTCCACTGTCTGTGGTAGGATTTTATGTTTTTGCACACTCTGTTCACATTTATTTTTCTCTTTTTATTTCACTTTTTACTATGAGGATATTATCAATCTCAATAGAGATATGTTTTTAAGAAGTAACTATTAATAAAGGCATTTGCCCTATAAACAATAACATTTATATAAAAATATTGAATCATCTGATATGGTTCTATTACACAAGCATCAATACAGGCATCTGCCCGAAATGCTATATTTATTCTATATCGTTCAGCTTGGATTAGGAGTGCTCTAGTAATCCATTTCTTTTCTTTTTCTTCTTTTTGTTTTCGTTTATGTCATTAATGGAAAGAGCACCCCCTCATTATGATAATGATTTTGATATTTAGATGAGGTATATCCTGACTCTGTGCGGACTACTCCCCTTTTCTCTTCGGAGATGCAGATATGTCTGTCTAATTGTGGATTAATCGCATTATTAGTAGACTCCAGGGACAAGACTCCAGGGACATGTAATTTTGTGGCCATATTTAGAATTCATTGTTACTACTTTCATTCATACACGAGAAGAAAGATCTTTCCCCACCTCCTCTCTCGTGTATCCGACTGCCATCTCCTCCTGGATGAGCTCCCGCTTTCTCAAAATTAACATCTCTAAAACTGAACTCATTGTTTTTCCTCCCCCCCAGGCTCCCCTCCCACCATGACCTCTCTATCACCGCCAACAGCACCACCATCTCCTATGTCACCCAACTTCGCTGCCTGGGCGTTACCTTCGACTCCTCTCTCTTTTGCACCCCACACTCAATCCCTTGCCCAAGCCTGTCGCTTCCAGCTTCGCAATGTTGCCCGCATCCGGCCCTTCCTCTCTCAGCATGCTACCAAAATCATCATCCACGCACTCATTATCTCCCGCTTCGATTATTGCAACCTCCTCCTCACCGGCCTCCCCCTCTCCCATCTCGCCCCCCTCCGCTCTATTCTCAATGCGACTGCAAGACTCATCTTTCTCTCTCGCCACTCCTCCTCTGCATCCCCCCTCTGCCTTGCCCTACACTGGCTCCCCATCCCCCACAGAATCCTTTTCAAACTCCTGACCACCACATACAAGGCTTTCCCAGTCCACTGCCTCCTATATCTCTAACCTCCTCTCCATTCACACTCCTGCCCACTCCCTGTGCTCAGCCAATGACCGCCGCCTCTCCTCCACCCTGGTCACCTCTTCCCATTTCAGAATTCAGGACTTCTCCCGTGCAGCCCCCCTTCACTGAAACGAACCCCCTCGCTCCATCCGTCTCTCTCCCAATCTAAGCTCCTTCAAACGGGCACTCAAAACTCACCTCTTCCTTAAAGCCTACCATCCTTCCACCTAACCCATTATCCCCTCTCTCCTCCCGGTCCCTTCTCCCTCCCATATACATCAACTGACTCCCTTTGTGCCTGAGTCTTGTTCACCCTCCGATGTAAGCTCATTTGAGCAGGGCCCTGTTCCCTCCTGTATCCATACTTGTTCTTCTGCTCTGTCCTTACTGCATTAGCCTGCCTGGAGCCTCTGAAGTTTTGGTATTTATTGTTTATTGTTCAGTAATGTCTTACCCTGTATAGTCTACTATTTGTGTAGTGTATGGCGCTGCGGAACCCTTGTGGCGCCTAACAAATAAAGGATGATAATAATAATAATAATATAACCAATGTATTAAAGAGGTTATTTTTATTCAAATCCAACCTAAAATCGAATGTGTTTTTCTCTATCAAAGCTAATATTAAAAATCTTTTCTTTTGCTTATGATCTGGTTGGGATTAGGTGAAAGTACTCCTGACATAAACCTGGTGCATACACTACTGGAGTAGAGCTGGATGCATCTCGAGGTTACTCCAACTCAGCATATGGGTGTAAATATGCTATTTTTACATATGCCTTTTAAAGATGTTGAATAATCCTCTAATTCCAACAAATGGACAAAATATGCCAGCTCTATTTCTTTAATCCAACAAAGGTCTTAATAATACACCCAGGTTGAGACAGTTAGTTTATTTAACTTTCATACAAAGCAGTTGGGACTGTGAAAAGCACTATACCATTTTGGACTACCAACTTTGATCAACAGTTGTATGCATGGCAGGCAGGCTATCTAATACAGATATTCTCACGTGCACAGACATTACTTATTTGCCATTTTGTATAGTGAGAGGGTTAAGGAGTTTTGGATACATTTATATTTGTTGGCTTTTTAACACAGTGTTTTTTATTTTTAACTGGAATTTTAATAAAGTTGGGGAGCACATTTAGATTTCTGCCTCCGGTCACTTCATTTCTGTCTACAGGTCTTTGAACTTTAATAACTACTATGAAACTTTTATGTTGGTTTTGGTTGATTATAGATCCGTCAGCACTTATAGTAAGCAATAGATATTGTTCTAAGCTGCACCATCATTTAACACAAGACAATTATAGCACTGATGATTAGATGAGATGATTTGATTAGAATAAAGTATGTATGAAGTTACATATAACTGAATATTGAACTAGGTGACCTTTAATTGCCACCCTGCCTTTATTTCCTCTAATGTTCATATCTTCTTTTTATCCAGTGCTTGGTGGGGTGCCAGCTTCGTGTTTGTGCCAGGCCTTAGAACTTGATTGTGATGGAGCCAAATTACGCAGTGTCCCTTTTGTCTCCTCAAATGTGACGATGATGTGAGTAAAGCAGGACAGTCTGTTTGTCTGAACAAAAACAGCTCATCCATTCATTAAAAACATACTAAAGCTTTTTTGATAACATTTATATGTTTGCGGGATATTCCAGGTATTCCTTTCAGTTATAACACATTCATTATAACAGAGCATAGGGCTCATTTACTAACATGCAGCTTTTACTAGATAAATAAAAGCTAATGCTAATTGATTGCTGTAGATCTATTAGATATTGCTGTTTCCTATTTCCAGCAAAGGTCCACAATATGTATGACACTATTAGGAAATTAAGTTTTGATCCACAAACATAGGCTTAAACGTTTTATGCAGAGATGAAATTACATGACTGAAAAGGTAATTACAATGCAGAAATGAGATTACATGACTGAAAAGGTAATTATATGTATCCATTCTGGTCTAACACACATTTATGTTGACAAATACATATTTGATGTCTTAAAGACAACAATGTGGTATAATGTTGGGAAGGACCACACAATTTCAAATGCTACTTTAAATAAACATGCTACTAGAAATCACAAATTTACAAATAAATGATTCAAAAACTGACTTGGATGTATGACCCCTGAAGTTAGGATTATGGTAAAAGTATGTTTTCCTATGTTCCTATTTGGGAAAAGATGATAATAGCTTGTAATGGGGTATGGCAGATACATTGTTTCCTCTATCGCAGTGCTCTGCAACCTTTTCTTACCCTCAAAATACCTGAGCCCTTCCCAGGATTCTGTGACACACCAAAAGCAAAAATATACCCAATAAAAGTAGGAGTTACAAAGTGTATACAGAGAGAGGTTACATGGCTGCACATTAAGAAAGCAGTGTAGCAAAATTTGTATGTATTTTAGCCAGTATTATGTTGAAACAATCCTTAATGCTCCAGTAGGCTAGCCATGAGTCTTTTATTGACCTTTCAAATATCTTCCTATTGTCACATGGATACATTCCTCAGTGTAAACTCTCTTAGGAGATGATAGATGTTTTTTTTCTGTGGCATTAAAAAGTGCTGTGTGCACAATATTTTGTTTAAACATTTGACATACCTTGATGGGTCAGGAAGAAACCCCTGAAAGATTGGATGTGATTGGTTTTCCAATGGGGGTGTGATTGCTACATACATCAAAACCTGTTGGAAGCTTGGCTACAGCCAGAGGCGCATCTGATGTTGCACGTGTTACACCTCTTACAAGTAAATTATATGTGGACTCTATGGGACACAGGGGGTATGGGTGACTTTTAAATTTAAAATGTCTCAGGAACAGTTTGTAACACTGATAGTGCAATCAGAGGAAGGAGGCGTCCCACTTAGCGCACACCGCTTGAAACGGGGGCGAAAGGTAAGAGAGAGGAGGTGGGGAGCAGGAAGGGGAGGGACGGATCAGCCCTGGGTTGATCCTGCTCAGCACAGCTAGTATAGTGGCTGGATCCTGGGGAGGATCAAGCAACCAGGAAGTGGCTAATCCGCTCCCGGGACCCTTTTTCTCCACATGTCCCCGTACCTTGCACCGGCCGCACCGCCAGTAGTTCCACCACTGGTGCCGCAGCACACTTAGCAACATCTCATGGCACACCGCACTGCTGGTAGTTCTGGCACCGCAGCACACTTAGCAACAATGTGCCACGCCACACAGGTTGACTCCACCTTTAAAACATTGTCAGAATACGCCCTTTTCTTACTCAACATGCTACCAAAACTCTTATCCATTCTCTCATCATCGCTCATCTTGACTGTTGCAGCCTCCTTCTATCTGGCAGTCCTGACACTCATATATCCACACTTCAATTCATCCTAAATGCTGCTGCAAGACTGATCTTCCTCTCTCACGGCTCCACATCCGCTGCACCACTTTGCAAATCCCTACACTAGCTCCCTGTGTCCTCCAGAATCAAATTCAAATTACTCACCCTTACCTACAAAGCCCTCAACAACATCCCTGCATACATCTCAAATCTCATATAAAAATACTCTCTCTCCCACCCTCTTAGATCTACCTCTGACCTGTGCCTTGTCTCGTCTCTGGTAACCACCTCTCACTCCCGCCTTCAAGACTTCTCCTGTGCTGAACCCCACTTATGGAATTCCCTTCCACGCTCAATCAGA
Organism: Mixophyes fleayi; assembly: GCF_038048845.1. Classification (NCBI taxonomy): domain Eukaryota; kingdom Metazoa; phylum Chordata; class Amphibia; order Anura; family Limnodynastidae; genus Mixophyes; species Mixophyes fleayi. The sequence goes on along the minus strand of NC_134402.1, from coordinate 96,274,442 downwards.
CTTTCCCACAGCCTTCAAATCTTTAGATGCTCAATCTTTAGATGCTCTTGAAAACTCATCTCTTTATTAGAGGTGACCTTATCCCTGATAACACTATTCACTCTAATGCACCCTCACAACTATCCCAATCCCCACTCTGAAACACATTTACTCCTCTTGTTTCAGCTGTACCCACTTCCACTTAGAATATAAGCTCTCTAATGAGCAGGGTCCTTCATACCCTTTGTTTTCATGTCTGCATTTATTTTGTCTACCTTGTATGTCCCTGTTTTATGTATGTACTGTTTTCCCTATTGTACGGCACTGCAGAGCACTGTGGTGCCTAACAAATCTAAGATAATAATAATCATCATTATCTATTTATTTATAAGGTGCCACTAATTCCGCAGCGCTGTACAAAGAACTCATTCACATCTATCCCTTGCCCATTGGAGCTTACAATCTAAATCCCCTAACATACACATACAGACCGAGAGAGACTAAGGGCAATTTAATAGCAGCCAATTGACCTACCAGTATGTTTTGGAGTGTGGGAGGAAACCGGAGCACCCGGAGGAAACCCACGCAAACACGAGGAGAACATACAAACTCCACACAGATAATGCCATGGTCGGGAATCAAACTCATGACCCTAGTGCTTTGAGGATAATAATAATATCCACTGAAACTACCAGTCGAATCCCAACCAGCGCAAGCACTGAAGAAGTTAACAGGGTATTAATAGTAATCCAGCTCCATTTGGAAACAATGACAATTCCCTTGTGTACATTCCTAATCACTCGACTTTGTGGAGCCATCCACAGCAGGGGGCCGTGGTGGACTAGGGGTTGTTCCCAAACCTAGGATGACACCTTCAGATAAGGGTCACTCGTCCAACTGGTCCAAAGGATGACTTCCTCCTCATACCTGGCACCCGACAGCTTGGCAACCAGGACAGACTTAAAATCTGGTGCTTGGTTAACAGGACAGGCTGGGGACTTTGGTTCCAGTTGGACTGTCTGTTAAAAGGAATCATAATCCCAAGAAGACACTCTTTCAGAGATATTGTACCGGATCCTATTGCACATTCTATGGTTCTTTTGTGTGCTTTCTAAAACCTGGGTGACATTTGAGCTTGACTTTGCCTTTCCAGCCGAAGGAACCCTCAGGAAGCATAACCAAAGGACAAACTATTGAAGTTCCAAGGTGGTTGACTGAATATTGGACATTATTGTATTTATTTCACCATATTTGTTATAGTGTGATTTATTGTATGTATGTATTTAGAACAGAGTTATAGCCACTTTTGTGAGTTATTTTACTAAATTATAGCCAGTTTCTTGGTTCAAGATATTTGCCTAGGTGTTGAATTTATACCCGGGATAGAGGTATTGGGTAAGGGAAAGGCTAAGATATGAGCCTAAGAGTGCTGGATTGGTGCAGAAGTGACTCTTTGATAAAGTCCAGGGAGTAAATGTATCAAGTTGAGAGTTTGCCGGCGGGTTTGAAAAGTGGAGATGTTGCCTATAGCAACCAATCAGTTTCTAGCTATCATTTTGTAGAATGTACTAAATTAATGATAGCTAGATTCTGTTTGGTTTTTCAAACCCGCCGGAAAACTCTCAGCTTGATACATTTACCCCCAGATGTACTTAGCACAGGTCAGCATGTGTGTAAAGCCAGCAAGACACTCAGTATACAGTCATACCAATACTATAGCAGCATTAGCACCAGCTGACAGGCCAGAGGGACTTCGGTAAACAGAGTTTGGCTTAAAGTATTCCCAGCCCTACCCCAACCACACCATCAAGCAGCATTAATTGAATTCTATTTTCCCAGCTTTATTTGTAGATTATAAATTTAGCGAAATATGAAATTACAAAGACAGTGCAAAATAGGAATTTCAAGGAATGGTAAGCCAAAGAGATTTCATCACAGAATCTTCATACCTCTTCAATAAAAACCTGTTCTGCTGCAAGTTTAGATTTATTCAAAATTTTGCAGCAACTTCTCTCTTCTCCAATATTTAACAGTTACAGGAGAATTTCTCCTTTCAGAGTACCAAGAAGGGAAGGTAGCGCTGGTAAGATGTTTATGTGTGGTGAGTATTGTTAGGGACAAAAATGGCATTTCCACCCTAATGGGCTTTTACTATGCCTCTGAATTCAAGTTTTCTAGGTATATTTATAAATACTGAGGTTCCATTACATACCACATATTCATATTCTGCTTATCTTTGAAGTGCCTTTGATAAATTACATTTTATATATACATATATATTTATATATATTTATAATGAACTATGTTTTCAGGGTTGCTTATCTCAGATCTCACTCATATTGCAGGTCTATATTTACTTGTATTGAACTTTTTCATTGGAAATTTGTCTGTCTGTAATTAAACCCAGTTCAGTCAAATACTTTCATATGTTTGGCAAATTTGACTTTATAACAAATAAATGATGTACTGTGTATATTACAGATTTTTATTCTAATATGAGACCACAAATGTTTTTTGTGCAATGAGAGTATCAAAGGAGAACTCCAGTCACCTAACAAATGATTACTAAAATCCCACCAGCTACCCAACTAGTTAAAATATGGGGGACCCTTCATGGTACCATTATGGTTATAAAGTTATTTCCCCCCCAGCAGAGCCCCACTCAACCTGTTGTCTGTCTGGTGGGGTGGACATTGCTGTTTGGAAGACAACTGGAAGCCTCTGTTATGAGATCCCTCACTAGGTAATCATGTGATATGGTCCCAAAATGTATGTCAAACAGGTGACTTATGTGAGTTTGCAGGACTGCTTCAAAGTGTGGCACATTCATTAGCAGGCTTGTGATCTGACAATGATTTGTAATCACTTTACCAAGTTTTTGTAGTTCCTGTTTACTATGTCCCTCATACTTTTTTGGTGCAGACAAAACTCTCCGAATTTCTTGCAAAAGATTAAACATTCCAACTATTCATTTTATTAAATATATTGTGTTTCATTTTGATATACAATATTTCTGGAATTACATTGATGCCTTGTTCACTCTATTGATGAATACAGGTATACAATCATGGGCAAAAAATTGGCACCCTTGCACTTTTTTGAACGGAGCTCACCTGTAATGAGTAGCAGGTGCTTGTAATATATAAATCACTCATTAAACAAGCTTGGATAAAGATAGTTCCTCATTCTCCTGTTTTGTGTCACTGTGTGTACTGCAGTGAGCATGAAGAAGAGAAAGAAATTCAGAGAATTAGAGATCAGACAGACGATTGTAGCCAAGCGTAGACAATCTCAAGGCTACAAATTAATTTCTTCAAATCTTGATAGTCCCATAGTCCCATTTCCACCATACGTAATGTTATTATGAAGTTTAAGGTCCATTGTACTTTAACCAACCTCCCTGGGGGTCGCAAGAGAAAACTTGATCTAAGATTGTAGCGCAGGATTGTTCGAACGGCACCTCGATCCACTGCTGAACAGCTTCAAGCTGACACAAAGTATGACTTTTTTAACTTGCGCCGTCCTTCGCCAACTCAATGTAAGCATATTATATGGTAGGAGGCCGAGAAGGGCCCCAATGCTGAGAGAGAGATATAAGAAAGCCCGGCTGAAGTTAGCCAGAATGTACCTGAACAAGCCAAATTCCTTCTGGGAGAATGTCCTGTGGACAGATGAGACTGAATTAGCTCATCCATGGCTATAGGTAGCGGTTGATTGCAGTTATTTTGACCAATGTCAGTGTTACCAAATATTAACAGAGAAATAATTGTGGAGACCAATCACGTGATTAATTTCAACTAATGGTTAAGGGAACTTGTGATTTATTCGAAGAAAATGCAAGGGTGCCAATATTTGTAGCCACTGCTGTATGTTAAACCTGATTGATTTATAGGGGGAAAAAAATGGATATGTTTTTGTTTTAAAGCTATAAACAAGATTGAAGACATCCTGGCAAACTGATTATGCCTTTGATGTTCCCTCTTCCCTTACTCCTCATTACCAACTGTGTCCCCCACCACCCTCACTGTCCAGTCAGGTGAACACCACAGTGCACAGATATTTACACAGATGTCTCCTTGGCACAGTAATGAAGTCTCCTTGGCACAGTCATGAACTCCATAATGTCATTACTGAAATGTGGCATGTATATGATATAACATTAAGAAAAGTTTTTATTTTTTTTAAATGCATTATATTTATCATTTACAGGTTACTACAAAATAATATGTTGAAGAAACTTGGCCCAGATGGATTCTTCAAGTATACAGACTTGCGTAAATTGTAAGCCTACATTTTTAATTTTCATTTGCTTCGAGGTCATTCTTGCATATGTTAAATTCAGTTACTATAAGAATATTAATTGACTTATTACTCATCTGTTTCCTGCATATCATTGCCATCACATCCATGTAGAGATGCTGCTGAAGGCATCCACTTTGTGCTGTGAAGATACTGTCTTGGAAAGCTTAGCATGCTTATTAATGGTTGTTAACGAAATTTTTCACAATTAGTAATGCTTCCTCTCGGCTAATGACTTTGGTTGACTCAGTTGTTGTTTTTTCTCTTGGTCTTTGTTAAACATTCTTCTAAACTCTAGTATGGTCCATTATGCTTCAGAGAGCTGACGGTGGCAGTGAAGAAAACAAATAATGTGTTTAATGATAAATGTGTTCAGCTTATTGTGGATGTGAAGCCAATGGTGAAAAATTAAATTACAATTATCTATCTTTTTATATATGGTAACTGAAGAATATTTTATGGCATTATGGTGTTATTTCATATACCTGAAAGCTATTAAGTTACCAAGATATTTCAAAAAGCGTTTTATATTGCTTATACATATTTTTATTCTACTGGCTTTGAAGGCTCAAGTGATGCAAACTAGTGTCATCGAACAGGCAATACTCAATAATGGGTAGCCATAGTGTTAAAATGTTTTACATGTGGCTGGAATGAGTTCAGTTAGAGATAGCAGCATTCCCCTGTGTCCTAATGCAGCACAAATCATCACCGATATATATCATTCTAATACACAGCCAATATAAGTCAAAATTAGGTGAAGTATGCTTCATGAATAGATGACGCTCTTGGAGGCTACTAACTTATTATAAATTCCTCACTAATGTTTCTTTATTTTAACATTACATGTCTGATTACTAATATTATCTGCTGTTTATTGTAATTTGATATTTTATATTTGATTTAATGACACTGGGCCTGATTCTTTAAGAAAAGTTAAGCAAAAATTTGAGTAAGTTTTCTTACTCAGGTTTTCTGGACAAAACCATGTTGCAATGCAAGTGGTGCAAATTAGTTTATTATTTTGCACATAAGATAAATACTGGCTGTTTTGTCATGTAGCAAACAAATACTTGATAGCTTACTTGTACACTGAAATTAAAAGTTGATCCAGGACATTCACTACCCCAAATATAAATCTGCCATCAAATTTTAAATGTACCCCCCCCCCCTCCAATGTAACATGGTTTTGCCTTACTTACTTACGCTTAACTTTCCTTAATGAATCAGGCCCACTGTCACTATCCCTTGCATGGGTTTAGCTTAACTTCACTATTGTTAAAGTTTTAAGATAAAAGATGGAAAACGTCAATAAAAAAATTTGCAAATAAAAAATCAGAGAGATAGTGGCTACTTCCTGTTAGATAGGACAGGAACGCCTAAGAATAATTAGCTCAGCAGTCCCATCCCCTTACCTCCTCTGTGGCTTTTAAAGAAAGTCATTTAGAACCAAAATTTGATTTTGGGGAGAAGTTACTAAAGCTTCTGATAATGCAGCTAAAGTCAATATTCCTGTAACCAAGGTTAATGCCTGCAGTCATTGGTAGCACTCTGATGTTTAGGTCATAAAGGACCACAACACGAGGGACAACATACAAGGCTAGAGAGATCAGTGGTGAAAGGTGGGCCTGGCAGTACAAACATTGGTAGCACTAGGTCCCCCTTCCACTGATGACCTGTTAGGCCATGCTCTGTTTATTGCTTGTTACTCATAGGGCAGATCACTGAGATGACAGCTTCCAGCAATTTCCCATGCAAGTAATGAAAGAATTGGCAGACGGTGAGTATGTGAGAGTAGCTGAGGGTAGGTGAAATGCACTATCCATGAGATTGAAATCCCTGCCATACATAAGCTTCCAGATTGGAGGGCCTGCTATACACCAGACAACAGATTGTAATTACTGCCATACAGCAACCACAAGTCTGCTTTAAACATTAAACACCAGATTGAAGTCTGATTTTTATAATACACACCAGTATAGGCTTTGGTTTATATATTAGCCAGCAGTGAGGAAAATATTGTAATCACAGGAATAAGGAGCAGGCTAAATGGTGATCCTGCTTAGCACCAATATTTCTAGTGACAGCTTGAGGGAACATTACCACTTCGACTAAAGGCCTTCCAGCTAACTACTTCTGATGCCAAGCCAGTGGGGGAACAGGCAGGTTATCGTAATGCATCTACAGATAGGTGATCTTATTGTAAGACAATTGGATCTTGATAACACTCCACAAAGGATAAACTATAGGGTTTCATTATTTTCCAAGTAAAAATGCCTTGACCAAAGCTATAGTGGATATTGTTGACACTGGTGTACAGCTTCCAGTACCAGCACCCCAAGCAATATTGGCCACTTATTCCCAAAGGTTTCTAATTCTGAAGTTATAAAGTAAAGCATTATACACAGGGCCGGATTAACCATAGGGCTAACTGGGCTACAGCCCAGGGGCCTTGGGCATCCAGGGGGCCCTTTTAAGTGCTCAGCAGCAGTATTGATCGGTCGGGGGCGGGGGCGATCAATGCTGCTGAGCACTTTCACTGCGGTCCTTCCCCGGCGCGCTGTAGTCTCCTTACTGAGGAGATCTTGTGAGTCTCACTCTCACGTCACGAGATCTCCTCAGTAAAGAGCATACAGCGCGCCGGAGAAGGACTACAATGCCAGGAGAAGGAGGTAAATGCCTTGGGGGAGGCTCGGCTCACCAGGGGGAAGGGGAGGGAGCAGCTCAGATCACGGGGGGGGGGCAGCTCAGATCACAGGGGGCCCTCACGGGGGAATGGAGGCCCCCTTAGCCCAGGGGCCTCCATTCCCTTAATCCGGCCCTGATTATACATGTCAAATTTGTCAACAAGTTTATCTCTCTTCAACTTCCAGATGAAATCCATCAAAAGCTCAGTTACTATTATTCAACAAATGGATGTGGTAGATCTTCACAAAGAATATCCTTATGTGCCAATTTATCATTCACATTGAAAGTTCTCTTTACATTACTGGCAATTTACAGCATTTCCGTTTGGAATAGCTGATATTTGCCACTCAGTTCAGGGAACAAGGCATAGCATACTTTATTTAGACAATTGAATGGTAAAAGTAATTTCAAGAACTATCTTCTGCCTATATTTACAGCAAGCGTTACAAGAATTCCATCATCTGGGATGGGTCAGAAACTAGTTCAAGAGTCAGTTTGAGCCAACACAGTTAATAAAATATTTGAACAGGATCGTAAACACTGTTAATATCTGGCTAATAAATGGACGCGATCCTAGGTTAAAGGAAATTATAGAGGATCTAGGCTTAATGTCAGCCACAATCCATGTGGTATCATGGGCTATGAGCCACATGAGACTTCTTTGATAGGACCTGCTTTTCAACTTGGACAAGAGTCTGTAGACTTTGAATAAGTGGGTTCAGCTGTTTCCTACAAATAAAAGATCCCTCTCTTGGTGGTGTCCACTAAAGAACCTTCCAAAGGATCACACAGTGGAAACTGGAAACTTATGAGCTTCCCCAATATCAGATGGGGAGCTCACTATCTGTTCCTTGAACACATGGAGTATGGAGCAAGTTCGCACAAATAAACCCAGGCAATCTTCTCAAGGTGAGACATGTGCAAATTTGAATGAAAAATTTGAAAATGGTAGTCTATATAAAAAGGCAGGGAGGCACAAACAGCCAACAATATATATTTGAATATCTATGCACATCTCAGCTATTAGTCATGTCAGTGGTACACGTAAAAGGTAGTCAGACTTCCTGGGCTGATCTCTGAGCAAGAGTATCATTCAAATAGTCACTACATCCAGAAGTGTTTCATTACATAATCACCAAATTAAGTAAGGTTGGAGAGTAATTTAATATAAATATGATTGTACCAACTTTTTTTTTCTACACGTAATCCAGGGTGCACTGTCCTTGGATGCTATGGTTAAGTTTGGGATTTCAAACTTGTTTACATTTTTCCACATCTGGTTATGATTTTAAGAGTTCCCAAAAAGTTTAACAAAAGACAAAAATAACCCTAATCATGACCTAAACATGATAGCACCCTATGAGCTACAGAGTTCAGAATTTTCGGCTCTCATGACATTATAAATTCAGGATCCTTAATATGTATAGTGCAGAATAGACCTAATCTCTGGCCAATTGAATCTTCAGGGTCTTTGATTAGCAGCCTGATTTCTAAGACGCAAGATCTGTAACAGAATTTGACATCCATCTCCTATTAAAAAGAATTCCCTCCAACAAGAGTAAATATAGGGCAAATATCCCACCTTCTCCAAGATGATTTAGAGAATGGGTTGAGAGCTTTCAACTTAAAACATGGTGATTCAAGGGTCCAGGTATGTTGCAATGGAAAAATGGGCATGATTAGACCTGTGAGGGCATGGTTTGTCTAACGTGGGCATGATTTCATATAGTCAATTAAATATTTAAAAGATTTTTTTCTTGTCAAAGAGCAATTATCGAATGCAACACAACCAGAGCCATAACTAGAAATTTTAGTGCCCAGGACGATAAAGAGCACCGACGCCCCCCCCCCCTCATCTTGGTAGGTGTAGGTGGTCTCTCCCAGCTATGACGAAAGCTCAGCATTGCACCCTGGGAGGTCTCACTGCCCTAGTAACAAACCCAATGTGTATAATAAATAAAAACAAAACAAGAAAACAAAAACTTTCTAACAACTAATAAAACTAATAATGTTATCTATGACAAAGCAAACAACAGGTTCCAGCTTGCTCTCTTATCAGAGCCAGAGGCACTGATAAAAGTCATTGACTGAAGGCCCACTTACCTTGCAGCTGGTATTCCATCCATATGGGAAGCTTGTATTGCTATACAAAGTAAATATACTATGTAATCACAAACCTGATATTTGAAGGTCTCTCACTATATTAAAAAAAAGACCTATCACAAGAACAACACCATTTATTGATTATTTGCCACACATACAAAATAGCAGACAAAGAGGAAAACACAACAGGGGAGAAGAGACAAGCGGTGAGACATAGAGACAGGCAAGCACAAACACGATGGAGAGTGAGGGGTGGAAGTCTGTCAACAGCAGAAATGCAGGGGAATATTGCAGGAACCTGCATCATGTGACGAGGAGCAGAGAGGTCAGGGGAGGAGCCTGTGCAGTGTGCACATGAAGAGGCCACGCCCTCTGTGTGATGAGAGTGTTTGCATGTTGTCTCTATGCAGGAACAGGCAGTATGCGGCCAATTGTTTAGAGATACGGGGGTGATCTTGCTAGCAGGGCATATTTTTTATAGTATCATAGTACAAATTGTGGTCGGCCATAACACCCCCTTAGCCCTGGGCGGTCACACCGGCCGCCCGGCCCTCGGTACAGCTCTGAAAACAATCCTGCCTGACTATTATTCAATGCAAGTATTTTAGTAACTTCTATACATAGAGCATTCTAGTGACCTCTGTGCATTGCAGACAGCAGTTGTGACCTCTGTGGAATACAGAGAGCATGCTTGTGACCTGTGTAGTGCAGAAAACCAACTCTATACAATACAGAGCATAGTCTAGTGACTGATTTACTGTTGAATGAGAATCTTAATGACTAGAGTACAATACAAAGAGCACCTTAGTAAACAATATACAATACATTGAACGTTCTAGTGACCTCTATTAAAACAGAGCTGGGACTGGATCACTTACAAATAACTTATGATATAAATTTATTTAAATGAAACAGGGCGCTTATTTATATAATTGCCAATGCACTTATTTTTGATATTGTGTATATTTTCATATAGGAAATCCTTATTTCTGAGACCAGGGAAGAAACTTGTTTGTTTTAACCTTGCTAGAGGGAATTCATGATTTCTTAGGTATATATCTGATACAATGAGCCTTTGTTTAGAAAGTCTTTTGTGCATCGTGATGTGGGGAAATGACTTGTTTGGGCTTTGTACCTTTCTTTGGGAATGCGTATTCTGCAACTGTTGGAATAAATGTCTCATACTAATCAGGCCTTTTGATGTGTGAGGGTCCACTTGAAGACAGGAAGGTTTAATTAAGACCTTGCTACTAGATTTTCTGTGTGTAAAAACAAGATGCAGGACATCACAGAATTTTTAAGATATAACAGATGAGCGTAAATATTGTTAGCTTTGCAATGCATGTAAATCCATGTTTGTGTTAACACATTGCATCCTGGTTCTAAAAATACCCTGTATCCAAATCAGTATCAAAAGTACTGTCTTGTACACTGAAATGTATCAAGCTAATGTTCCATCTGACCTGACCACTGATACCTTGACTGTGCCCTGACTGTCCTTGTCAGGGCAGCTAAGCGAAATAAAACATCACTCTTTGCTTCAAGATTTTGCTTGACAATGTCTTCAATATTGCTGTAATCCTGTGACCTGCAGATTAGACACCTAAATCTAATCCGTTCTCCGGCTGTTTCTGAGGTTGGACCCAGCTCTCCAGTACCCCACTCTGCCGCTATCCAGCAACTTTGGCCAGTGTGATAGGCCAGGGGAAATCCATCCACAGCACCCTGATCCATAGTAAGCAAACAGGGGTACCAGCCCAAGTGTACCAGCACGGGAGTACATTAGCAGTGACAGTCACCCAGAAGGAATGGGGATCTGGGCATCATAAAGGAGTCTAGTGGTGGCAGTAGGCTCCTCCTACTGCGGCAGGAGGCGCGTATTCGTAATAACAAAAGGGGACAGTGGCAAAGTAAGCCCAACTGGTTCCCAGCAACAACAGACAGGGTGGCATAGACGGTCCATCCTGTCACAAGAACATTCTAGTGACATCAATAAAAAACAGAGAGCATTCTATTAACATATATTCAGTCATGGCCAAAAGTTTTGAGAATGACACAAATATTATTTTTCACAAAGCCTACTGCCTTAGTTTTTATGATGGCAATTTGCATATACTCCAGAATGTCATAAGAAGTGATCAGATGAATTGCAATTAATTTGAAAGTCCCTCTTTGCCATGACAATGAACTTTATCCCAAAAACAACATTTCCACTGGATTTCAGCCCTGCCACAAAAGGACCAGCTGATATCAGGTCAGTGATTCTCTCGTTAACACAATTGAGAGTGTTGACGAGGACAAGGCTGGATATCACTCTGTCATGCTGATTGAGTTATAATACAAGAGTGGAAGCTTTAAAAGGACAGTGGTGCTTGAAATCATTGTTCTTCCTTTGTTAGCAATGGATCGCTACAAGGAAACACGGGCAGTCATCATTGCTTTGTACAAAATGGGCTTCAAAGGAAAGGATATTTCTGCTAGTAAGATTGCATCTAAATCAACCATTTATCGGATCATCAAGAACTTCAAGGAGAGAGGTTCAATAGTTGTGAAGAAGGCTTCAGGGTGCCCAAGAACGTACAGCAAGCGCCAGGACTATCTCCTAAAATTAATTCAGCTGCAGTATCAGGGCACCACCAGTGAGGAGCTTGATCAGGAATGGCAGCGAAGACTTTTGGAAAATGGCCTGGTGTCAAGAAGGCCAGCAAAGAAGCCACTTCTCTCAAGAAAAAATGTCAGAGACAGACTGTCATTCTGAAAAAAGGTACAGGAATTAGACTGCTTTTGAACTAATCTTTTGTGTGAACTAGATGAGAATGAACTAATCTACAAAATGAACTAGATTTCCCTTCACTAATTTCAGCCCTGCCACAAAACGTCCAGCTGACATCAGGTCAGTGATTCTCTCGTTAACACAGGTGAGAGTGTTGACGAGGACAAGGCTGGATATCACTCTGTCATGCTGATTGAGTTAGAATGACAGACTGGAAGCTTTAAAAGGAGTGTTGTCTTTGAAATCATTCTTCTTCCTCTATTAAACCTTGTAAAATTGCACCTACATCAACCATTTATTGGATAATCAAGAGCTTCAAGGAGAGAGGTTCACTAGTTGTGAAAAAGGCTTCAGGGCGCCCAAAAAGTCTAGCAAGTGCCAGGACATCTCCTAAAGTTGATTCAGCCACGGGATTGCGCAACCACCAGTGCAGAACTTGCTCAGAAATGACAGCAGGCAGGTGTGAGTGCATCTGCACGAACAGTGAGGCAAAGACTTTTAGAGGATGACCTGGTGTCAAGAAGGCCAGCAAAGAAGCCACTTCTCTCAAGGAAACACATCACGGACAGACTTATATTCTGCAAAAGGTACAGGGATTGGATTGCTGAGGACTGGGGTAAACTCTATTTCTCTGATGAATCCCCTTTCAGATTGTTTGGAGCATCTGGAAAAATGCTTGCCCGGATAAGGAAAGATGAGCGCTACCATCAGTCCTGCCAACAGTAAAGCATCCTGAGACCATTCATCTGTGGGGTTGCTTCTCAGCCAAGGGAGTGGGCTCACTCACAATTTTGCCTAAGTACACAGCCATGAATAAAGAATGGTAGTTAAACATCCTTTAAGAGCAACTTCTCCCAACTTCTCCCAACCATCCAACAACAGTTTGGTGACAAACAATGCCTTTTCCAGCATGATGGATCACCTTGCCATAAGGCAAAAATGATAACTAAGTGGCTCGGGGATCAAAACATCAAAAGTTTGGGTCCATTGCCAAGAAACTCTGCAGACCTTAATCCCATTAAGAACTTGTGGTCGATCCTCAAGAGGCGAGTGGGCAAACAAAAACCCACAAATTCTGACACCTCCAAGCATTGATTAGTCAAGAATGGGCGGCCATCAGTCAGTACGTAGCCCAGAAGTTGATTGACAGTATGCCAGGGTGAATTGCAGAGGTCTTCAAAAAAGAAGGGTCAACACTGCAAATATTGATTATTTGCACAAACTTAATGTAGTGATCAATAAAAGCCTTTGACACTTATTAAATGCTTGTAATTTTACTTCAGTATACTATAGCAACATCTGACAAAAAGGTCTAAAAACACTGAAGCAGCAAACTTTGTGAAAACCAATACTTGAGTCATTCCCAAAACCTTTGACCATGACTGTACAAACAACATCCTAGTGACCATTAGAAAAACACAATGAATTCTAGTGACAACTTTTCAATGCTAACCCTGTTCTGGAAATATCTGACTGCTTTACAATCCAGGTCCCCAAATGTGTGGTGGCTTTACAATGCAGTACCCAGAAATAATTGATAGCTTTACAATGCTGACAAATCCTGAGTCATTTACTATCCAGACCCGACTCCTGTGGAGGTTTTACTATACAGACCCCCCCCCCCCCAATAACTGGTGGCAAATTAATTATGTACCCCTCCTGCAATCCCATGTAATCTGTTGGCACACTGGAGATAAACATTAGCTGTGCTAGGACACAGTCCTACCTAGTAGACATATCCTAGCACTCTGACTGGTCGATAAATTCTAGTCATTCACCAGTAAGGGTGTGGGGCCATTTGCTATGATTCCCATGTTTGTTAGGTGCTCATAATAATGCAAGTGGCCTCAGAGAGTTAACATTGTACTTGCCTAGCCTGTCCCTGGAAACAGCATTAAATATTTTACTTATTAGATGTCAGGAAATATCTTTATTGTTATCTTACTGCTACAGAACATTTCAGACAATCTGAAAATCTATCAAACCTACTTGAATATGTAGGGCCTCATTTAGCGTTAAGAAAATGTGTGCCTCACATATACAATTAGTTTGTTACGTGTATATTTCGATTTGCACATATCATCTGTGACCAGAGCAAAGATACAACATTTATCATCATCATCAATCATTTGTAATGATGACTAGTGCATCTATACACAGTTAAATAAAAAAGAGTTTTCTAAAAAAAACAGTAGCCCCCCTAAAGCAGTGGGCAACAAGTGGGGGGTTCCCCTCCTGGAACCGTCCCAAAATAACAGGGAAACCCACTGACCCTATCATAGTGGGAACCAGTCTCAGTCCATTCAACACAGTGCTGGACCCTCTAGAAGGGGCAGTCGCCAAAAGCATGCTGAATAGTGTAAGAGCTCTTATATGGTGCTCATTGAGCAGTGGGTGTCAGGGAAATAGTATTACTATAATATAGGGACTACCTGAGAGAAAAAAATGCCACCCCAGTGAGCCAAATTATTTAAGAAATATATGTTCCAACAAGTACCAGCATGGCAATTGCTGCCAATGACTATTGTGGAACATGTAGTTACTTAATAACTTAAATAGAAAACAGATAAAGATGCAAACACAGGGATAAAATACATGTTGAAATACTGACACCCTGAAATCCCTCTTTTACCAATTTATTAAACAGGAAAATCTTCATACTTAACATAGTCCAATTGGAATATTCATCATTGATGCTGTCCTATTGAAAAAAACATTTAAAACTCAATTGAGAGATGTGACTGATCTGTACAGAGCCCTGCTGCTAAAGGACATTGAAGAGAATAGAGCCAGTGATAAGTGTTTTTCCATGCTGGCTACTTGTGATTGGCTGAGAGGTTATTGACCCTACCACTGAATTCATTTGAACGTCATTTAGTGTCAGGATTAGAGCTGGTTCTTGGGTGCCAATTATTTTTTTGAATCAAATATTTTTATTTAAAGTTTTAACACAGAGATAAAATGAAAACAACAAAAATAAGAAGCTGAAACTTAGTTCTGATATACATTTAAGCTACACAAGAGATAAAATATAAGAAGCAATGCAAAGTAGACTGTTATCCAAAGAACAGAATGCAATGCAAAGTAGACTGTTATCCAAAGAACAGAATGTAATGCCTAAGTGACTCGTAACCTTCTATAACAGTTGGCTCTCTCCTTATATGGGAAAGATAAATTTCTATATGAAGGTCAAGACATTTAAAGCTCTTCTCAATCCTCCCACCCCAAACCCTCCGTCCACTATCAGTGCCCAGGATTTTGCTTCCTATTTCAAGGACAAGATTGAAAAGATCAGACTAGAATTGGTATCCTCTTCCTTGACAAGCAATTGGTTCAATTCCTTCCCACCAACCTCTGACATACTCTCTTCATTTGACCCCACAAATGAAGAGGAAATTTCTACTCTCTTCTTATCCTCCTACTCTACCTCCTGTCCTCTTGATCCTATCCCCTCGCAAATTGGTAGATCCCTGTCTCCTGTGCTCATCTCACCTCTAACTAAAATCTGTAATCTCTCGCTCTCTACTGGCTTCTTTCCATCACTATACATGCATGCAGTGATCACTCCTATTCTAAAAAACAAGATTCTGACCCAAACTCTCTATCAAATTACCGTCCCATCTCTCAGCTGCCGTGCCCCTCCAAGCTTCTAGAGAGACTTGCCTACACTCGCCTCACACTCTTCCTTTCCGCAAACAACCTGTTGGATCCTCTTCAGTCTGGCTTTCGTTCTCAACACTCCACAGAGACTGCGTTGACTAAGGTTGTCAATGATCTGATCACTGCTAAAACTAAACGCCATTACTCTCTCCTAATTCTCCTGGATCTGTCGGCTGCATTTGACACCATTGACCACTCTCTTCTCATACAAATGCTGCAATCCCCAGGGCTTCAAGACACTGTTCTATCCTGGTTCTCATCCTACCTTTTTAATCGCTCTTTCACTGTTAATTTCTCTGGGGCCACCTCTGCTGCTCTTCCTTTATTAGTTGGAGTACCGCAAGGCTCAGTGCTAGGTCCTCTGCTGTTCTCTATCTATACCGCTTCTCTTGGAAATCTAATAAGTTCTTTTAGATTTCAGTATCATCTCTATGCGGATGATACCCAAATTTATCTATCCTCTCCCGATCTCTCGACATCTGTGTTGTCCCGTGTAACTGACTGTCTTTCTGCTATTTCATCTTGGATGTCCTCTTGCCAACTCAAACTTAATCTTTCTAAAACAGAGTTAATAATATTCCCACCCACAAACAAGAGCATACCTGACATTTCTATCTCTGTTGATAACATGACCATAAATCCCACCCCACAAGCTCGCTGACTAGGTGTAATCCTTGACTCACACCTATCCTTTGTACCCCACATTGACTCTATATCTAAATCATGTTACATATATCTCAAAAACATTTCCAGAATTCGCACATATCTCACACAAGACACTGCAAAAACCTTAATTCATGTACTTATCATTTCCCGCATTGACTATTTCAATTCCCCCCTTACTGGCCTTCCGAAAAACAGACTCAAACCCCTACAATCTATTTTGCACGCTGCGGCAAGATTGATTTTCCTTGCAAATTGTTATTCCTCTGTCTCTACACTGGTTGCCTATTTTCTACCGAATTCAATATAAAATACTCTTACTAACCTACAAGGCCATCAACAAAGCTGCACCAACATACATCTCCTCTCTTGTCACAAAATATCTCCCAACTGGGCAACTCTGTTCTGCACAAGATCTGCGGCTCTCATCCACACTCATTACATCCTCCCATTCCCGATTACAGGACTTTTTCCGGGCTGCACCCACTCTATGGAATTCTCTCCCTCGCACAATAAGACTTTCCTCTAGTCTACAAGCTTTCAAGCATTCTCTGAAAACCCACCTCTTCAGACAAGCTTATAATATTCCTCAACCACCCTCTTAACCTCACTACACTACCCTATTACCACCTGTTATACAACTACCCCTTGACCAACATTGTTGTGTGACAGGATCATTTAGCTTATGAGTCACTTTTACCTTTGCAGTCTGGCTGGGCCAACTGCAAATGTAGACTTAACCTCATGTGTCAAACTCCCATTGTCCAATAGATTGTAAACTTGCGAGCAGGGCCTTATCACCCCTTTGTCTGTTTTACCCAGTTTGTTTATTAGTTTACTATGTTTGTCCCCAATTGTAAAGTGCTATGGAATATGTTGGCGCTATATAAATAAATGATGATGATGATGATGAAGGTCGCAGGGTAAGTGTCTCCAGTTAGTAATAACCAATAGCTAGGTATCTAATCTATGAGGGGGTGAGTATAATAAGTACAGATATTTTCAACTGGAATCAAAATCAGCAGCCAGGGACTGCACTGTCCAATTAGTCCATATCTTATAGTATTTTGGCAAAGCATTTCAGGCTTCATAAGTGAACCTTTCATGCCCCACAGCCTCATTGACCAGGGTCACTCACTTATCACATTCAGGTCCCGCCTGAGCCATCCACGTTCTGGCAATAATGACCATGGCTAAAGCCAAGAGATTACGAACATATCTGGTCTTGTTCCTTCCCAGAATCAGATCAACCCCTAAACCAAACACACATGTTTTAGGGAACAGGAGTGGAACCTCAACACCAGTATCTTGTATGCCCGACACTACTAGCGACCAAAAATTCCCGATTACAGGACAGCTCCAGAACAGGTGCCAGAAGGTAGCTGGGGTAGCCCTGCATTTCGGGCAGATTGCATCCAACCTGGCATCCATCTGGAGCAGCCTGTGTGGGGAGTAGTAGACCCTGTGTAAAAGATAAAACTGAATCTGTCTATACCGGGCACTGTCCAGCATAGAGCTCCAATTCTCATCAGTGATAGGGCCCAGATCAATTTACCAGCTCAGACGTAATCCCTTTAAATTATCAGTAGTTAGAAGAGAGAGGACGGTAACGTATAGTGTGGATATAGTTTTGATAGAACCAACCTGCCCAAGTAGCGAGTGGAGGGTGTCTGGTCTGAAAATAAGGGAAATACTACCAAACTGTGCCAGTAATCTGTGACGAAGCTGGAGGTGGGTATTAAAGAGGAAATTTGGCATGGAGAAGTCTACCTGTATCTGAGCAAATGATTTAAGAGTACCGTTAATATATATCTGTTTGAGGGAGACAACACCTGCAGCTCGCCACCCGGGAAACTGCTTCAGTTTAAAAACTTCAGGCAAGGTCGATTTAAACCATAGAGGACTGTTCGGATCAAAGCCCGGAGTCTCCATTGCCTTACTCACGATGCTCCAGACCATCAAGGCTTGTCTATTCTTGACTACTCTCGAGACCCGGGTGCCCAGTATAGCCTGTATAGGTGGTCTAGTGAATCCAGTCCATTTTGCGAGCATACCCAATAAATCATCTGTCGGGGAATCCCCCAACTATCCCCAGAGGTGTGTCAGCTGTGTGGCAAGGTAGTAAGCCCTAAAGTCCGGCAAGGCCAGGCCGCCGGATGCACTGGAACGACACAGTGAAGTGAGCCTAATTCTAGCCCGACTCTTCCGACAGACCAGAGAGGACAAGTGCCTGTTAATCTGAGAAAAAACACGGCGTGGAAGATAAACAGGGGAGTGGTGCAGTGGATACAAAAGTTTGGGTTGAGGGATCATTTTAATGAGATTCACTCTGCCCGACATAGACAGAGTGAGTTTCGTCCAGGTAGAGATCTTGGCCCGAAGATAACTGGTCACAGGATCTATATTAAGTGGTACATAGTCATCAACACAGTTGGTGACCCAAATATTTAAGTTTCAGAGTCCACTGTAACAGGAAGGCCCTGGCAGTAGCTGTCGGGAGGTCCCCGCCAATAGGAAGAATGTTAGACTTGGACCAGTTGATTCTCAGGCCTGAGAAAACACCAAACTCATCCACAAGGTTTAAAAGATTGGTCAGGGATGTTCCAGAGTCCCTCAAAAACAAGAGCATGTCGTCTGCATAAAGTACAACTTTGTCGTCCCTGCCCCCGCCCTGAGTCCACCTATGCCCGGATGTGCCCGTATCAAACAAGCTAAGGGCTCTATAGCAATGGCAAACAGAGCTGGGGAGAAAGTACAACCCTGTCTCGTACCCCTGCCCAGGGCAAAAGGAGAAGTAGTATGACCATTGATAGTAATTCTTGCTGCAGAGGCCGAATACAGCAGCTTAACCCAGTAGAGAAATCTAGGTCCAATGCCAAAGTTATTCATCACCGCTCTTAACTATTCCCATTCCACAGAATCAAAAGTCTTGGCGACATCTAAGGATACAACCACTGCACCACTCCCATGTCCTCCCATCATCTGCAAGTGAGTAAAAAAATGCCTAAGATTAATGGCTGTAGATTTGCCAGGCATAAAGCCCGTCTGGTCTGGGTGGATCAACTGGGCGATTACTTTGTTTAACCTTATAGCAAGGATCTTGGCAAGAATCTTAACATCTGTTGTTAGTTGGGAGATGGGCCTATATGACTCAGGCAAGAGTGGGTCCTTACCCGGCTTAGGAATAACCACTATCAACGCCTCTGACATGGAAGACGGCTACATTGAAGACCTCATTGTATTTTTTTAATAGTGCGGGAATGAAGAAGCCAGTAAACTTCTTGTACACCTCTATGGGTAATCCATCAGCTCCTGGGACTTTTTTTTTACCAGGAAAGGATGCTATAGCCACCCAATTTCCTCTATAGTGATAGAGCCTTCGAGATAATCTACTCCCTCCAGAGAGAGCCTGGGAGATGTATCTGAGTCAGGTATTCATGTAATTGAAAAGCGGAATAGTCTGCCCTGGAAGTATACAGGTCTGAATAATAAGCTCGGAATACAATAGCAATATGTTCAGTTTCAAAATGGGTAGTGTCTGACCAATCAGTAATGGCAGATATAGTATTATTTTGTAGCCCCGTCCTTGTCAAATATGCCATAAGACTTCCACTTTTATCCCCCTGTGCGTACATAGCGTGCCTGGAGAAGAGAAGCCAGCGGCTGGACTTATCGGTCAGGTAGTCTGTCCATGCCTTCTCTGCGTGCAACCAGGTCAGCCGGTCAGCTGACAGCCGTGATGTCAAATATACCCTCTCTAGATCCTGACAGTTCTGTTATAATTTAAGTTCTTCCACTCTAGAGAATCGTTTACGACCCTCCACCCGATTAATCAGGGTGCTCCCGGAGAAAGGCCTTGAAGGCATCCCAAAGCACCGGAGGACGGGCTGTCTCAACATTAACAGAGAAAAAACCCTCCCAATCAGCCACTAGATTCCTACCCGCCCTCATAAGCATAAGCCAGAATGGATTCAGCTTTTAGAAAGGGGTACCGGCCTTCGGGGCAAGGGCAGCAACTAGCAGGATCGGAGAGTGATCTGATATGCCCCTAGGGAGATAGTTGACCCCTTGAACCAATGTAGCCAGTCTATTAGAGATCAATCCTGGAAAGCATTTGATGGGACATAGAGTAGCATAAAAAAAGCTTTTGTATTGGGAAACGATTTCTCCATATATCAATTAATCCCATGTCAGCTACTAATTTGGCAAAGGGGGAGGGACCCCCACGTAGTGTTGTTGATGTTGATGTCTTCCGTCACCTATCAAGACCGGTATCCATGACTGCACTAAAGTCTCCCATATAGACCACCGGGACAGGCGGGGAGATTGCAATGAACTAGGAGGCCTTCTTAAGGACTTCACAATTGAATGGAGGGGGATATACGCAGCTAAAAGTACAAATGAAGAGTTGTCTTTTACTGGTCGAAGAAATACATATATCGACCGTATGGGTCCAACTGAACATCCTCAAGTGCGAACCACCGATTTTTTTCTAACCAGTACCGAATCTCCTCGGGAGTGTGTTGTGTGTACAAAGTGATAAGCCCATCCCACCCATGCCTTTTTTAGGGGCAGAACACGTCCCCCCACTAAATGAGTCTCGACCAGGCATGCTATGTCAGGATTGTATTTTTTGGTTTGTTTAAGGACTGAAGATCTTTTGACCCTGTCATTGAGTCCTCGTACATTGCAGGCAAGGGATGGAAATCCCTCATTTGCCACTTTAGTGGAACCCATCATTTAATCTATAACATTTAAGTAATCCCCGCCCTTGCAACATACAAAAAGAGAAAGGAGAACAGTATATCACAGAGGCATGCATTGTAAGTTATAAACATATATAAGCCTACAGCATTGCAGAAATACGAGAAGTAATCATAACAGGTGCATTTTTTGTAAAGTAGAAAACATTACAATAAGTAATAGTATTATCAGAACTAGCGTAAACAGTCTAACCCCTACCCCACCCCCTCCCTGTATACCTATCAAAAAACATTAGTACACTTGTTCCCATAAACAGCCCGCTAAAATTACAATTAACGAAGAGCTATCTACTTCTAACTTGCAGCAGGAGATCCTCCTGCAATATATGCCTCACACACTGTATAGATAGAAAAACTTGCTATAAGCCACAAAGTTAACAATAAGAAGCTTTCTGGTGCACCGGAATGGAGGGGGCCTCCCGGCCCATGATCTGGATGATGAGCAATAGTTCTGTCTAAGGATCTCCATTTCACCGCGGATCAACCTGAACTCTGCCATCCAGCCAATCCGTCACCTCTCCAGGTGTAGGAAAGAAGTGAGTGCGGCCATCCGCGACCACAGGGCAGGGAACAACATGGCATATGGAAGTTGCAGGTCGCGAACCCGTCTCTTCACCTGGACTAACTGGGACCTACTTTTCTGGACATCCGCAGCAAAGTCAGGAAAGACTTATACCGGTTGATTTTCATATATTAGGGGGCCCTTGGATCGAGACAGTCGAAGTACCGCATCCCTATCACAATAGTGCAGCAGTTTTGCTATAAAGGTCCTAGCCGGGGCTGCTGGCCACGGAGGCTGAGGAGGGAGTCGTGGACCCGCTCAACTGTGAACTGCGCATTAAATGCCTCCTTTCCAAACACAGATATCAGCCAGGATTCTAAGCTTCTGGGTTAGGGTCCTCCACTCTCTCAAGAAGATCAACAAAGCGTAAATTGTTTCTGCACAAACAACCTTCAAGATCTGGCACTTTTTGCTTACAAATATTGACCTGTGTAGTCAGCTCAGCCATATCCCGTTTCATGAGTACAGTATTGTCCTCTAGTGTGGATACTCGCTGTTCAACTTCACCCATACGCTCTCTCATCTTTTGCATGTCTTGACGGATAAGAGACAGATCCGCCTGAACCTCCCCAATATGGTCTGTGAGTCTTTTTTCCGAAGATGTAATGGCTTGCAGTATCTGCTGAAGAGGGAGGAAGACTCCTCCGGCGCACTTGGAGGGGCATCTGCCACCTCAGCAGGGAGTTTCTTGGCTCCAGCGGTCTCCACAGATGAAGAAGTGGAGGGACCCTGGGCATATTTTTCAAGTTTGGCAGCCGTCAAAGTGTAGCAATAAAAAGACTTTCGGTGAAATATATGGAGAAAGTTATACAGTGATGTATGTAGCAATCCACAGGGTTATCAGAGGGCAACACAACTCCACACCCACAGCCCAGAGGAGTTTACAGATAGGTAGCTAGCTAGGATAGCACATACAGTTGTAGCATGTCTTGTATCCGCAATTTTCAGAGCTCACCAGCAGAGGGCATCACAACTCCACACCCAAAGCCCAGAGGAGTTTACAGATGGATGACTGAGAAGGGGCATATGCATATAGTCAATGTACTGTAAGGGCGTGCCAAGCTCATATTCACACATAAGAGTCTGATTCAAGCTTTGGGCATCTCTAAGGTACGTTTTTTTCCTGTCATATCACTTGCACAAGCTAAAGGTCAGGTGTAAGTGCGAGTGATAGTTATGACGGTCCTGTATGCATGCTAGAATATGTGAATAGAATAGAATTGCGCTCTCCTTTCGGTGGTTGCAGGAGCTGCACTAACCAAGGGTATCCCTCCCTAATAGTAAGAACAACAGTATATCGTTAGGCGCTCACTGACTATTATTAATAAATTGTATTCCTTTGTGTGTGTATAATCATAAGTGTCCACAGTATTAAATAAAATTGCTATTTATTATTACAACTAATAAAAATGCTAGAATTAGCTCAAACCTTGAGCTTAGTCACAACAGTAAAAAAAACATCAAGGGTACAAATACATTCCTGCGACAAAGATAGAATACCAGATATCATGAGGTTAATACATATAAAATAATACAGATAAAATAATACAGATAAAAATAGCAGCATAAGTACAAATGTGCAAATATGTAATAAGAGTCTTTGGGGAAGATAGCGACCTCCAGGCGTCTACATAAATGTTTGCATTGGTCCTATGATGCAAAAAAAGTTGCATAAACCATCCGTGGTGAATAACGTAAGATTCAGGTGATATAGCATGCAATATTCATTCCTGTCCGCACTATATGTAGTCATAGCTGGATTAAGGGGGGGGCACAGGGGGCACGTGCCCCGGGCCCCCCTCTCTCCGAGGGCCCCCGCCGCCGCCGCGCGCATAACTTCTACTGATTTTTTATTTTTTTTTACTCTTTTTTTAATGGCACCAGCGGCGGCGGCGAGAGGGGGGGGGGCTTCGGGGCTTCCCTTCATTGGTGGGGGGAGCCGGGTAGTAAAAAAAAAAAAAAAAAGATACGCTACTCACCTCACCGCAGCGCTGGCGTCCCTCCTCCTCCCTCCTCTCTGCACTGTTGATACTGAATGACAGGCGTGATGTCATCAAGTCACGCCTGTCCTTCAGTGAGGAGCAGCGCGGATAGGACCAGGGAAGAAACAAGAAGACAGAAGAGAGGAGAAGAATGAAGCTAACATAAAGGTAAGTAAAAAAAAAAGGGAATAACGCAGAAAGGCACTATGGAGGAAAAAGGAAAGAAGAGAGGCACAGTATGGAGGTAAAAGGGGGAGAAGAGAGGCACAGTATGGAGGAAAAGGAAAGAAGAGAGGCACAGTATGGAGAAAAAAGGAAAGAAGAGAGGCACAGTATGGAGGTAAAAGGGGGAGAAGAGAGGCACAGTATGGAGGAAAAAGGAAAGAAGAGAGGCACAGTATGGAGGTAAAAGGGGGAGAAGAGAGGCACAGTATGGGGGTAAAGGGAAAGAAGAGAGGCACAGTATGGAGGAAAAAGGAGGAGAAGAGAGGCACAGTATGGAGGTAAAAGGGGAGAAGAGGCACAGTATAGAGGAAAAAGGGGGAGAAGAGAGGCACAGTATGGAGGAAAAAGGAAAGAAGAGAGGCACAGTATGGAGGAAAAGGAAAGAAGAGAGGCACAGTATGGAGGAAAAAGGAAAGAAGAGAGGCACAGTATGGAGGTAAAAGGGGGAGAAGAGAGGCACAGTATAGAGGAAAAAGGAAAGAAGAGAGGCACAGTATGGAGGTAAAAGGGGGAGAAGAGAGGCACAGTATGGAGGTAAAAGGAAAGAAGAGAGGCACAGTATGGAGGAAAAAGGAGGAGAAGAGAGGCACAGTATGGAGGTAAAAGGGGGAGAAGAGAGGCACAGTATGGTGGTAAAAGGAAAGAAAAGAGGCACAGAATGGAGGAAAAAGGAGGAGAAGAGAGGCACAGTATGGAGGTAAAAGGGGGAGAAGAGGCACAGTATGAAGGAAAAAGGGGGAGAAGAGAGGCACAGTATGGAGGTAAAAGGAAAGAAGAGAGGCACAGTATGGAAGAAAAAGGGGGAGAAGAGAGGCACAGTATGGAGGAAAAGGAAAGAAGAGAGGCACAGTATGGAGGAAAAAGGGGGAGAAGAGAGGCACAGTATGGAGGAAAAAGGAAAGAAGAGAGGCACAGTATGGAGGTAAAAGGAAAGAAGAGAGGCACAGTATGGAGGAGAAAGGAGGAGAAGAGAGGCACAGTATGGAGGTAAAAGGGGGAGAAGAGGCACAGTATAGAGGAAAAAGGGGGAGAAGAGAGGCACAGTATGGAGGAAAAAGGAAAGAAGAGAGGCACAGTATGGAAGAAAAAGGGGGAGAAGAGAGGCACAGTATGGAGGTAAAAGGGGGAGAAGAGGCACAGTATGGAGGAAAAAGGGGGAGAAGAGAGGCACAGTATGGAGGAAAAAGGAAAGAAGAGAGGCACAGTATGGAGGAAAAAGGGGGAGAAGAGAGGCACACTATGGAGGAAAAAGGGGGAGAAGAGGCACAGTATGGTGGAAAAAGGGGAAGAAGAGGCACAGTATGGTGGAAAAAGGGGGAGAAGAGGCACCGTATGGTGGAAAAAGGGGGAGAAGAGGCACAGTATGGAGGAAAAAGGGGGAGAAGAGAGGGACAGTATGGAGGTAAAAGGGGGAGAAGAGGCACAGTATGGAGGAAAAAGGGGGAGAAGAAAGGCACATTATGGAGGAAAAAGTGGGAGAAGAGAGGCACACTATGGGGGAAAAAGGGGGAGAGGAGAGGCACACTATGGAGGAAAAAGGGGGAGAAGAGAGGCACAGTAAGGAAAAAGGGGGAGAGGCACAGCATGAGAAAAAAGGGGGGAGAAAGGCACAGTATGAAGGAAAAAAGGGTGAGAGACACAGCATGAGGAAAAGGGAGGGGAGAGACACAATAGTGGGGACAATTAATTTAAGATGGGGTGGTTTGGGGAGAATGAGGTCCCTTTATTAAATGTGCCTATGAATTATTTAATGGCAGTGACGGTTGCGGGAAATAGGTATATTTCTGAAATGTAAATACTATTAATTTATTGCTGGGGCTGTTTGTAGGGAGGGAAATAGGTTTATTTATTAAATGTGAATACTATTATTTTAATGCTGGGGCTGGAGGAAGGCCTAATTATTAATTATGGGTGGTACTGATTTAACGCCAGGGGTGACTGTAATTTTCTAAATGTACCCATTTTTTTTCCCAAATAGGGCCCCTAACATTCCAGGATCCAGACAAGCCGCAACTAAAGAAACCTGCAGCACAGGTGGTGAAAGTGAGAAGAACAGGTAGGAGAGAGCAGCAAAGTCTGTGAAATGTTGTGATTCTAGTGGGACAATCCCAATTTTTGGTGACCGTTCAATGGTGTACACAACAATGCAGTTTTTTTGTCTGTAGGAGGGTGGCCTGGCCATGCCCAGTGATGCATTATCAATGGTATTTTAATTTGCGGTATTATTTCTAGTTTTAATGTGCATTATAAATTTTATTTTTAAAGTGCGGTATCATTGCTAGTTTTAGCGCGCGGTATCATTGCTAGTTTTAGTGTACATTATCAATGGTATTTTTAATGTGTGATATCATTGCTAGTTTTAATGTGTGGTGTCAATACCCATTTTATTGTGGTGTTTTGATGATTGTTTTAATGTACAGTTTTTTAGTTTGTGGAAGCAATGATTTTTCTTATGCAGACAACCTAAGCGAGCCCTCCCGGGAGAGCTTTAAGTGTCATACTGTGGGCAGTAGGTGATGTAATGCAGGATGTGTCACTATGCCCTTAATTTTAGATCTTAGGGGCCCCCCTGTCTTAAGTGCCCCGGGCCCCCCGAAGCCTTAATCCAGCTCTGTGTACATGATGTAAATTGGGTGACACTGGAGATTTACTACTATATCTCTGGTAGTAAGTTAGGAGTCCCAAGATGACTGTGAAAACTCAGACTTCAGCTCCTATGTAACTGGGTCAGCTCTAGGTCATATCTGCTTGTATATCTACCCCACTGTTTGTATTACTAAATACTAGAAAGTTAATTATATCAATATTGATAGTGATGGTAAAGTTGTTAGATAAAATTTTATTTTGCAGATATATGTATAGGTGGAGATTTTTAACTAACACACTCTTACTTGTAAGAGGGCATAGGCTATACATAGCTCAAGCAGATACTGCATCCCTAACGTAATCCCCATAATACCCAGGGTCACTCCATACCTTTTTTGAAATAACTAGATATGAAATAGAGAGATATGAAGCAGAGCAGAGCTAGTATATACTTCTAATAATCTATGTGGGACAGTTGAGAAACAGAGAGTCGAGATGTGCCTATTAAATAATATCTTTAAAACAATACACATTAGTATGAAAGCCTGGTGCATCTCAATTGACACAACATATTTGCATATATAGCTGGCAATAAATCATAAAATATCACAGGTAAATGCACGGGTAAGAAAGTGCCGAGTCAGGCTAGAGCACGTATATATCAGATGGCGGTTATGAAATGCATTATCAAAGGCTCTGTCGAACCATTTAATATGATCTGGGAGCTCTGACCTGTACACTACAACCTGAGATTACCTGTATGACAATCTGTTTGGGTGAAATGTCAGTTTCTACATTCCACCTGACACATGACCTCTGTTGGGTCAGGGGGATCCTCTATTGGAACACTGAGTACCTCCATACTGTCCCTCTCTTCTCCCCCTTTTTCCTCCATATTGTGCCTCTTCTCCCCCTTTTACCTCCATACTGTGCCTCTCTTCTCCTCCTTTTTCCTCCATACTGTGCCTCTCTTCTTTCCTTTTACCTCCATACTGTGCCTCTCTTCTCCCCCTTTTACCTCCATACTGTGCCTCTCTTCTTTCCTTTTTCATCCATACTGTGCCTCTCTTCTCCCCCTTTTACCTCCATACTGTGCCTCTCTTCTTTCCTTTTTCCTCCATACTGTGCCTCTCTTCTTTCCTTTTCCTCCATACTGTGCCTCTCTTCTCCCCCTTTTACCTCTATACTGTGCATCTCTTCTTTCCTTTTCCTCCATACTGTGCCTCTCTTCTCCCCCTTTTACCTCCATACTGTGCCTCTCTTCTTTCCTTTTTCCTCCATAGTGCCTTTCTGCGTTATTCCCTTTTTTTTTTTACTTACCTTTATGTTAGCTTCATTCTTCTCCTCTCTTCTGTCTTCTTGTTTCTTCCCTGGTCCTCTCCGCGCTGCTCCTCACTGAAGGACAGGCGTGACTTTTTTTTTTTTTTTACTACCCGGCTCCCCCCACCAACGAAGGGAAGCCCCGAAGCCCCCCCCCCCCTCTCACCGCCGCCGCTGGTGCCATTAAAAAAAGAGTAAAAAAAAAAAAATCAGTAGAAGTTATGCGCGCGGCGGCGGGGGGCCCTCGGAGAGAGGGGGGCCCGGGGCACGTGCCCCCTGTGCCCCCCCCCCCTTAATCTGGCTATGCATGTACACACCTATGCGCTAACCCATTGGCTTCTTGGAGTAAGTGGTGACTGTGTAGCAATTCTTTCTTCCTCGATTCAGCAGGAACCTTAATCCTCAGCTAGTACTGAGGATTAGTACTGTCCAAATAAACTCGCATCTTATATTTTCCTTAATTCCCCACGCTCCCATCTTAGGTTCTAGTGAAAGCGCATTTGTTTTCTGTGTTGAATATATGTTTATTTTAATATATAGTCTTGGAGGATCGTCATTTATTTTATATTTTTATATATATGCCTAGTGGTCAAAGGGACCTTGTATATGGTGGTACGCCATACTGCCAATTTACCTACTCCTTTCATTGTAAAACTATTAAATTCCATTCATTTACATTTTCCATACCACCACTTCATCACCATCATTATCATCATCACCAGGGCCATCTTTTCCATTGGGCACGATGGGCAGGTGCCCGAGGGCCCCATAGGCAGAGCTCTTAAGTAAAATAAATAATCCTGCAAAAAAAAAAAAAAAATCTTGCAAATATATCTATCTATATATATATAACAGATATAAAGTGGTAGGGGCACCGCTGCACTGCTTTGCCCGGGGGCCCATAATGTTGTTAAGATGGCCCTGATCATCACCAATTTATTTATATAGCGCCACTGATTCCGCAGCGCTGTACAGAGAACTCATTCACATCAGTCCCTGCCCCATTGGAGCTTACAGTCTAAATTCCCTAACATACACACACACAGAGAGAGAGAGACTAGGGTCAATTTTGATAGCAGCCAATTAACCTACTAGTATGTTTTTGGAGTGTGGGAGGACACCGGAGCACCCGGAGGAGAGCACAGGGAGAACATACAAACTCCACACAGATAAGGCCATGGTTGGGAATTGAACTCATGACACCAGTGCTGTGAGGCAGAAGTGCTAACCACTACGCCACTGTGCTACCCACTTCTAAATTTCCACTTTGACAACTGTATATGTCATTGTTTACTAATGCTTATGTTTTAAATTTCATACCTTTAAATCAGTACTGTATTCCCATTGAATAATTGTTTTTATCAATTATGTGGTTACTTATTAGTTATCATTTAATATATTTTTTTCTATTGCATGTCTATTACAAATTAATGTATTAATATTATTATTATTATTGTAAGCTTATTTATTTATTTATTTTTAATTATCTTTTTATATTATCATCCACCAATCCGTGCCGATCATGTCTTCTCTTTCTTCTTACTGTACCTTTATTATATTATTATATTATTATTTCCCCCTTTTGACACGGTAATTAATTTTGGTACATTTTCATTTATTGAAATAGTGAATTTGTGGCCACATGTGGTTGTGATGCTGAGTAATAGTCAATTGAAGATTGGGTAAAATATTGGGTAACATGTTAAAACAGCCAATAGTTCACAAATTCATAACCACAAAAATGTTACCTTCTGCAACAGGAGGTATATAAGCAGGGGCGGGCTGGCCTGGGGGGCAGGGGGGCATCGGTTCCCCGGGCCGCTCGGTCAGGCCGCTATTAGGGCCGGGGGGTAAGCCGGCCGACGCACCCCGGCTGCAAAATACTATGCTTTCCCCCGCGGCCGCATCTGATGACATCAGATGCGGCCGTGTCAGTGCACAAGTGGCCGCATCACATGACAGGGGATGCGGCCGCGTCATCAATGACACGGCCGCATCCCTTTTCATGGGATGCGGCCGCCTGTGTGCCCCCCGGCCACGCCTCTCCCAGCCCGCGCCTGTATATAAGTCATTTTGTTATCCAAGGCTACAAAGGGCTTAAAGGTAAAGACATTTATCAGAAAATTTGACATTTTGCAGTTGGAATGATCAATGGCAGTGATAATATCTTTTATTTGCGGA
The DNA here is from genome assembly GCF_038048845.1 of Mixophyes fleayi. Classification (NCBI taxonomy): domain Eukaryota; kingdom Metazoa; phylum Chordata; class Amphibia; order Anura; family Limnodynastidae; genus Mixophyes; species Mixophyes fleayi. Next base: position 96,244,658 of record NC_134402.1, on the reverse strand, counting down.
AATATTTTTGTAATTAAAGAATGTTGCACATAAATTTATTATAAAATATTCAGCAATCCCTAGCAATTAACGGGACAGCAGCTGTCAGGTTGTCCCCTGAAACGGACTCTGCAGGTTTCGAGTTCAGATTGATATTTGCAGGGTGAAAATAGTAAAAACGTTACAGTAAAATCCTAACAATTTAGGACAATACACTTTCTTAATTTAATTTTTTTCTAATAAAATGCTGCTCAGACTAACATTATTAACATGTTTTAATGAAGGGACATAGGGAATGCATTTATTTCATGCATCACTATGGTACATTTAAATGTTTTTATTATTACAATACACTTGCTCTTTCCATTTAGTACATACTTGCCTACTTTTGAAGGCAGCTGTCCGGGAGGGGGTCCATTGAGGGGGCGTGGCCACGCGTGGTGCACCGTTAGGCTCCACCCCTGTCAATCTTAGGCAATTTTAGCCAATCGCAGCAGGGGGCGAGGCCACAATGGTGCGTTTAGCCACGTCCCCACCATCTTCAACAACTGCGACAGCTGGATCCGGGATTTTTGCCTGCTCTCTCGGGCGTGTGGGAGAATTCTCAAAAATTCGGGAGTCTCCCGAACATTCTGGGAGAGTAGGCGACTATGCTTTAGTATAGTCTTTGTCCTAATTTTCACTACCTCCAAAAACATGTAATAATGAAGCCATATAATAGGGAGAAAATGCTCTGTGCCTGTGCCTGTGCTCTGTTCCTTCAGAATACTCTCCATGTAAATCTCAATTAAATTATCTTGTCATACAAAACGAAATCTGATTTTTACATGTGTGCAAAAACAAACATATGTGTGCACCTTGTCCGCATTCAGCAAGGAAAGCATCTATCAGCCCAGATGCAAACCTCTGTACCAGCCACAGACGACACACAAATCCACACACTCCCCATAAAACAGGGTCACCTATTTTATTATTTCATAGATGACACCCACATGCTAACTTGCAAAGCTACTTGCTAATTGGTATTCTTATTGTTTAAGTTGTTAAGTCAAAAACCTGGAAGAGTTTTACAGTTAAAGTACAGTTGATCCCTACGTTCTTCTTTTCATCTCATATTCTAGTGCAATCTGTTTAAAAGCAGCAAACTGTAATCCTCTCCTGATGTTTCAGTCAAACCCTGAGAAAATGTTCCCAGGACCTCTCCAGTTTTTTTATTATATTATTTTATTTAACTTAACTTTTTACTGTCAAATTCACCTTGTATAACTTCACCATTTTATAAGTGCCACAATCTAACATATTTTTCATATTTTTGTTTTTACACAAACTTTATTACAGGAACAATATCAAAGGATTACACCTAAATGTAGAATTTTAATATGTTATTAATGAACCGCAGAAAAGGTATTTTGTTATTAATTACTTAGGTCAAATCATATTTCATTTGAATTAAATAGGCATTTGTATCAGTGACAAATATTCAAAGAAAAGTATTATATTGATTTTAATGCTGTGAAAAAACTGGTGATAATGTATTCGGGATCGGAACACGGCTTTGCTGGGACTCAAAATTTGGAGGAGGGCCCAGCAAAGCTCTTCTGAGCACAGCCACACCCCCTCCAATGGTGGCAGTTCTGTCACTGTATAGCATGTGTATATATTTCATATTGTTTCAATAATAGATATGTGCTTCTAATCCTCAAAATTTGAGGAGGTTTGATACCTCTTTGCAGGAGGCAATAGGACTGACTGAACGCAAATATGACATTTTCTCCAGATTTTGCCACTTGTTTTCCTATTGCAGTAACATGGGCTAAATTAATGAAATAATAAGAAATGTATTTTAATATTAATTAATTATTACATCCTGTAGATGTTTTTTCCAACCAAAATCTTTGACTCTAAATATTTTTTTCCCATAATTCAGACTTTCCATGTTCCTAAATTAATATGATAGGTTACAAGAGCTCCGTATAATTGTTTTACTCTATTTGGGACCTAAAAAGGGAGTATATGGTGATTTTATACTAAGCAAAGTTCAGGTCAAATTGGTGTCCCAGTCTTTTTATTTCAAAATGATGGAAGGAATTGATTTGCTGCAAATGATATATTATAAGTATCTTTTCAATGACTAAATGACAGAAATATTAACCATACATCAAAGATGGTGATATGCTATCTATAACAATAAGTGATATACTCATTAGAGGCACTAATAAATAAGCCATATGTAAGAACATACATACAGATCATTCACTTGTCATTTATATTTCATACAGTTCTGCATCTGGATGCATTAGGACACATTAAATTAGTAAGTTTAGAACATGCTTCACAACTATCCTGTCTTTCTCAAGACAGCTCTTATTTCCAGCCACCGCGGTGTATAACGGTTTGTGGACATGGCCATGGAGTGGATAATGGGCATGATAGGAAGGATGGGGGGTATGGCCTGGGCTGGTGATTTGTTTCCTCTCCTGGAATGTTTAGAGGTAAGATCGGATCCTGAGGTTACCCAAGATGTGCTGCAGATTGTCTCCAGAATGGTCGTGAAGGCAGTCCACTACATTTTATCTTCAATCATTATTCTACGCACCCCATAGGGGTCTGCTGGAAAATTGGTGATGTTCGGGTACCATAGTACAGCGTCTTATCACGGGGAATCGAATTCCCCCCTGCCACCTCCTTACTGTAGCTGGCATTACAAATGTAGCCTGGATTAAATTGATACACTACACACACTTCTTGCCAGAAGAGTGTCCTTATTTTCTGTTTAATGTCTACTATGCACCATTGCAGGTATGCAGCATGTACCTGAATTGATTGCAGAACATTCATACAACATGCACAAATGACAGCAAAGCTTACAACTGTAGCTGAGAAAATGGAAAATGTTAAACACAGTTCTGAACAGTCCCAGCAGTCAGAACAAAGACCTCCAATTGGGACAGTACGGGAAGTTTATGTTAATGTATTACAGTGTTTTCCAGGCATAACATGAAGTGGCACTTGAGTACAATCTAATACGACATATAACTGTCCAGTATTTCTATTTGGAGTTCATTTTATTTGTATTTTCCTGATGTTCAACTAAAGTGGATTGCACAAACTGTAGTTGATCATTTAATTAATCTTTACATGTTATCCAGCACCATCTAGTGTTCACCAGAATAGTAACATCTATTGCTGTCATCCCTTTAGTGACATGCTTGTTTTTCATTTTCCTAGGTATCTACAACATAATAAAATTAGGACTGTTTCTGTGCATGCCTTCAGGGGTCTCCGCAACTTAACAAAGCTGTAAGTACCATTCAACAATATGTGCTTGTTAAATGTCATTAATGTAGCATTTACCAACTATATTGTTTCATAATGCTGAACACAAAGATACATTGTTTTTATTATTATTATTCACTTTTATTTATAAGGCGCTGCAAAGGGCCGCAGCACCAGAGGGTTTTGCTCTTCGTCTTGGTCGTTTTGCCATTTCTAGATAAGATACAATGTTGTTTTCAATGGATTTATGGGCTACAACTCTTTCATAAATAGACTACTCAGTGAGTAATAGACTTTGAGGTATCCTTGATAACAGAAACGATCTGTATTAAGTTGTTGGTTCATACACAACATAGATACAGGAGTCAATCATATCAGATTTGAATGGAAAAGTAAATCCTTTACAAAAGGAAAATCAGTCCAGGAATCATTAAATATCCCACATACAATATAAAAAAAACTGCTGCATTGTCAGTAGGAAATATTCCGGACCATGTCCTCTTTGAATACAGGGCCACACGGGTGAAGGCTACAAATTGTTAATTATGGAAGGAGCGATAAATGTTTAAACAGAAAATGCAAATAGGTTAAACAGTTTATTTTTGGCAACGACAATAATTATTGAATTGCAATTACTTTTAGATGAAAGTACACAAGCAGTAGGACACTTATAGGAGGTCCCTCACCTCCGGGTTCACAGACAGATACCCTGACATTCTCCTGAATATGCTGGTAGTAAAGTAGGGACACCTGCGTGTATAAAGTAGCATTGAGAGTCCAGAGATTACATGGTTGTTTGTTATCAAACTCTCTGTCCGGCACATTCCCCCTCACTTCCCTCCTCTCCAGGTGCAGAACCCTTTGCCACAATCCTACTCTTAACCTGTGGTTATGTGCTCTGACCTGTGACCGCCTCGCTCTTCCGCTCAGCTATTTACACCTGCTCTGTGCACAGGCCTATGCCAGAGTATTAGGCTCCAAACCTTTGCTCCAGCGTTCCTGTGCATATTGTGCTTGATTCCTGTGAATTCTGACCTGAACCATCCCTGACCTCTCTTCTTTCTCCTGTCATGTGGTACTGTTTATGCCCCTGTTTGTTGCTAACCCGGCTTGCTCTGACACTCCTCCTGCTTGCTGATTTGGCACCCTGCAGTCCGTTTGTGTACCAGTTCCGGCCATGTTGACCAGTTTCAGTTAGATACCAGCTCGTCGTGCCTGTAGGCAGCGCAAAGGGCCGTGACTTGCGAACCTACCAGAAGCAAAGTCCAAACCTCTTTGCAGGGGTCCCAGCCGATAACCGTGGGTTCAGTAGTTTTTGACCTCTGTTACTGCCAGCGCTAATCCAGGTTGAAGAAAGTGAATCCACGCTATCCAGTAAATTTGTGACAAACGGCAATTTTAGAAAACCAATGGGCTTTGCCTTCAATAAAATTGTTGTTTTAAATAATGACAGCAAATCACTGAGAATCTGTGGTTTGAAGTAACCGCCGATTGATACATTTACTTTTTAGTTTGTTTTATCTTTTTGTGTTAAGTATAATGAGTCAATGCTTTACCCACAGGGTATTTAGAGCCTGTCATTGTATATACAAGATAAGTTTCCAGAAGTTTGTTCTTCTGAGTTCTCTACTTATTTGTATTGAATCCCAATGGAGTAGCTTAAAACACTTCCTGACTTTTTTATTGTTACAATGAGGATGTTTCAAATGTGAACACTTCATTTCTGGTTTAGTTATCATTTAATAAAATCATCAGGTATATGACTAATTGCTAATTTGCTCACTGTTTTTTTTATATATCTATTTATCATTTTTTGCAGTTATTTGAGTCATAATGCAATAACCACACTTAAACCTGGAGTGTTCCAAGATCTCCACAAACTGGAATGGTTGTAAGTTTTATTTAAATGTGCAATGTATATCCTAAATGTTGTTTTTCATCTGCTTATGCTACTTTGATGACATTAAAAAATTATTTAAAGTACCCCGTGACTAGGGCCTAACTATCCAATAGGCTGACTAGGGTGCAGCCTAGGGCACAAGGTTCTGGGGGAGGGACAAGATTTTTGGGGGTACCACATTGTGACAGGGAGAGGCATAAACTGAAATTAATATTAAAGTATAAGATAATAGTTGTTCTTCAAAGTAAAGTGAACTCATAAAATATAGTAAGGTTTTCTTGACTTATTACCATGGCAAAGACCGAAGTCAATGAGCCACCCTAGGGCAGTGGTGGATCCAGTGGGGGGCGATCGGGGCAATCTCCCCCCCCCCCCTCTAGAAGGGGCTTTCAGGTGTTTTAAACACAATCAGAGCAGCTGGGCAGCACACTCTCCCTGCCTGTCTCACCCCTGGTAAAAATATTTTCTAGATCCGCCCCTGCCATAGGGCGGTGCTTGAGAATAAGTGAGAGACAAGGATGATGACCGGTGCAGGTGAGACAACCTCCCCTCCATTTTCATGCCTTCATCCTCCGCTATACAGTCCTGAGTTTAATAAAAACAAAATGAGTGAAAAAGATGTGACAAATTAAAAAAACCGAACAGAGATGAGTTTAGAAAATGTGTGAAACTAAACACTGGTGGAGGTAGGGGAAGGAAATTGGATTTTAAATTAAGGCCAATTTTGTTTTTGCTTCCCATGTATTGGCGTGGCATGAAAGGTGGGAGGGTGCTCCGAGCATATTAGCCTACAGCGGCCTGGACCCTTAACAGGTCCTGCTTGTGATTAGCTGTTTAAATCTGCAACAGACTACTTTCTAGATGTGGGAAGTGAAGAAAATATATGGCATACTGCACATGTCTGTATGCCAGTATCTTGCGTGAAATCACTCTGTGCATGCCCAGAATGTGAGAGCACACATATGATCCTAGGCAGACTTGTGTGTGTCTGGCACTTACGCCCGGCTGCGGCTGGTGAGGTGGGACAGGGGTGGGAGGGGGCATGCAAACGTAGGCCAAGTACACTTAAGGCATGTTTATGCACATACTGCTCATGCAAGCCTGCAGTAACATGTTGCTCATGCAAGCCTGCAGTAACATGTATGTGTGTGTGTGTGTATATATATATATATATATATATATATATATATCTCCTATCTTTAGGAGGTATATGCTTTGTAACTGCTCTGATGATGATGACTTATCGTACACCAGGCACATATACTACTGATGACACATCTCAAGATGGTTGTTTTCCGTGCCCTTTTTTAAGAGGAAGTTACTCCTGTTTTACGCCCAACTCTGAAACAGCCACAGTATGTTTATCTTACACGTAAGGCAAGTGGCCTGTGGGTCCTGGTGATGTTCAAGGCTCTCTGTAATCCAAGAATAATACAGCTTCTAGTTTGCAGCGATTCAACAATGGAATTAAACAAGGTGTACCATTTATGATGTAGTATGTTTATTAAAGTCAGTTAGTATAAAACCAAATGCATGTATGAATTAATGGAATAAAGAAGTGCTTATCTCTTAGCGAAGCTAAACAGCAAATGATGTTATCCAGCTTACATGACCAATAGTCCAACAAATTTTTTGACTTTGTTAAGAACATGTGATCCAAATCAGCATGGAAATTTGCTGTTTGCAAGGTACAGTTATAGGTTCATCATTAGCCCTTTTACAGAATTCAAAAAAGGAAACATAGAACTGAATATTTAGTGATATACACAGTTCTTGCAGCAGCAGTTAGGCAATCACATGAATTAAAAGGCTTTATTGTAGTAAAAAAAAGTTATTGAGTTTATTGCAGTATCAAGAGCAGACAGGAAAAGCACAAGCTCTGAGGTAATACAGGGATGACTAATTAGCCACAATGTAATGAAGTAATCATGCAATGGTATTACAGTCTTTTGTTGCAATACAGATATAAACAATATCTCTGAAGAAATGCTGGTGCAGGTTTACAAAGTCTGAGGGAATTCAAAATAATAAATAATGTCTCTGAAGCAATTCTGGTGTAGATTTATACAGAGTTAATCACCATGAAGCCCCACAAGAGAACAAAATATATTTACCACAGTCCATGCCTGGGAATTCTGAGTAGTGCTATATATGAATAGCATGTAGATGCAGACAATAAAACAGGAACCAGGAGACAAATATAAGCAGAGCCAGAAACTAGCAGACTTGTATAAGGCAATCCAAGTTTCAGGAGTCCAACATAAACAGAGCCAGGAACCAGCAGACTTGTATGATGCAAACCAGGTATCAGGATACAAATTAATGCAAAGCTAGGAACAACAGATGCAAGGTCAGAAACAAATAGAACACAAGTACAGGAACTAGGAAGCTAATGTATTCAATGCTATCAATGGCAATGAATGCATGGCAATTGAGGGTTTAAACAGTGGTGTCTCACGATTAGCTCATAGAGGAAAACACAGCTGAATTGCATAGCAGATATGAGTACCCAGCTGGATGCAAGACAAATTAAACCCTAGCAGCAGTGAAGTAATATGAGCAAAGTTTACAAAGGGAACAAACGCTCTACATGGAATTTTTTTTTTTTTCAAATATGGTTGAAGCGTACCTAATAGCCTGGCAAATGTGTTGATTATCATTTAATATCGTATTTATAATTATTATCGTTAACTAATTCCTTGCAAAGGTAGTTCAGGTTTAACTCAAGGAATATACTTCCTATTCTGCTTTAAACCAACATGGACCAATATTTATATTATAAGCTTATGCTTAAATTTTCCAGAAAGACTGCATGCAATATGTAGCTTCATTTAAAATGTTTTGTATTCTTAATTAGCATTCTAATTGTAACACTCATATATATGATAAAACAGTTTCAGTAAACAATATATTATACAAGCTCAACAGGTTTTGTTTACTCTATTAGCATAGTGATTATAGCACATAGATGTTAATACAATACATTACATTCATTGCCTGCTTTATAAATATATGTTATTGTGCTTGTTTGTGTGTGTGTGTGTGTGTGTGTGTGTCATTTAGTTTATATCATTTACCCACTGGTCCTAGATTGCAATATTTTACCCCTTCATCCCACAAACACCCTCAACTCATAGTCCACAGCCAAATCATTTAACAAACCGCTTGATAATTAGAACAATTATTAAAATATATTAGAACTTAATGTCTTAAATGCATGAATTGGGAATCACACCAATTTATTCTCATATTCCCAAGCAAATTACAGCTTGAATAATTTTGCACCATGACAAATTAACTAATTATTAATAGTTGACATATTACAAATATTATTTAACAACATATGCCTTTACCCATCAATGCATTTTATACTCCTTTATTTCAATTTCATTTGATTGATTGCCATTAAAATCAAATTTTCATTGTATATAATCACGATCAATCTACATTAGCCAATAAATGATGCTAACATAATATTTTACTCTAGAAATTCCATCATAATTGCTCAGAACTAATCAAAGTGTTCACTGTTATCACAAGCACACAATCTTCACCATTATACAGTAATTAAGTAGCATTAACTGTCAATTTACATATATTGCACTTGTAATACACATTATTATTTTTATTATCTGTGAAATGATACATGATTTAAACCAGGGGTGTCCAACATTTAAGCTTCCCTGGGCCACATTGACAGACGACGAGTTGGTTTGGGCCGCACATAAGATACACTAACAATAACGATAGCTGATCATCCAAAAAAACCATAGAAAACATAGTTAACATATATATATATATATATATATATGAGAAAAAAAGTGATATATATATATATATATATATATATATATATATCACTTTTTTTTCAAATCCCCCTATACTTACCTTTCAATCGCCCTGTTCAAAAAATCCTCTCTAGTTATTATGCTATAATCACTTTTTGTATTGTTTCGATGCAATATCATTTAAGCCAGGCATTGTATATCTGGGTGCCCTGACCAGGCCTGCGGTACCTGACATATACACCACTGTGACCCCAAATGTTTTGATAATTACACCACTATGTTAGTTAAGGGATAACAACTTATAATGGGCCAAAGAGAATAATATATAACGCCCCATTAGTAATACAAGTAGAAGTATGTAGCAGGGAGATAAGGTCCATGATGCTCCAGGACCAGGTGACTTTTATTCACTTGTCAGCGTCCCTTGAAATAATAAAAAAAAATCCCCCTTAACTTACCTTTTAATCGGCTTGTTCTCCTGTCCTCTTCTTTTCTCCAATTCTGTGCTGCTGATTGTTCTTCTTGCGCGGGTGTCTCCTCTGTGCTGCGCTCTGCAATGGATGTTGGGCGTGATGACATCACGCCCGACATTCACTGCGAGCGCCGCACGGAGGAGGAGACAAGGGAGGGAGCCGGAGTACCAGCTGACGTGACCGCATGACCGCAAGGTAAGTAGTTTCTTTTCTTTTTTTTTTTGCAGGATTTTTTTTCCATTAAGAGCGCTGCCCCCTTGCCACAACCAAAACTCCTTCTGGGCCACATTTACAGGCGTGCTGGGCCGCATGCGACCTGCGGGCAGCGGGTTGGACAAGCCTGATTTAAACAATACTGTCTTATCAGGACTGCTGTTCTTGTCCAAAAAGTTATATTAACAATCTCACATTGATTGTGCATTTTATTTTAATTTCCCATTATCACAATGAGTATATACGCCCCCTCACTCAGTACATAATAACAATTTCCTGATGAATTCAATAATTGATCAAGCACATAGGGTTCATACAGCAGATTATTAAATATACTTAGACCTATTTTTTCTGATCTACATGTGGCTATTATCTTGTTATTATTTAATCATTGTGATTTGTATGATCAATTTTAATTTGTCATTGTTATATTTCTATGTTTCACTATTATTGTTTTGTTTCCTAGATCATATATTGCCACATTAAATTGTATTGATATTTTGCACTGTTGCTGCATTGCTACTATAGGATTTGTTAATTTTATCAAACAGTTTCCCCTTCATTAATCAGCACATTACCTTCATACATTTCACATTAAGTTACCTTATTTTTTTTATGTTATCTTATGCAGAATATTTGTTTATGATTCTTATCCTAGTAACACACCAATACTGAATTCACTTTGCCTCGTCTCTTTTGTTTATATGGCTATACATAAATGCTGGCCGTACCTTAACGGTATCTTTGGCTGCAACTTGTGTTTGTTCCCCTCCACTATCCACTGTCCATTACCTTTCTAATCTCATCATAATTTCCCACTTATATCCTGACCTGAATATAACAGTGATGGGCTACACTCTGGGGACCGCATGGTGCGGCACTTTAACTTTTAAAAGGGCAGCACACTGAGCAATCATTCAGCATTTCAGTCACCAGGATGTTAACATAATATGAAAATAGCACCGTGTTGTTAAAGTGCTAGAAGCAAAGGAAACATACAATTCATATTAAATATACATACAACTATAAAGCACAATGTGTGCTATATCATTTTCTATAGCCTTAGGAAAATACACTGAAAATCCCGATGAATGGAATGGAATTTGATAGTTTTACAATGAAGGCAGTAGTAGAAGTGGCTATATGGCATATCACTATATACGTAGAGAAGTCAGTGGCGGATCCAGGGGGGGGGCCCCGATCGCCTCCCCTACCAGGGGCTTGCTGCCAACAGCTGCACACTGTGCAGGTCCGTTCAGCAGTGACAGTATGCTGCCGGCAGCCTTAGAACACAGAAAGGGGACGGGGCCTAAATCGCCCCCCCTAAAATCGCCCAGGGTAGGACAAATGTCTGGGTCCGCCCCTGAGAGAAGTCAGATTTGCTGCCTGTCTGTAATCGTGGTTGTTGGGGCCGCCCGCTTAAGACCAGAGGGGACCAGACGATTCAAGCCAGCCCAGCCACCGAAATCTAAAAATAGGAAATTTGGGGGGAGACAAAAAAAAATCAAATTCCATCAGTGCTGCGCCCCCAGGTGTCCCTGGCAACCTAGAGATACACACCTAACACTGTGCGATCACAGCAGGATCACAGTGCATTAACCATGTATACGGAACAAAGGTCTGGGATCTACATTCCCATAGGAGAAAATTAACCTTATATGTGAAAAATAAATAATGATACTACTTGTTGAGCTGATGCATAAGTTACACTATCATGGCTAAAGGGTACTGGAATATGAGCTAAAATATAAGCAATAAATGGAAATATCAATATTAAGTAAATTGATCTTAATACTTACCTATTACTATGGTATTGTAAGTTTTCCGGCTGTCTTGTTATCCAAGAATTCAATGTCTTCAATCAATAGAGTTTATTAATATATAAACTGCAAACAGCGCGACCTGGCCATGTCCCTATCAACCACAGGTTACAAAACAGGCAGTGCGCAATTCAAGCAAAGTCAGTGTATGTTAATTAATAACATTCACTGGCTATAAAGCCAGACTTACTATGAACTATAACTACAACCTACAAGTGAAAAAAAATTAATATATCCAATCAGGGCCGGTGCTAGGGTCCATGGCGCCCTAGGCATTTTTACAAAATCGCTGCCCCCCCCCCCCCCCCGCAAAAATCGGCACCCTCCTCCCCCCTCCCCCCGTCTTTCCTTACCTTATCTCACCACCGCCGCCTCTCTGCTCCGTCTCCTCCCCTCCACTCACTGACACTAGTGAGTGGAGGGGAAGAGACGGAGCAGAGAGGCGGTGGTGGTGAGCAATAGCCTCTTCCTCCCTCCCCGTGCATCTGAATGCTGTACGGCGGCCGTGACAGGTATGGTCAGTGGTCGCCGCACAGTTTTAAAGTCATTTACCATTCTGTGGCGCCCTCCAGAGCCCGGCGCCCTAGGCAAGTGCCTAACCTTGCCTAATGGGAGCGCCGGGCCTGTATCCAATGCATGAGAATGCAATGCAGGGTATTTTTTTTAAGAAAGACAATCTCCTAAGAAGAATTCTTTGCTTGTGAAACCAAAACTGGGGCATACAATATATTATAATTCATAAAGAGCGATAGGATACTCCAACCCCCCAAAAAATCTGTCACATTAAAATTCTAAATTGACATTAATATTAAATTAAAATATCACTGAAGGACAAGGGTAAAATACAACATTTTAAAAAGTGTGGTGCTGTAAATGTATGCAAAGCTTGTTGTGGTTAATTATAACCCAACACAGGATGGCATCTGAGGAATATTTATAACAAATAATCAGGGGTGTGTCCCCGCTGAAGTCTGACAAGAATTCTCTTACTCGTAGGTGTCCTCCTTTCAGTAGGTTTCTAGATTCATATGGTTATCTCAAGGTGTAAATATTTCAACATGCCTGTGAGATTAGTTTCCAATCACCAGAGTATTATCGCACTCAATGTTTCACGTTCAGTTAGATAGTATTAATTAGGACTTTGCTGAAGGATGGTAGTGCGCTTATAAAGATTACATGTAACAAAACTCACTTGTATCAATGTCTGCGGTGGCTTCTGGTATAGCTGCATGTGCACCGGCCACTTTTAGTGTTTTGGGTTTTGGGTTCTGATTAGCTTGAGGTTTTGGGTTCTGATTTGTTTTGCCAAAACACCTGACGAAAGGTTTTGGTTCTGATTTCGGGTTTTGGGTTCTGATTTATATTTAAAAAAGCATAAAAAGCACTAAAATCCAGTTTTTGGGGTTTTTTTCCACTCCTACGCTATTATTAACCTCAATAACATTCAATAACAATAATTTTCACTAATTTCCAGTCTATTCTGAACACCTCACACCTCACAATATTGTTTTTAGTCCAAAACGTTGCACCGAGGTAGCTTTCTGGACTGCGTAGTGGAGTGGGCCCGGTGCCCAATTTGGTACTGGGGCCACAATACCTCCTCCAACTGGTCTAAATTCCACTGCACATATGGCTGCTCCTACATCCTCTGCAGCATATAGACTGAGGGTGTAGTTCGAGCGCATCACTACCTCTTGTTTTCGACGACCGTGGTACAGAGCATTCATCATTGAGATCCCATCAAGTATGTCAAAGACAGACAGCGTCGAAGTGTTATTTGTTGACTTTGGGAACAAAAAAACTGTCCCTGTTGCAAATCTTCGTGCAATGAAGAGTGACTTTTTCATTTAAAGGCTCAAGCTTTCAAGTGTAGTGTTTATAACCAACAGGTAAAAATCCTTTTAATTGGGATAATGGAGCCACAAAGGAAATTGCCCATATGTAATGCCCGCACAATGTTACTGGCGTTGTCTGACACCACAAATCCCCAGTCTGGCTGGTGACATGGCCTGCAGGACTAAATCTGATGGAAATCGTGGAGGAAGTTGACGAGCAGGGTGTTGGTGGTATGTATCCAACAGGACCAAGGGATTTAGGTGTCCCTGGACTGCTGACGGTCCTAGCCACAGGTCCTGAACTAAACACTGAATTATGAAGGTTCTTCAGGTGACATATAAGTTAGGATGTCCCTAGGTGGCCAAGATCCTTACCCCTGCTTATTTGAGCTTTACATAAGCTACATATGGCCATACATTTGTTGTCCGGATTTGGATAAAAATAACTCCAGACCGAAGAGGTGCATTTTTTGGTCTTCTGACCAGGCATGACGATGGGCTTTTTCATCCCATGGACATCAGCTGTTTCCCCCCCTGGTGCCTCATTTACAATAACCACATCAGCATCCTCATCATCAAGTTCCTCCACAGCGCCAGCTACATCAATAGCCTCCTCCCGGTGTACAACATTGACACCTTGATTATCCAAATCTGGATCTACACTGTGGGTGATCCTTCCAGCACATGCAGAGGGTGTGCTGCAAATGGTGGATGAGTCACCTCTTCCCGTACAGTGATGGGAAGGTCAGGCTTCTCAACCACCAACACCCTTGGACTCGCCTTGGGGATTTGCGATGTCATCTGTTTAGAAGGCAGAGTTGTTTGCTGTTTTGTTGTTGTTGCTGACAGCATAACTCTCTTAAATTTTTTTGAGAGGGGGGGAGGAGGAGGGCTTAGATCCTTGGGTGAACACGGGCCAGGGCCTAAGCCGTTCCTTGCCACTCCGTGTCGTAAATGGCATATTGACAAGTTTTCGTTTCTCCTCAGATGTTTTTAATTTTCTTTTTTTGGTAATTTTAGTCAACTTTGGGTTTTTGGATTTTACATGCCCTGTACTAGGAGATTGGGCATCGGCCTTGGCAGACGACGTTGATGGTATTTCATCGTCTATGTCATGACTAGTGGCAGCAGCTTCAGCATTAGGAGGAAGTGGTTCTTGATCTTTCCCTACTTTATCCTCCAAATTTTGGTACTCCATTATATGCAGCACAAGAGAGCGTACCCCTAAACCACACACACTTGGCAAAGCCTTTACAAATTATCTGCGGCACAGGAGAGTACCACTGGACTGTAGTTATACAGCAGTACCTATTTTTAGTGACAGCTGCAAGAGTGAACGTAGTGTGACTTTGAATTGAAATAGTACTACCTATTTTTGGTGACAGCAGCAAGAGTGAACGTAATGTGACTTTGAATTGAAATAGTACTACCTATTTTTGTGACAGCTGCAAGAGTGAACGTAATGTGACTTTGAATTGAAATAGTACTACCTATTTTTTGTGACAGTTGCAAGAGTGAACGTAGTGTGACTTTGAATTGAAATAGTACTACCTATTTTTTTCAACCTAATTTTTTTAATTTTTTTTTCTAATTGTTTTTGGATAATTTTTTTATTATTTTTTAATTTTTTTTATAATTTTTTTTATAACTTTCTTATAAATTTTTTATAGATCTTTTATAACTTTGGAATAATTTAGAAATAACAATGCCCTTAGCAGAACAGAGCACAGGACACAGCACCACTGGAATCAGCAGGACACAGCACTGGACAAAGCACCACTGGACTCAGCAGGACAGAGCACAGCACAGCACAGCACAGCTCAGCACAGCACAGCACAGCACGAGAAATAGCAGGACAGAGGACCACCTAACACACCCTCCCTCTTCCCTGATCAATGCCTGAGTGAAGATGGCGGCGGCAAGCGGGGAATTTAAAGGATCCGAGTATCGCGAGATCCGACAGCGGGATTATGAGTCAGAGCCTCGTTTTAAGTTTCGGAATCGGCGGGAATACCCGGACAGTGCTCAGATCTGACTCGGATCCGCACTGTTCGGGTGGGCTCGGATTCCAGAAATCCGAGCCCGCTCATCCTTACTTAATACACTAATTCATTCCTTAAAAAAAAAATCTTGCTGCTATTAAACAAAGGGAAAGATGTGCTTCTGCTGTATTCTTTCTTATTATGTTATGATATCCTTTATTGCACTGGTAGGTTTTTCATTTAAATATATAGACAGTTTTACTATTCTTATTTATTGCGGAATCTGCATGTTGCTGTTTTTTCATACAGGGAAGGATGTGCTCCTGCTGTGTTCTTTCTTATTATATTGTCACAAACATGCTTCTTTATATTGTCTCCTCATATCCCCCTGATGCCATATAATCGAGAGAGTTATTCCCCTAATGTTGGAGCTTTGCCATATTGTTTATTATTGGATCTAAATATATAAGCTGACTCATTCTACTCAAGGATATTCCCCTATCAGTTTGTACAGTTAGATAGTTTATTTTTGATTCACATTCAATTCATTAGTATGACGAAGTGGTGAGCAGTGGGCAGAAGTGCAGCTATGACAGACCACTGCACAGTCATGGCCAGAAGTTTTGAGAATGACACAAGTACTGCTTTTCACAAAGTTTACTGCTTCAGTGCTTCTAGACCTTTTTGGCAGATGTTGCTTTGGTATACTGACGTAAAATTGCAAGCATTTCAAAAGTGTCAAAGGCTTTTATTGACAATTACATTAAGTTTATGCAAAGAGTCAATATTTGAGTGTTGACCCTTCTATTTGAAGACCTCTGCAATTCGCCCTGGCATGATGTCAATCAACTTTTGGGCCACATACTGAATGATGGCTGCCAAGTCTTACCTAAACAATGCTTGGAGTTTATCAGAATTTTGTGGGTGTCACGGGCACTAGGAGTCTTTACCCAGGGATCACCAGATGGTAGGCTTACCAGAGCAATGTAGATGGTAATAGGGTACTCTGGTAGCTGGGTGATCACGGAACATGAAATGATGGCCGATGAGATGCTCAGGAAAGTCTATGACTAGCAACACTGGTAATAATGAGATAATAATACACAAGGAACTGTATGGACAAGAACACGTGAATATAGTCAGTGGTCTGCGATAGCAAGTTGCACCACTGCTATAGTGAGGAGGAATGTCCAACAGAAACAAGGAGGTGGTGAGAGTCAGCGGTCTGCGGGTAGCAAGTTGTACCGCTGTCTGAGTGAAGGAATGGAATCCAAGTGGAGGTATCCAGGTAGTCAGTGGTCTGCGGTAGCAAGTTGTACCACTGCTATGTGAGAGAATGATGGAACAGGTGATACCGGAAACAGGGATCAGTGGTCTGACATCAGCAAGTTGTACCACTGAATATATATGTGAGGAGGTGCACAGGGGAAGACTGCAACACAGGATATACACAGGCACCTTATACACGATCCACAGTAATATGCACAATATAGATATATATATGGATATAAATGACTGAGCAGGTCTGCAATCTAGAAAGTCTCTTGAAGTAGTCCAGCACAATGATAACACAGTCAATGATGGCAATAGACTCAGCGGATAGCAGACTCCAGAGAGAACCAAACACAGTCCAGCAAGATATGCAATACACAGCACAGTCAATGAGGAGTATGCATACCGTGGTTCAGCAGTAGCAGTCAGATGGGATTGCAGCGGTACCTGAGCGGCTGGAGACCGACTGGAAAGGAAGTCCCTGGATAGGTGAGGCAGCGGTCTAGCAGGTGCAGCGCACAGGTGAGTAGACCGGCAGGGACACGAATCCACAGGAGTCAGCAACACGTGGAACTGGACTCATAGGGGACCCAGGAGAATGGAGATGATCCAGCAGAGGGTAGTAGATGAAATACAAATCCAATGCTGACAGGAGGGTAGAGGCCAGTGGAACACGTGAAGGCGTGGAGAGTGGATCAGCAGGAGATGGACGATAGCGCTGACCACAGCGGCAGGACTCAGCGGCACACGGAGGTAACCAGTAGCAACCACAGGAGCCAACAGCGATGGGAAACAGGAGTGCAGCGCAGGGCAGGAGCTGTAGATCACGAAGTGTAGCAGATGGTAATGAAAGCGGCAGTCTCGAGGAAGTCACAGCAAAGATGAGATGAGACTGTGGTGCACGGAGGCAGCGGATAGTAATCAGCTGGCAGTCACGATGTTGAACACAGGCGAGTTGCAAGCAGGAGGCTGTAGTGCACGGAGGCAGCGGATAGTAGTCAGCTGGCAGTCACGATGATGAACACAGGCGAGTTGCCAGCAGGGGCTGTAGTGCACGGAGGCAGCGGATAGTAGTCAGCTGACAGACTTGATGAGAAGCAGGTGAGTGAAGTAAAAGCTGGAGTGCACGGAGGCAGCGGATAGCAATGAGCAAACAGTCACATTGATATAAAATAACGTTGAAGTGGTTTAGAAGACTGTAGTGCACGGAGGCAGCGGATAGGAATCAGCAACAGTCATGATGATACAGTTGATGGTAGAAGTGGTTTAGAAGACTGTAGTGCACGGAGGCAGCGGATAGGAATCAGCAAACAGTCCTGATGATACAGTTGATGGTAGAAGTGGTATGGGAACCACAGGAATAGAAGTGGTTTGGAAACCACAGGAATCAGCAGCGCTGAATACACGAGGAATACAGGAACACCTTCAGAGACTCATGAGGAATGAGACTCCAAGATCAGGCAACGTGGTGTTGACCACAGGTGCTTAATATAGGGAGTGTTGCCTGATCTGCCAATTGAGTTAAAGGGGTATACACTGAAGTATAGGAAAGGGCTGCGCATGCGCAGACCCTCAGGATGGAGGACGGCCACGGTTCCTAAATGTCCGGGAAGAGGCACTCACGGTCCGGTGAGTGACAGTACCCCCCCTTTTAAAGGTGGGCACAGAACGCCTGGAACCGGGCTTGTCCGGATTTTTGGAGTAAAACTTCTTCAAAAGGGCAGGAGCATTAAGATCTTCAGCTTTGATCCAAGAGCGCTCCTCAGGACCAAAGCCCTTCCAATGAACGAGGAAGTGGAGGACTCCTCGCGAAATTTTTGCATCTAGTACCTCGGTAATCTCAAAATCCTCCTCCTGATGAACTTGAATTGGCTGCGGAGCTGAGGGAGGAGTTGAAAAACGGTTGATAATAAGAGGTTTGAGCAAAGATACATGGAAGGCATTAGAAATCCGAAGACTCTTAGGAAGAAGGAGTTTCACACATACTGGATTGATAACTTGAATGATCCTATATGGACCAATAAAACGAGGGGCGAATTTCATGGATGGAACCTTCAAACGAATATTTTTTGTGGATAACCAGACACGATCTCCAATTTTTAGTGGTGGAATAGCCCGCCTCTTCTTATCAGCGAAAGATTTATATTTGACAGATGTCTTCTTTAAACAGGTTCTGACCTGAGACCAGATATTTTTAAAGGTCTGACAAACAGTTTCCACCGCAGGAACTTGGGTGGGCGGGAGGGCAGGAAATTCCGGAAAAGACGGATGGTGACCGTAGACCACAAAGAATGGAGTTTTGGATGATGACTCATGGTACATGTTGTTATGGGCGAACTCAGCCCAAGGGAGTAACTCTACCCAGTTGTCTTGATTGGCTGATGAAAATATCCTTATAAAAGTCTCAAGATCTTGATTGACACGTTCGGTTTGTCCATTGGATTGTGGATGGTAAGAAGATGAGAGTGCTAATCGTATGCCCAAGGTTTTACAAAGGGCTCGCCAGAATCTGGACACGAATTGTACTCCTCTATCAGACACAATCTCAGATGGACATCCATGGATACGGAAGATCTCTTTAATGAAATGTTCAGCCAGGATAGACGAGGAAGGCAAACCAGACAGAGGGATGAAATGAGCCATCTTCGAAAATCTGTCCACTACCACCCAAATAGTGTTATGGTTCTTACTAGGTGGTAAGTCAGTAACGAAATCCATACTAATATGGGTCCATGGTTTGGACGGAATGGGTAGTGGTCGCAGCAACCCTGCTGGGGTTCTGCGGGAGGATTTGAATTGCGAACATAATTCACAGGAAGCAATGAACTCTTTAACGTCTCTCCTCATTGAAGGCCACCAGTAACTTCGAGAGAGGATCTCAAAAGTCTTGTGTTCACCGGCGTGTCCAGAAAAACGAGAGGCATGGAACCACGAAAGGATTTTCCTCCTTAGAGTAGGAGGCACGAGGGTCTTCCCAAATGGTAGCGTTTTGGTGGATGAAGCAGCCAGTGAGATACATTTGGGGTCTAGAATGGTATGGTTGGAAACCTCTTCTATATCAGAGGACGTAACAAAGGCTCTAGATAAGGCATCAGCTTTTTTGTTCTTGGCAGCTGGTTTGAAGGTAATTATTAATTCAAAACGGGAAAAGAAAAGAGACCATCTTGCTTGACGAGGGTTCAAGCATTGGGCAGACTGGAGATATGACAAGTTCTTATGATCCGTGAAGATCGTCACCGGATGGCGAGCTCCCTCCAACAAGTATCTCCATTCCTCTAATGCGGCTTTGATAGCCAGTAATTCCTTGTCTCCGATGGTATAATTCTTCTCTGCGGGTAGGAGACCCCGAGAATAGAAGGCACAAGGGTGGAATTTTTGCTGTTCCGAGCGTTGGGAGAGAATAGCTCCTAAGCCCACATTAGAGGCATCTACTTCTAGGAAAAAGGGGAGTGTCACATCAGGCTGACGAAGGATTGGAGCCGAAGAGAAGGACTCTTTTAATGTTTGAAAGGCTTGAATAGCCTCAGTAGACCATTGCTTAGGATTAGCCCCTTTTCGAGTCAGGGCCACAATAGGAGATGCAATGGAAGAAAAGTCTTGAATGAAGCGTCTATAGTAATTGGCAAAACCTAAAAAACGCTGGATGGCACGAAGAGTAGTTGGCTGGGGCCAATGTAGTACAGCATTTACTTTGTCAGGATCCATCTTCAGACCAACTCCGGAAACAATATACCCCAAGAATGGAATCTGGGGTAATTCGAATGAACATTTTTCTAATTTACAGAACAATGAATTTTTCCGTAGCCTGGAGAGGACTTCTGCCACATGTTGGTGGTGAGAAGGCAGGTCCTGTGAAAAAATCAATATGTCGTCCAGGTAGACGACGACACATACATATAATAAGTCCCGAAAAATCTCATTGATGAAGCCCTGAAAAACAGCGGGGGCATTACATAGCCCGAAAGGCATTACCAGATATTCGTAATGCCCGTCTCTGGTGTTAAACGCTGTCTTCCATTCGTCACCGGAACGGATTCTGATTAAATTGTAGGCACCACGAAGATCCAACTTAGTAAAAATACGGGCTCCCTTGATGCGGTCAAATAGCTCAGTGATCAACGGAATGGGATACCGATTCTTGATAGTAATGGCATTGAGTCCACGAAAATCTATACAAGGGCGTAATGATCCATCCTTCTTTTTGACAAAGAAGAACCCAGCTCCAGCGGGCGAGGTGGAAGGTCGAATGAACCCACGCTGGAGGTTCTCCCGTATATATTCAGATGTAGCTTGAGTTTCAGGTAACGAGAGTGGATAGACCCGGCCCCTGGGAGGAGTCTTGCCAGGAAGAAGATCAATCGGACAATCCCAAGAACGATGAGGAGGAAGACGTTCAGACTGAGCTTTATCAAAAACATCGGTAAATGAAGCATATTGAGGAGGGAGTCCCGGTGAAATAGCTGAGATGGAAACTTGCTGCACCTTGAGAGGAATGACTTGGGAAAGGCAATAATGGTGACATTCAGGCCCCCAAGACGTGACTTGAGGGGTGCGCCAGTCAATCTGGGGAGAGTGACACTGAAGCCATGGAAGGCCTAGGACAATCGGACTTGTCGTAACAGGAAGAATTAAAAACGATATCTCTTCATGATGCAGAGCACCAATCTGAAGGGTTACTGGAGACGTACTCTGGGTGATGAGACCGTTGATGAGACGTGATCCATCGATAGCCGTCACAGTAATGGGAGTTTTTAAGGTAATCATTGGTAGAGACCATTGATTTACTAACGATTTGGAAATAAAATTTCCTGCTGCTCCGGAATCAATCAATGCCTGTGACTCAAAGGTTTTGGTAGCAAAGGAAATAGTCACATCAAAAGCGCAGACTTTAGATTTCATAGACGATGGAGAGGACTCCAGGGACCCTAACTTCACCTCTCCAGAACTAGTTAGGGCCTGGCATTTCCCGATCTCTTAGGGCAGGAGCTGAGGACATGAGTGGAATCAGCACAATAGATACAAAGTCTATTCTTGACTCTTCGTTTCCTCTCCTCAGAAGATAACTTGGAACGTCCTATCTCCATGGGAATCACAGCGGATGACACTGGACGAAATTGAGGGTTAGAGCGAAGAGGTGCTTTAGCAGAAGTCGTTTTCTCAGCCTCTCTTTCACGAAATCTCATATCAACACGATGGCATAGAGAGATCAAATCTTCAAGGGACGAAGGAAGCTCTTGAGTAGTCAGTGCATCTTTAATTTTATCGGAAAGCCCCTGCCAGAAGGCGGCAACTAGGGCTTCAGTGTTCCACTGAAGTTCAGAGGCTAAGATCCTAAATTGAATGACGTACTGGCCTACAGTATGAGATCCTTGCCGCAGACGGAGGATGCTGGAAGCAGCGGAGGTCACACGACCTGGTTCATCGAACACACTTCGGAATGTAGAAATGAATTTGGCACTATCTTGTAATATTGGATCGTTCCTCTCCCACAGAGGGGAGGCCCAAGCCAGGGCTTGTCCTGAAAACAAAGAGATAAGATAGGCCACTCTGGAACGATGGGTAGAAAAATTTTGAGGTTGGAGCTCAAAATGGACTGAACATTGGTTAAGGAAACCCCTACAAGTTTTGGGGTCTCCATCGTACTTTGACGGAGTAGGCAGGTGAAGCGTGGAAGCTGTAGACACCTGGGATGGCAATGGGGAAACGGAGGAAAGCACAGGAGCTTCAGTAATAGCTGTCACAGTCTGTCCCGATGTTCCTTGGGAGGTTAATGACTGATAACACTGAAGTAACAGCTGTTGGCGGGCATCCTGTTGTTCCACACGGCTAACCAGATGTTGCAGCATCTCTTTGGCGGTAGGTTCCGCATCTGGGTCTGTCATGGCCTGATCTTACTGTCACGGGCACTAGGAGTCTTTACCCAGGGATCACCAGATGGTAGGCTTACCAGAGCAATGTAGATGGTAATAGGGTACTCTGGTAGCTGGGTGATCACGGAACATGAAATGATGGCAGATGAGATGCTCAGGAAAGTCTATGACTAGCAACACTGGTAATAATGAGATAATAATACACAAGGAACTGTATGGACAAGAACACGTGAATATAGTCAGTGGTCTGCGATAGCAAGTTGCACCACTGCTATAGTGAGGAGGAATGTCCAACAGAAACAAGGAGGTGGTGAGAGTCAGCGGTCTGCGGGTAGCAAGTTGTACCGCTGTCTGAGTGAAGGAATGGAATCCAAGTGGAGGTATCCAGGTAGTCAGTGGTCTGCGGTAGCAAGTTGTACCACTGCTATGTGAGAGAATGATGGAACAGGTGATACCGGAAACAGGGATCAGTGGTCTGACATCAGCAAGTTGTACCACTGAATATATATGTGAGGAGGTGCACAGGGGAAGACTGCAACACAGGATATACACAGGCACCTTATACACGATCCACAGTAATATGCACAATATAGATATATATATGGATATAAATGACTGAGCAGGTCTGCAATCTAGAAAGTCTCTTGAAGTAGTCCAGCACAATGATAACACAGTCAATGATGGCAATAGACTCAGCGGATAGCAGACTCCAGAGAGAACCAAACACAGTCCAGCAAGATATGCAATACACAGCACAGTCAATGAGGAGTATGCATACCGTGGTTCAGCAGTAGCAGTCAGATGGGATTGCAGCGGTACCTGAGCGGCTGGAGACCGACTGGAAAGGAAGTCCCTGGATAGGTGAGGCAGCGGTCTAGCAGGTGCAGCGCACAGGTGAGTAGACCGGCAGGGACACGAATCCACAGGAGTCAGCAACACGTGGAACTGGACTCATAGGGGACCCAGGAGAATGGAGATGATCCAGCAGAGGGTAGTAGATGAAATACAAATCCAATGCTGACAGGAGGGTAGAGGCCAGTGGAACACGTGAAGGCGTGGAGAGTGGATCAGCAGGAGATGGACGATAGCGCTGACCACAGCGGCAGGACTCAGCGGCACACGGAGGTAACCAGTAGCAACCACAGGAGCCAACAGCGATGGGAAACAGGAGTGCAGCGCAGGGCAGGAGCTGTAGATCACGAAGTGTAGCAGATGGTAATGAAAGCGGCAGTCTCGAGGAAGTCACAGCAAAGATGAGATGAGACTGTGGTGCACGGAGGCAGCGGATAGTAATCAGCTGGCAGTCACGATGTTGAACACAGGCGAGTTGCAAGCAGGAGGCTGTAGTGCACGGAGGCAGCGGATAGTAGTCAGCTGGCAGTCACGATGATGAACACAGGCGAGTTGCCAGCAGGGGCTGTAGTGCACGGAGGCAGCGGATAGTAGTCAGCTGACAGACTTGATGAGAAGCAGGTGAGTGAAGTAAAAGCTGGAGTGCACGGAGGCAGCGGATAGCAATGAGCAAACAGTCACATTGATATAAAATAACGTTGAAGTGGTTTAGAAGACTGTAGTGCACGGAGGCAGCGGATAGGAATCAGCAACAGTCATGATGATACAGTTGATGGTAGAAGTGGTTTAGAAGACTGTAGTGCACGGAGGCAGCGGATAGGAATCAGCAAACAGTCCTGATGATACAGTTGATGGTAGAAGTGGTATGGGAACCACAGGAATAGAAGTGGTTTGGAAACCACAGGAATCAGCAGCGCTGAATACACGAGGAATACAGGAACACCTTCAGAGACTCATGAGGAATGAGACTCCAAGATCAGGCAACGTGGTGTTGACCACAGGTGCTTAATATAGGGAGTGTTGCCTGATCTGCCAATTGAGTTAAAGGGGTATACACTGAAGTATAGGAAAGGGCTGCGCATGCGCAGACCCTCAGGATGGAGGACGGCCACGGTTCCTAAATGTCCGGGAAGAGGCACTCACGGTCCGGTGAGTGACAGTGGGTTTGTGTTTGTCCACCCGCCTCTTGAGGATTGACCACAAGTTCTCAATGGGATTAAGGTCTGGAGAGTTTCCTGGCCATGGACCTAAAATTTCGATGTTTTTTGATCCCTGAGCCACTTAGCTATCACTTTTGCCTTAAGGCAAGGTGCTCCATCGTGCTGGAAAAGGCATTGTTAATCACCAAACTGTTCATGGATGGTTGGGAGAAGTTGTTCTTGGAGGATGCTTTGGTACCATTCTTTCTTCATGGCTGTGTTATTAGGCAAAATTGTGAGTGAGCTCACTCCCTTGGCTGAGAAGCAAACCTACACATGAATGGTCTCAGAATACTTTACTGTTGGCATGACACAGGACTGATGGTAGTGCTCACCTTTCCTTCTCCGGACAAGTGTTTTTCCAGATGCCCCAAACAATCTGAAAAGGGATTCAGAGAAAATAACTTTACCCCAGTCCTGAGCAGTGCAATCCCTATACCTTTTGCAGAATATCAGCCTATCCCTGATGTTTTTCCTGGAGAGAAGTGACTTCTTTGCTGGCCTTCCTGACACCAGGCCATCCTCCAAAAGTCTTCGCCTCACTGTGCATACAGACGAACTCAAACCTGCCTGCTGCCATTCCTGAGCAAGCTCTGCACTGGTGGTGCCCTGATCCCACAGCTGAATCAACTTTAGGAGACAGTCCTGGTGCTTGCTGGATGTTCTTGGGCGCCCTGAAGCCTTCTTCACAACTATTGAACCTCTCTCCTTGAAGTTCTTGATGATCCGATAAATTGTTGAATTAGGTGCAATCTTACTAGCAGCAATATCCTTGCCTGTGAAGCTCTTTTTGTGCAAAGCAATGATGACCTCACGTGTTTCCTTACAGATAACCATGGTTAACAGATGAAAAACAATGATTTCAAGCACCACCCTCCTTTTAAAGCTTCCAGTTTGTTATTCTAACTCAGTCAGCATGACAGAGTGATCACAAGCCTTGTCCTCGTCAACACTCTCACCTGTGTTAACGAGAGAATCACTGACCTGATGTCAGCTGGTTCTTTTGTTTCAGTTCATTGTCATGACAAAGAGGGAATTTGAAATTAATTGCAATTCATCTGATCACTCTTCTTGACATTCTGGAGTATATGCAAATTGCCATCATAAAAACTGAGGCAGTAGACTTTGTGAAAAATAATATTTGTGTCATTCTCAAAACTTTTGGCCATGACCGTATACCATCCCACTTCGACCACTAATCTCAATTATAATGTAGTACTAAACACTATTATATTATACTCCACTAGTGAATACATAGTAAAAAATGATTACTTTGCCAAACTGGCCACATAAACACATATAGTAAACTTACCAGGAAAAGAGTGATCTGGTGCCCCTAGTCATACATAAGATTTGCACAGGCAAAGTGCAAGATTCTTTATAGTAGCCTATAATATATAATATAATATAGTATAATATAATATAATGTAATATAATATAATAGTCAGCCTGTTAGATGACATCAATTATATCATCATCATTTATATAGCGCGAGCAGATTCCTTAGTGCTTTACAATTGGGAACAAACAGTAGTAAAACAATACTGGGTAATACATACATACATACATAGAGGTAAGAGGGCCCTGTTCGCAAGCTAACAATCTATGGGACAATGGTTTGATACACAAGGGTAAGTGCTACATCATATTGAATATTTGTCCAACTAGAATGCAAAGGTTACAAAGTATTTTGTGGGCTGTATGCTCAGTCACACAGCTATGTTGGTCAGATGGTAGTTGTCTTGTGTTAGCTGTGTGGAGAGTGGTAATTGGGTAACCTAGGGAGATTAAAAGGGTGGTTGAGGAATATTAAAAGCTTGTCTGAAGAGGTGGGTTTCCAGAGAACGCTTGAAGTTTGAAGACTAGAGGCAAGTCTTGTGGTGTGAGGGAGTGAATTCCATAAAGTGGGTGCAGCCTGAAAAGAGTCCTGTAACCGAGAATGGGAGGAAGGGATGAGAGTGGAAAAGAGACGTAGATCTTGTGCAGAACGGAGGTGTCGAGTTGGGAAATATTTTGAGCCAAGTGAGGAGATGTATGTCGGTGCAATTTTGTTGATGGCCTTGTATGTTAGTAGAAGAAATTTATATTAGATTCATTGAAAAACAGACAACCAATGTAGAGACTGACAGAGTGACTCAGCAGACGAAAAAACGATTTGCAAGGAAAATCAATCTAGCTGCTGAATGCAAAATAGATTGTAGGGGCTTGAGTCTGATTTTGGAAAGAACAGTAAGGAGGGAATTACAATAGTCGATGCGGGAGATGATGACTGCATGAATTATAGTTTTTGCAGTGTCGTGTGTCAGATATGTATGTATTGTGGAAATGTTTTTTAGATTTATGTAACATGATGTAAATATAGAGTTTATGTGTGGGAACAAAGGATAGTTGCGAGTCAAGGATTACACCTAGGCAGCGTTCTTGTGGGGTGGGATTTATGGTCACGTTGTCAACAGAAATAGAAATGTCAGGCAGGATGCTTCTATTGTTGGGTGGGAATATTATTAATTCTGTTCTTGAACGAATAAATCAGAGTTGGCAAAAAGCAATCCAAGATGAAATGGCAGAAAGACAGTCAGTAACGCGGGACAACACAGATGGTGAGAGATCGGGAGAGGATAGATACATTTCTGTATCATCCGCATAGAGATGTTACTGAAATCCAAATAAGCTTATTAGTTTTCCAAGAGAAGTGGTGTAGATAGAGAATAGCAGAGGACCTAGGACTGATCCTTGTGACACTCCAACTGATAAAGGAAGGGGAGTAGAGGTTGTTCCAGAGAAATTAACACTGAAAGAGCGATTAGATAGGTAGGATGAGAACCAGGGTAGGACAGACCTAGGGATTGTAGCGTCTGTATGAGGAGAGAGTGGTCAACAGTGTTGAATGCAGCAGAGAGATTCAGGAGAATTAGAAGAGAGTAATCACCTTTAGTTTTAGCTGTGATCAGATCATTGACAACCTCGGTCAGCGCAGACTCTGTGAAGTGCTGAGAGCGAAAGCCTGATTGAAGAGGATCCAATAGGTTCTTTGCAGAAAAGAAACGTGTGAGGAGAGTGTAGGCAATTCTCTCAAGAAGTTTGGAGGGACATGGGAGCTGAGAGATGGGGCGGTAATTTGAGAGAGTTTTTGTCAGAATTTTGTTTTTTTTTAAAATAGGAGTAATCACTTGAATAGTGATGGAAAGATACCAGTAGAGAGAGAGAGATTACAGATTTTAGGTAGAGGTGGAATGAGCACACGAGGCAAAGACCTATCAATTTGTGAGGGTATGGGATCAGGAGGACAGGAGGTAGAGTAAGGAGATAAGAAGAGTAAAACTTCCTCTTCATTTGTGGTATCAAATGAAGAGAGGGTGTCAGAGGATGCTGGGAAGGAATTGAGCTGATTGCTAGTTGAGGGAGCTGATACCATTTCAAGTTTGATCTTATCGATCTTGTCCTTGAAATAGGAAGCGAGATCCTGGGCACTGAAGGTAGTCGGAGGGTTTGAGGTGGGAGGATTGAGAAAAAGGCGTTTTTAACACATTTAACCCCATCACATAACACAAAAAGGGTTTAGAAGCCTGAGCATAGATGAGAGATTGGAAGTATGCTTGTTTAGCAGTGTCCAGAGCATTTCAATAGGAGTGGTAGATAGTGTCACCACTCAGACCCATTGATCTAGAAGAACGCCCTGACCTCACTTACTTTGTCTTCTCTGCCTCCATGCAGACGCGGGAGCCATCTTGTCGAGTTCTGCACATGTGCGGACTCTGCATTTCTTCCATTCATTCATTGCAGCCAATCAGCTGCTAGCTCTCACTATAAAAGGCATCTCCTGCTCTAGTATGGTGTCAGATCTTCAAGTCTCTCCTCCAATTTAGACGTCCCAGTTCTGGCTCCTACGTTTCCGGCTTCCTGCAGTGATTCTGACCTGAGCAGTCTCCAGTTCTTTGCTGCATGGTCCATACTTTCCTTCCTGGGCTTCTTGTTAACAGCTGCTGCAGAACCTCACTCCGCTACCTTCCTGAATCTAGGGGCTTCCCAGCTCTACAGAATCTACGTGGCAACAGCTGCTGCAAAACCTCGCTCCGCTACCTTCCTGAATCTAGGGGCTTCCCAGCTCTACAGGATCTCTGTGGCAACTATTGCTACTGAACCACACTCCCACTACCTTCTATCTTTTCTTTTTCCGGTGTACCAGGTTCTCATTGTGGTTTTGTTTACCTTCTGAGAGAACCGCAACTTGCGGTTAGGGAGCCGCTAAGCCTATACTCCCTTGCGGGAGTTCCTGGTGAAATCCTCTCTCTATGTGAAACTCCGCGCCTCTCTAAGGGTAGCGTCAAAATGGGCAAATTACTCTGGCATCTCCCAGAATCCTTGTGGTGTGACATTTAGCAGTATGTGCGCTGAAATCATTAGAGATGCAAGATTTACGCCAGTGACGTTCAGCTTTACGAGAAAGTTTTTGTAGATTTTGTGTCACTTTTGTGTGCCATAGTTGAAAATGAAGTCTAAACGGAATATGAAGAGTTGCTGGAGCTACTTGATCAAGGGCAGTTGCTAGGGTATGGTGAAAATGAGGACCTGCCATATCAGGGGAGAAGAATGTTGTAATTTGGGAGAGAAGGTGTTGGAGATGTGGAAAACTGTTGAAAATCAATAGAGTTAATAATCCTGCAGTTATGAGGAGGGTTGGAAGAGTTGAGCGAGTAACTTATAAGGTGATGATCCGAGATGGGGAAAGGAGTATTAAGGAAATTAGAAACCGAGCATAGTCTAGAGAAAACAAGATCAAGACAGTGGCCATCCTGATGAGTAGTGGATTCAAACTACTGGGAGAGGTCAAGTGAGGAGGTTGGAGAGAGCAGTTTTGAAGCAGCATTGGAACGTGGATTAGCTATAGGGATGTTAAAATCACCCATGATGATGGTGGGGATGTCAGAAGATAAGTGAGGAAGCCATGCAGAGAAATGTTCAAGAAATTGCTGGTGTGGTCCAGGAAGGGGGGGCAATAGATCACAGAGATACGCATAGCATATGGGTTAAAAATCCTAACAGTATGTAATTCAAAAGATGTGAGCATGAGTTATGGGACATTTGGTAAAACTGTGAATGTGCACAGAGAGAAGTAGTCCAACCCCACCTCCTTGTCTGCCTCCAGGTCTGGGAGTGTGGGTGAAATGAAGGCCACCATGTGAAAGGGCTTCTGGTGAGACAGTATCTGATTGCGTGAGCCATGTTTCTGCTATTGCCATAAGGTTACGGTTGTTTGAGAGGAATAGGTCATATATGGAGGTAGGTTTGTTACAAACAGAGCGTGCATTCCATAGAGCCCATTTACAGGACTTTGGAAGAGAGGGGAGACAGGTGATGCGTTTGAGGTTTGCTGGATTTCGGGAGCATTTAGATACATGTGTGTGGGAGAAGTGTGGGGGACCTGGATTAGGTGATATATCACCAGCTAATAGAAGCAGGGAGGAAGAAAGGTAGGAAAGATGATTATAAGATGTGTGTCCTTTTAGTTACTGGCGACAGGGTGAGGCTGTTATAACTATTGAATTTAAATAGGACAACAGTTCATGAGTGTTAACTATAGGTGAGTGAAGTAATGAAGGATCAATGTGGACAGAGGTGTGAGTTGCAGGGAGGGTGAAGGAGGATATAGTTCTAAAGATAATGCCATGAAAGGAAAGCAAGAAAAATAATTTGGCAAACATTGGTATTTAGAAGGAAAATAACAACAAATGTGGGAATTAAAAGAATTACCTAGTTGTAATGTCCTGTGCAATCAGAAGTAGCAGAGTAAAGTTGCAGCAGATGTAGTTTATTTCTAGATGTCTTCAATTGTTGTTCAATGTTTGTTTAACTGTATTTTCTAAACACTTTGCGAGAAAACCGCTTAGTGTAGAAAACACACGTCTGCCCTCACATTGTTTATTTTGTGAAGCAAATGGTGGAGTGAGGATAGTCCCTACAGTTGAAGTGTAAATATTGTGTGGAAATTTAATTCAGGGGGCTATTATAAAGATTGCTGGGATGGTGAGACAAGACAAACAATTGTTAAGACATTGTACAATTTAAATGTCTAAATTGTGCAAATATGCCATTATAGAATAATCCAGTTTGGGTAGTTGTATATAATAAATGAATAGTGCGAATACTTCTTTACACAGTCGTGAAAGATATTCTTATCTTTTTCAACTTTTCATATCATGCGTCATCAAAGATATCTTTAACTACGGTGGTCATAGACATAACTTAATGGTGCCAGAGTGAAAAGATAATAATCTTTACATTTGATCACACACTATGTTTGAAAAATAGTTATAGCTTCTCTACTTTATTCCTGTCTTCCCACAGTATTTTTTCCGCAGCCATAGATTACCCTGGTTACAAAACACCCAGCATCATTTCCCCCCTAGCTCCTTCCCCTTGTAGCAGTCGTGACATAGGGGTCTATGTAACACAGGGAGTAAAGTCCCAAATGTGGTGAACAGGGGAATGTTCGGCGGATTGAAGGCTTATCACTATTTAGCAAAGCCCTGGGACAGCTGTATCTATTGCTGGGTATCATCGGCAATAGACTGCACCAAGAGCCTCCGGTAAAGCTTCCCTATGCAAACAAAAATACTATTTATCATAGACAGGACGACAATAGCACATACTGTACACAAACATGCGTTATTAGATAAATATAGCATTTTTTAAATCCTTAAATATATGAAAAATAGTTTTCTTCCATTTTTACTTATTTTTTGTAACTGTTTTATAATCATTTTATATTTTTTATTGAATGTGGTACTGGAAGTTTGGGCGCCTAATTCTACTGTGCATGCACAATCCGGCAAATCTGTTCACCCATGCGCATATGCTCCACACTACCTGGACAAAGTAGTATGATCAGCCTTGCCACTGCCAATCAGTATCACTGGGGAGCTGAGCATCCAGGGCCGGATTAAGGGAATGGAGGCCCCTGGGCCAAGGGGGCCTTCATTCCCCCGTGAGGGCCCCTCCTGTGATCCGAGCCACAAACCCCCCCGCCCCCGGTGATCTGAGCCGCACCCCCCCCGGGCACTTACCTCCTTCTCCTCCTTCCCCGGCGCGCTGTACACTCTTTACTGAGGAGATCTCGTGAGAGTGAGACTCACGAGATCTCCTCAGTAAGGAGAATACAGAGTGCCGGGGAAGTACTGCAGTGAAAGTGCTCAGCAGCACTGATCGGGCTGGGGGCGCCCCGCCCCCGACCGATCAATACTGCTGCTGAGCACTTTCAAGGGCCCCCTGGATGCCCGAGGCCCCTGGGTTGTAGCCCAGTTAGCCCTATGGTTAATCCGGCCCTGTGAGCATCACATGGGTGTAGTAGTCAATGGGAGGTTCACAGGCTAGTTTGTTTGTATATGAACATATATTGTACAGCAATATGTTTGTAATTGTTTCTATCTCAGCCAGAATATGATGCATGCTAATTCTATCTCCTGCTGAGTATCCAAGTATACAGTGCATCTTAACAATATTCCCTTTGCTGCATTACAGTATTCAATATGCCTTATCTGTTGTCATTTAGCTTATATCTAGAATTCAACACTTGCTACTTTTCTGCTATCTTAATATACAGTAGATGCATGATATTGCAAAAATATCTGTAGATTGATTTTCAAAATTTAAAATTGAATTTTAATCTTGCTTTCAACAGAGTCATTGAGAACAACAGAATTAACCAGATCTCCCCCCAAATCTTTCAAGGATTGGATTCACTTATACTTCTGTAAGTATAACTTCTGATGATAAATGTAAACAATTGTATTTGGGTATTACAAGGCACTAGTATGGATTTTTATTTTTAATGCAGGTGGGAGATGACTTGAAACCCCCAAAGCCAGGACATAAAATCCAACAGATGTTAAGAGAGTTTTTAAAAACGGTGCAGTGCAATTTATACCCACAGTGCTGTGAAAGAGACTGTAAATTCATACATTCTATTTAACCTTGTCCGGTATGGAATATAGTAGAAAATAGTACAATCACAGTGGTATACTGTATCTGTCTGGCAGGGCCAACAAGGAGGATAGCAGAGCTGCTTCTCCAGAATCCTCTCCCTACAGAGCTCCTCTGGATACATTCTGAAAGGAATTTTGTTTTGTTTATTGCACTAAATTTAATATATTGTTTTTATGTTTCACATCTTCACTGTACAGTATATTAATATAACAGAAGGCAATACAATATAATTGTTTCTATTAATATACAACATTTCAATAGTGATTTCCATTTATTATCAGGGATGTCATGACTCCTGAATCAATATTTAATGAAAATGTCACTAAAATATTTGTTCTTTACAATGATTTAGATGGGTTTCTACAGTCTTAAGCTAAACAATTAGTTGTGGCTATTTGCAAAGTCAAAAAAATTCCACCAATACAAGAAACATCAGATGGTCCCTAACCTGTTTCTATAGTCACCTTTCCTGATTCACATAGGCAGGAACAGTGGTTGGTGCCCATCCACTAGGGCAAACATCCCTAATGAATGACAGTCCTTTGCAATGGTCTTCAATAAAATGTATGAAGTTAAAATTCCTTAGACTATCAGATCATTGGAATGCTCAGAGCAGCTTGGAGTATTGTGGGAGAAGAGTGTGCTTATATGGTGGAAACCAGTGACCTGTCCAGTTGTGGGACTGAGTTACTAAGTACATGACTCCAAGCAGTAAGAACAGTATATGTTTTAGTGTCCTGAACAATGATACTAAGAGCAAACAGAGACCCAAAGAGAGCAGGTTTCCTCCACCTTATATAAACTGGTGCCTTTAAAAAGATACAGGAACTTTGTGGGTTTGCACATGTTCTGTATCAAACAAACTTAATATATGTTCTTCTTTTTTTTTTTAATAAGAATGATTTCAACAACGTCTTATTACATTTTTATCATCCATTTTATGAAAAAGTGAACATGCTTTATTACCACTGTTTTTTTATCTATTCTTATCATGAGCTGTCTAATGTGCTAGCTCTGGAATCAGGACAGTACAACAAACTAGTATTATTATAAATAAAATGTAATCAAAGAAAACTATATCTTAAAACAAATACAAAAAAGAGTATCTTGCTTTAAGCTGCAAGGGTGTAGATGCTTCATTTGAAATCAAAGGTATCATAATGTAGCCAATGTAGAACTGGCATAATATAACAGTGATTTTTATTATCGTAATAAACTCAAATTTATTGAGTTGTTTCTTTTACATACATATTAAAGTACCCCATGCAATAGAACATAACCTGCCCCTCCCCAGTTCCCTTCCTCAAAACCCACATACCAAAATGACCATTTCATATATACAGATCACATACATCTTCTTCACATAAGTCCACAGTCCTTACCCGTTAGACTAAACCTTTCTTTCTTGGGGGTGGGTAATCATATAGCTTTGAGAATATAACCCTAGAAACCAGGTTTGGTCATATTCAGCTTTGCTATCTATCTATCTATCTATCTATCTATCTATCGCACTCGCGTGTAATAATATCAAGCATGCGTGCTCCAACTCACATCAGTCTCAGCCACCCAGAAATTCTGTACCCGTGGGCAAGCTCACAGCAAATGCCACGCATTTTGGACGTTAGTAACTTACATTACTTGAGATCTTAGGTAATTTACTAGGGGTGATATAGGACATTTGACGGGTATAGAGATGAGCGTGTTTATATGTAACATTATCTCAGTCTATAGAGGAGATTTATAAATTGACATTGTTATGAAATGATGGGAGTCCCCCTTAGTGTGTATAAAAACAAACTGGTCTGCAGGGTCTATATGTACCAGTTCCATTTCAAAGTTAAGCTGTTTGTGAATTAAGATAAAAACATTGGCTGGATTTAAGCTGTGGCATGATAAACCCACCCAACACAAAACTTCCACAGAGCCTGCAATTTACTACCCACTAAGTGTGTCATCAGAAAGTATCCCACATTAAGAGTATTCTTAAGTTGTCTGAAAACCAGCAGTCTTCTGTCTGCATGACTGTAGCCTCTAACATTGCATGTGAGAGTGTTAAGCTCCTTCCCTTGTGCATTCATCTGATGACAATTACTATATAAGCTTTTTATATATATGATTGGTAAGTCCATTTTTGAAGCAAAAGGCAAGCAAAAGTATGCCACTATATGGAGTGTAAGAAACAATGATCCCTACTCCCTTCCTACTAACATGCATACATATCCCTAAATTAGGTATACTGAAACCAGAACTGTAATTCAGTGCTATAAACTAAATGTAACCCAGCCAGACACGTCTTCAAAAACAGCATGCTCATAGTAGACCAGCGATCCATATTGGTTATGTTCTGAGCTCAGTTCAGCTGACCATGATATATTCAGGCCATCGCCTCCTCTGCTATAGTAAAGTCATGCAACCGACCTCCCTGGGTAAAGCATAGCAGATGGTAGCTGCACACACAAATCCACCTGCACAGTTCTTCTGCACAACTGCTGAGAAATCAGTCAACACAAATATTGTATGATTTCCATGCACTAGAGGCCCCTGCCTGGCTAGTCAAGGATGAGGTCTCTATAGTTAAAATGCAGGATTTTGGCAATAAAGGATCATGGTGCGGCATCCAGAGGAGGAGAGTGTATAGACAGTGAGCTCTCTTTACTGTACACTGACCAGTAAAGGATTCCATGCCATAGCTCTGCAGGAGCCACTTCTCTAAGAACTCCTCTGGGTTGTGTCCTTTGACCTCCTCAGACAAGCCCACCAGGAGAATGTTACTTTACTTTAGCTGTTCTCCATTTCAGGTAGTTTGTGCTTGCAGATGGTGACCTGTTGCAATACACCAGCCATGGGGGTAAATTTATCAAGCTGCGGTGGAGATGTTGGCTATAGCATCCACTAAGATTCTACCTGTCATTTATTTAGTACATCCTACATAATGGTTGCTATAGGCAACATCTCCACTTTTTCAAACCTGCAGCTTGATAAATGTACCCCATGGAGTCCTGCAGGATGGCAATGCATTTTTTTTGCAAGGACTGATCAGATTATACCTCTTCTATCTGGTCTGTCGGGTGCTGATAGTGAGGGAGGGTTTTTCCACAACCGAAACATCAGTCATTGCTGTATTTGTAGGAAGAGAGTGAGCCTGTGAAGGATCCATGTTCATTTTGTGAATGGGCAAATTTATCAAAATACTCTGTGGCAAATAATTGGCCAGTCTTGTCATTAGACTTAGCTCCCGAACATATGAATTTTACAGAGATAGGTGGTAACTTGCAAATATATGCCCAATGCTTAGAAGGAAGTATTCCAGTGGGTGCTATCTATTTGTATGTCTGTTAATATGCTGAACCAAGTCACATCAAGGGTGATATTTATTATCCCAACTCAATGTTTCCATTCCGGAGCAGAAGCTTAATCAGGGGCCTTGTGCAGATCATCAACAACTGATGTATTTCTGTCTCCCAATTATTTGTTAGTCAATTTGCAAACAAACCCTTATACTGTGATATAATAGTATGTGTACAGTGAAGTATAGTACAATATAGATATAAAGGTTTGGGTTGTTATACAGAAAGCAAGCAGAGAATTTGATCTATTGTGAACCTGCCTTTAAATAAGATGAAAGTCATTTTGCAAAGTAAGTCAGCTATTAGCTCTAAAACCTTAACAGTTTTGTAGCACATATTACAAGAGACTATTAAGATGAAGTAAAAAGAATCTCTATTGACAATAGGAGTTGTAATCTATGGTCTCTTCCCTTTCAGTTTATGAATCAATAATAATGATTTATTAACTATACTAATAAGAATTCTATCGATCATAGCAAGATAGCATCATACAACAATAAGCAATTTATAGTATTCATATTAGACAAAATAAAACCTGATTTTTATTAAATGTTTTAGCATTACCTACTTCAAATACAGATCTGAGTGTTAGCTGCAGCTACACAGGCCTTTCATATATCCCTGCATCCCTTTTCTCTTTATAAGAATCCTATATATTTCTGAACTGCGCGTAAAC
The DNA here is from genome assembly GCF_038048845.1 of Mixophyes fleayi. Classification (NCBI taxonomy): domain Eukaryota; kingdom Metazoa; phylum Chordata; class Amphibia; order Anura; family Limnodynastidae; genus Mixophyes; species Mixophyes fleayi. The sequence goes on along the minus strand of NC_134402.1, from coordinate 96,208,193 downwards.
AACACATTTGATGCCAGTATTTTTTTTGGGGGGGGAGGGGGGGTGGTCAGTACAAGAGAGTATTGGCTGCAATAAAACAAATAAAGAGCAAATGTAACCGGTCCGGAATTGCATTATAGCTGTTATATGCATACATGACATTCAAGAATAGAGATTGAAGAATCATACAGATATATTTCTCCCAGCATTTCATACCTGTTAGACACCTATCTTTATCCACAAACTAAATAGAATAGATGTAATTGGCATCAGATGGGAGGCAAAATGTTTTCTTAACTATGTTAAGAAATAAAGAATTGATTGTGATGAAATAGCATAACCTGTAGAATGATTATTATATATTGCTTACTGTGACCCCTTAATTCAGGAATGATTGTTCTATCCTTTTATCTAACAGAGTAATGCTCAACAATTTCTTGGGTCAATTGCCGGACAAACCTCTTTGTCAACACATGCCTAAACTAAACTGGCTGTAAGTATAAAATATTTTAAGAGGCTGTAAGTATAAAATATTTTAAGAAGTAAAAATAAATCATGGGTTTCATTATGTACACAGTACATGAAGCTTTGTGAAGTGAGGTCTGGCAAGCTGATCTTGTTGCTTGTGATATTGTTAGTGTTACAATGTTCTCTGTATTAAATGTTGACTAAAGGGATTTATCTTGTTCAATTTTCAAAGGGCAACTAAACAGTTTTCCAAGTATTGAAAAACATAAAAAGGTCCAAAATACAAAAGTTAACTTGTTCATCAGTCAACAGCATTAACTGTTCTGTCTTATCTCATTTGAATAGACTCTGAACATAGTACTTCTTATTCTTCGCCTGCAGTTCCTACCAGTAATTTGTCACAACTGAGTGAAAGAAACCTCTAAGGGGGGAATTCAGTTGGCTGCGTTACTGCCGAAAGTATTGTGGCCTGTGCACTATTACTGATATTACGGTAATATGGTGCGTAATTACCATTAATAGGGTCATTTCAACGCTGGCTTTTTGCAGCGAACAGAAAGCATGGTTAAAATTACTGTATTAACGGTAATAGGCTTAGCACATTGTTACTCTGAATTCCCCCTTTAGGAGTTCTCCAGTTAAACCCTCAGTCACTAAACAGGGCTGCAGTCAATATAAGGATGTTTTGAGTATGAGGGGGAGACACCAGGACCAACGTCATATATCCTGGAAAAGGGTCTGATGATCAGGAAAAGTTTAGTGAGCACTAACCAAGCTCTTGCATACAGTATGTATTTTCAATGTTCAGTTTAGTTTAGCTTCTCATCTATTATTTTATATATGGTGCCAGTCTCCAAATAGAACTCAAAGTACTTTACATTGTTGCAGAGGGTGAGGCAGCCATCATGGGTACGTTCAGGAGCTATTCAATGAATCATTAATAACAGATCCTGACCAATTGGACCTTACAGTCTTACACCCCCCACACACACACAAACATACATATACACACACACACACACTCTCTCTATGGTCCATTTTTGTCGGAATCCAATTAATGTAACAGTATGTGTCCAGACCACCTTCCACTAACTCTCTGTAAGACCAGACCATGATGAGACTATAGGAAATCAATGTTGTGAAAACCAATTAAACCATGATCCATTTGTTGTCATTGTTGCTGTCATTTCTTTATATATGATTATTAATGAGTATATTTCACAGTTGTTCATATGGGGCCTGATTCATTAAGGAACTTAAATTAAGAAGTGTTTTATTTAAGTCTCCTGGACAAAACCATGTTACAATGGAAGGGGTGATAATTAGTTTTCTGTTTTGCACATAAGTTAAATACTGTCTGTTTTTCATGTATCACACAAATATCAACTTTAAATTTCAGTGTACAAATAAGCTATCAAGTATTTGTGTGCAACATGAAAAAACAGTCAGTATTTAACTTATGTGCAAAACAGAAAACTAATTATCACCCCTTCCATTGTAACATGGTTTTGTCCACGAGACTGAAATAAGAAATTTCTTAATTTAAGTTCCTTAATGATTCAGGCCCATGGTGTGTTTCCTACCACTTTGATGCTTAATCCCTGGCTCCTCTTAGTTACTGCAGGCAGAGATTAATACCACAATACCCTCAGGAGTGATACTAACAAATGTACAGTGGATATAAAAAGTCTACACACCCTTATTGGAATTGCGTGTTTGTGGTGTTTGTGTAATGCCCGAAATCAAGATAAATCATGTCGGATTTTTCCATTTTAATGTGACCTTGCAACCAATACAATTCAAATGAAAAGCAAATGAAAGCAGAAAAAAGAATATTAAATAGAAATCCTACAATACTCTGTTTACTCAAGTGTGCACACCCTAAATACGTTACTAAACTAATACTTTGTGGAAGTACCATTTGCATTTATTATAGCAGATACTCTTTTAAAGTTTCTATCAACTTTGCATGCCTCTACTTTTCACCTATCTCCCTTTTCCCTGTAAAAAAGTTCAAGATCCATCAGTGGTGAGGTGATCTCCTGTGCACAATACTCTTTAGGTCATTCCACAGGTTTTCAATGGGATTGAGATCAGGATTCTGATTGGGCCATTCCAAGACTCTGAAGCCATTCCTTGGTTGAATTGGATGTGTGCTTTGGATCATTATAATATTGGAAGGTGAAAATCTTCAGCTTTCTGACAAACACCAGAAGGTTTTGTGCCAACATGTCTTGATATGTTGAGCTACTTGTTATGCCTTCTATCCTGACAAGGGTCCTGTCCCAGCTGAAGAAAAGCCCCAAAGCATGATGCTGCTACCACAGTGCTTCACAGTGGATTGTCTTTGCCCTAAATTATATCTTTTAGAAATAAGGCCAAAACCTTGCTCTCATCATTCCATAATATATTTCCCTCATAATTTGGGGTGACTCAATAGGTTTTTTGCAAAATTTAGATGGGCTAGGATGTTCTTTTATGTGATAAACAGCTTCCATCTTCTACCCCATAGCCCAGATATGTGCAGAATACAGGAGATTATTGTCACATGCAGGGACTGACCAGATCCTGACAGAAATTAATGGAGACCCTTTAATGTTGCCATAGACCTCTTAATAACCTCTGTGATGAGTTTTCTCTTTGTCCTGTCATCATCCTTGGAAGGATGTCCTGATTCCAGCTGTCACTCACCGGACCGTGAGTGCCTCTTCACTGGTGCGTGGCTCTCCAGTATTCCTGCCAGCACCTATCCTGAACCGTGGCCGCCCGCCATCCTGATGGTCTGCGCATGCGCAGTTCCTAAGAACTCTTCTGACCTTTGCTTTTAGTTAATTGGTTGATCAGGCAATGCTCCCTATTTAAAGCACCTGTGTTCATTACCTCGTTGCCTGATCTTGGAGTCTCATTCCCTGTGAGTCTCTGAAGGTGTTCCTGTGTACTTCTCCGTGTCTTCAGTTCCCTGCTGATTCCTGCTCTAATCATCTGCGGCTTCCAGTCCGCTATTACCTCCAGTGTTCTACTCGTGTTCGCTATCTCCAGTGATTCCTGCATTGCTCATCATTATTCTACCCGTGTCAAGTTCTCTGCCTGTGTGCTGACCCAGACCCTGATTACCGCTACCACTCACCTGTGGTTTCTTTACTCGTGCTGGCGTGCAGCCGCTCAGCTGTTCCTGTATCCTCTCGTGGACAGCCTGCTCAACTGAACCGCGGTATGGTTACTTTCTATTGACTGTATTCGTTTACTGCATATCCGCTTGGACTGTTCTGCACTTACCCACGGAATCCTCTATCTCCCTGAGACTGTGTTATTACGCCGCATATCTGCTGGGAAGTTTACCTCCTTGTTCAGTCGTGAGATTCATATGCTAATTGACCTTCTACTATTAGCCTGGATTCCAGTAGTGAATTCGTCTCTGTCAAGCAGCGCCTGCCACACCAACATAGACTTGTGCATACTGTTTGGGATCAAGTTCCTTGTGCTCTTAGTGTCTACATTCTATGTTTCCACTCATCAACACTTGTACACCTCCTCACCTATTAAGCAGTGGTACAACTTGCAATACGCAGACCACTGACTTCCCCGCTACCTACCTGCACCTGGACAAGTCCTCTCACCATAAGCAGTGGTACAACTTGCTATACGCAGACCACTGACTTCCCCGCTACCTACCTGCACCTGGACAAGTCTTCTCACCATAAGCAGTGGTACAACTTGCTATACGCAGACCACTGACTTCCCCGCTACCTACCTGCTCCTGGACAAGTCCTCTCACCATAAGCAGTGGTACAACTTGCTATACGCAGACCACTGACTTCCCCGCTACCTACCTGCATCTGGACAAGTCTCTTCACCATAAGCAGTGGTACAACTTGCTGTACGCAGACCACTGACTTCCCTGTTACCTTCCTGCACTTCTTCACGTCCATCAAGATCCTCGTGTTCATATCTACCTAATCATTAACCAGATTGCTGCTAGTCATTGACTTTTCTATTTGCATCCTCTCACCATCTGCTGAGTCATATGTTCCGCTAGTCACCCTGCTACCAGAGGACCACTGTGTAACCCACACTACTCTGGTAAGATCATCATCTGGTGATATCCTGGGCAAAGACTCCTAGTGCCCGTGACACCAGCACTGTCCCTGCTGTGCTACATTTTCTCAATTTATTGATGATCGTCTTTACAGTCTTCCATGGTACATGTAATGCCTTTGAAATTATTTTAACCGCCTTTCCTGATTGATATCTTTCAACAATGAGAACCCATAGATGTTTTGAAAGCATTTTGCGGACCATTGCTAACCCAGTAGGATGTAACCAAGAAAACTGCAAGGAAATCAGCTGATTTTTTTCTGGGGCTAATCGCAATCACTTTAATTGCTGTCAGGTGTATGCTAATTACCTTTGAACATGAATGTGATTGGTTAACACTGCACTCATCTACAGCCCCATTATGAAAGTGTGTACACACTTATGCAAATGAGGTATTATAGGTTTTTAATTTTCACAATTTTTTCCTATAAATTGTCTATTTATCTTTCACTTGTAATTTATTGGATGCAAGGTCACATTAAAGGCGGAATAGGTCTGACATGATTTATCATAATTTCAGGTTTTACGTCACAAATACCAGCAATTTCAATAAGGGTGTGTAGACTTTTTGTATCCACTGTAGTGTCCACCTGAACTGACCTCACCATGGCCCCAATCATCTTTCATGCTATCACAAAGAGACACAAATATTTTATACAAAGCATTTCAATAACAGCTCTCTCTCTCTAAACTATACTGTATAGAAACATGATGTTATAAAATGGCAATGAAGATAATGTTTATTTTTACTGTACAAAAACATGTCTCCAATAGTATGAGGAATAAACACATGCTCTATTTTAAAATGTAAGGATAAGGATGTTAGAAGTCAACTTGGAGTTCTTTGCCTTGTATAAAAGCTTGTGCTTATATATGGCCATGAGATCCTCAATTACTTCTAATTGCCTTATATTTCACAGTAATAATCTGGAATACCTAGCGCTTATAACTTGTCCTAAATTTAATAAGAGCTAAGCATCCTCTACAAAATACAAGCTAGTTATAGTAATACATCTGGCACAAGCAAGATCTTGGGCTAGATTTACTAAAGCTTCTAAAAAGGAAAAGTGGAGTTGTTGCCAATAGCAACCAAACAGACTCTAGCTATTATTTATCTAGTTCAGTCTAGAAAATTATAGTTAGAACTTGATTGGTTGCTATGGGCAACAGCTCCACTTTCCTTTTTTAGAAGCTTAAGTAAAGGTACCTCTTTGTGTTTGGGTATTGGATCTTTAAAGAGCTTAAAGTAGTGGAGACTGTGCTTTGGAGGGGTGTTGGGGATCGCAGTTTTTTTGTTAGCCACAAAGCCTCTTTCCTTCCATAAAATGATTTAATTTTTCCACGTCCTCAGATGCTGGTAATCTCACGTAAAGGATATTTTTCCACAATATAAGCTGTTTGTTTCCAAGATGTTGTCTTTTGCTTAAAACTTTCTGTTATCCTTAGATTTTTGTTTGTTTTAACATATAATAGTATGAAGAATTTCTTTGGTTCACATGGTAACTTGTTGTGCTAGTTTTATCTTTTGTATCCCCATTGTAAAACATGGCAAACATGTTTCTTTTATATAACACTAAATGGGGGGTATTCAATTGTTTCTTTTAACGCGCTAAAACAAAAAAAAACGAGCGCTCTAAAAATATTACCGTTAATACGGTAATTACTCGCTAAATTTCATCTCACAGCTCCCTGAGCAGCGAGCTGAAATTCAGCCCGCTGGCAGCGAGTAAGTACCGTATTAACTGTTTACGCGCGCAAAATTACAGTATAATATGAAGTTTTTTTCGAGCGCTCGTTTTTTTTGTTTTAGCGTGTTAAAAGAAACAATTGAATACCCCCCAAATTGAATGTTATAGTTTTTTTCTGATGCTTGCATCGTATGTCATAAATATACAAATTATAACAATCTGTATTTTATTTTATAGAGATTTTGAAGGCAATAATATTCCCACCTTAAAGAACACAACCTTTAGTTCCTGCACTACCTTAACTGTACTGTAAGTAACTTCATTTTGAATGTTTTATCATTAAAAATGCATTGCTTAGTAAATGTCATGTGTAGAGTACCATACAGATGTAATATACTATGTTGTGCTACCATTTCTCAGTATAGTTTTCTATAAACACTTGTATTATTTTTTGGGCTATACAGGCTGCAATATTGGTCCAGTTGCCCATTATCAGCTGTAATATTGCAGTGCATGTGGCCACTATAATCATCATCATCATCATCATCACCATTGATTTATATAGCGCCACTGATTCCGCAGCGCTGTACAGAGAACTCATTCACATCAGACCCTGCCCCATTGGAGCTTACAGTCTAAATTTCCTAACACAGACAGACATAGAAAGAGAGAGAGAGAGAGTCTAGGGTAAATTTTTTGATAGCAGCCAATTAACCTACCAGCATGTTTTTGGAGTGTGGGAGGAAACCGGAGCACCCGGAGGACACCCACACAAACACGGGGAGAACATACAAACTTCACACAGATAAGGCCATGTTTGGGAATTGAACTCATGACCCCAGTGTTGTGAGGCAGAAGTGCTAACCACTAAGCCACCGTGCACTATAATCAAAATATTATATTTTGTAAAAATAGAAAAGAAATGGCAAAACAAGAAGAAGGCATATGGAACATTAGAACAGTAATTTAGTTATTTTCTAAATTTACCTGACTACTTTCTTTGAGTTTTAAAGATTTCTGGAATGGTTCTTGATAAACCCTGACATACACTGAGCAGACCATCAAAGCTCACTTGTGCTACACCAAAGCATTTTGCTGTATGCATCCATGGCACTACGTAAATTAAGTCCCCAGACATCTGTTTCATACTCTGGCTGGACCTGATCAGTGCTTTTTGTATATTCGGTCCAGCAAGCAGTGTGAAGGAAATGTGTGTGGGTACAGACAATGCAGTTCCCATAGAAATCAATGATGCATTCCAGCTGCAGTCACTATGAAAGCAGCTGAATGACAGCGTTTGGGAACTAGACGAGAGCTGCAATTAAAAGTCACTTGTAAGTAGCAATGTTAGGCGCTTTATTCTGTGCAGACAAAAATGAGAAAGTGATTGCCTACCTTATGAGAACCTGCGCCGGCCATCCGATTGTTCTCTATGTGCACATAAATTAGTCTTAAAAGTTTAAAAACCAAGTGAAATCAAAAACAGTATCTCATTCATTTCCAAAATGTGCTTTCAGCAAATCGTGAGGCCCAAGTCTACAAAATAGTTAATATAGCAATTTACAGTTAAATAAGTAATAAGTAATCAGCACATGCTATTTTGAAACCTTATTATTTTACACTATGTTTATTGAACCCTAAGCAGATTTTTAGCTTTGGATTTGTCTTTTGAAAAGGACTAAAAAAATAATCCTCCACTTTGTAAGGGTTCTACATAAATTAACATTTTGCAGACACGTCATATTTAAGGAATATTTAAATTCCTTACTATACATGACAGCTAAAGTCAAACTACTTATCATTTAATCCATTTTATAGATTATTTTACAACCATTGTTTCCAGTAATAATTTTCTCTTAGACAAAGCAAAGTTAAAGAAATTCTAAATGCAAAACTTCATTACTTCTGACTTATACAGTTGCATTAGATAAAAGGTTTCTCTTCTTGCCATACACTTAATCGAATTTTGAATCAGTGAATCGCTCTTGAATCTCTTAAGGTGGCATGTTATACATTTCATTTTATTTAAGTAATTTTCAGTATAGGTGGAAATGTGTCCTTACACAGCACTGACATATGGGTGCTATACAGCAACTTTTTGCCCTCACTCCTCTGAGTTGTTTAATCACAATATGCAAGTTATAAAAGTAGTTAGATGACAGTAATTTGGCTGTACTAAGGGGATGTGCCATATGGACAAAACTAGGCACCGCATATGGCACATGGTGGCCTATTTATCCATAGTGCCCCTATCAAGGCAAGCTAACAGAAATATATCGCAGAGGCAGCTGAGCGATACTTGGCTACCCCAGACAGACATGCCCAGAGCAGTAAGGGTTAACTTATAGCTTCACAATACCAGTCTTTGCTGTTGTGCTCTGATGTGAGTCGGCTTGCCGACTCGCACATGCGCAGTGAATTGAATGCCCAGATTCGGCTTTCAATCCCACTAATGTGGCAAAAAAAATTAAAAATAAAGATTTTAAAAATCACATTTATTTTAAAGAAAAGTAGAAAGTTGCTCGCTGTGACCTTTTGATGTATAGGGAGAAAAAAAAGCCTTATTGCAGTTTTGCATTGGCAATACAGCTTTTCACCATTTAATAAATCTGTCCCATAGTCTATAAGACTGTGTGGTCAAGAACCTTAATATACTTTGCAGCTCTGCTCAGAGATATATTTTTATTTTAATACTGTATGTGTATGTAAAGATCCTTGGTAATCTTTGTTTTGCAGAGTTCTGCGGAAGAACAAGATCCTTACAATAAGTGCCAACACCTTTTCAGCCTTGTCTAGATTGGATGAGCTGTAAGTACAACTACACATACTACATGTAAGAGGACAAAACATCTGATTTTGGCAAGTGGGGTCAGGTCAAGGAACCTTCTGTGGCAAGTGGTGTCCAATATGGGGACCTCCTGTGGTAAGGAGGGGTCCAGCTTGGTGGCTAGTGTATAAAGTAAAAAATGTTCTAGTACTCACCACTAAGATTCTCAAGCCTGAAGCTAATTTCCTATGTGGAAGTAACAGGAGTTATCAAATTACAAACAGTATCTGGCACTCTAATTGATTATTGCTTGTACAATAGTCTAAAAGTTATAACAAGCAGGACTTTGACATTCATTTGTACTTCTTTGATAGTGTGGTACAGCAATCCTAAGGATCCAAAGCGCTTGCATGCAAGCCCTTCCCAAAAGCACCTATATATTCAGACAGTATATATAGGGGAAAAGGCACTGCAGCCCACCATTGAAATAGGTACATTATCTAAATACACACCTCCATGCCTTGAAGCTTTATTTAAGTATCTTGTCTTGCTCAATATATATGGGATAATGCACTTACTACAGTAAATTCCATGGATATTAGAAGTCACTGAGGAGTTCTATATAAATGTACGAGGCTGGACACAGAAATCCATGGCGTCTTATAGCATCCTTTATAATTTACAGCGGGTGGTGCATTATTCCTTATTATAACATCAGAAATCACTGTTTATACTAAAGATGCTCAGGCTCAGTTCACCGAGAACCGAACACACCTGAACTTAGCAGATCCGAGCTCGGCTCGGTACTTTCGCGCGCCCTCGGAATTGAAAACGAGTCAAAACGTCATCATTACGTCATCGGATCTCGAATCTCGCGAGCTTTGGGTTCTATAAGTACCGCCCTCTGCGGCGATCCAGTGCCATTTCACAGAGAGGCACAGATGGGGAAGCACAGTTCTTGGCAGTCTCTAGTGTAGTTGGGCAGCATCATAGATTGAAGAACACTGCTACCCCTCCTCTTTCTTTTCTAAGTCTCCAGTGAGATTCTGGAGAGCTCCATTGCTAATTGTCATTGCTGAAATAGAAATAATAGGTCTGGCAGGCTTGGTCTTCTAAATCTCCAGTCATATTGTACTGTGTTATATAGGTAACATACAAAGGGGAGAGCTCTATTGCTAATTGTCATTGCTGAAATACAAATAATAGATCTGGCAGGCTTGGTCTTCTAAATCTGCAGTCTTTGTTTGAAAGTGTATGAAAATAATATTGTGACCTGTGAGGTGGTCAAAATTGACTGCAAATGACTTGAAATTAGTGTTATTGAGGTTAATAATAATGTAGGGGGGAAAAAAAATATATGTGATTTTAGCAACAAAGAAACAAAATCGGGTTTTAGAAAAAAAATCGGGATCCAAAACCAAAACCAAAACACGGAGTTAATCCAGATCCACAACCAAAACCAAAACCAGAACACGGGGGTCAGTGAATATCTCTAGTTTATACAGATGTTATTTACAGGAGCTGATATATGTATTACCATCGCTTGTGTCATATAAGCAGGGCCGGACTGGGACTAAAAATCAGCCCTGGCATTTAAAAAAAACACAGGCCCACCTGCTGTGGGTTCCATGCGCGATATTGTTGCACGCTGAAGTGGCGTTGCTGGTGCAGTCCAACATGTTAAGCAGCAACACAAACTTGTGTATCACGCTTTGTCTTCTGCCCATCCTGATCAATTCCCTTGTTGTGCAAAACAGTTTGCTTGAATTACAAAAGCATGCTGTTCTGACTGTGTGCGAAAACATAAAACGACTACAGTAAACCCAGGGCCTGATTAAGGGTTTCGGTCACCGTAGGCAAATACACCAACAGCGCCTCCCTACCCCCGCCCCCCCAATGTATAGGAATACTCCTTAATATAAATTATATTCCGAAATATTCTTCAGCATTCAAATTAAGATTGATTGCACCGTTGTCTCTTACCTGTTCTTGCTCTTCTCTCTTGCTGCTTTGTTGTCTTCTCGCTGGCTACTGTATTGAAAATGCCAAAATTTTACTATATTGCAAAATGTTAATAAACCCTGAATGATTGGGCTCTTTAAAAAAAACAAAAAACACTCCATTATGGACAGATAACACTACCCCATTGTACAGGCATATATAAGTAATATCTGAACATTTGTGGTCAATAAAATATTTACCTCTACCAGTCCCATCTTATATTCTAGTGATAGCTGAGACCAGAGAGCAGCCATGTAACTGCCACACAAAACAGATATCATGCCGCCAAAAGCTGCTCTATTTTTTAAATACCACGCAAGACATTTCATTAACCCTATAGGCATACTCAGTCCCTCTCCCCCCCCTGCAGACATTTTCAGCCCCTCTTGCCCCCCCATGCAGACATTTTCAGCCCCTCTTCCCCCCCATGCAGACATTTTCAGCCCCTCTTCCCCCCATGCAGACATTTTCAGCCCCTCATCCCCCCATGCAGACATTTTCAGCCCCTCTTCCCCCCATGCAGACATTTTCAGCCCCTCTTCCCCCCCATGCAGACATTTTCAGCCCCTCTTCCCCCCCCCCATGCAGACATTTTCAGCCCTCTCCCCCCCCATGCGACATTTTCAGGACATGTGTCGTTCCCCCCCCCCTGCACATATTTTCAGGACCTGTGTCCCCCCCCTGCACACATTTTCAGGACCTGTGTCCCCCCCTGCACACATTTTCAGGACCTGTGTCCCCCCCTGCACACATTTTCAGGACCTGTGCCCCCCCCCCCCCCCCCCCGCACACATTTTAAGGACCTGTGTCGCCCCCCCTGTACACATTTTCAGGACCTGTGTCCCCCCCTGCACACATTTTCGGATACTGTGCCCCCCCCTTCCCCTGCACACATTTTCTGGTCCTGTCCTGTCCTCTTCCCCCGGAGCACCATTTTCCCTGTGAAAATAAGAAACACACTTACCTTAGCAGCCTCCAGGAATCCACTGTGCGCCCTCTACAGCCAGTCCTACGCAGCCGCGCAAAGTGACGTCACGTGCGGCCGCGTAGGCCTGGCTGTAGAGGGCGCACAGTGGATTCCCGGAGGCTGCTAAGGTAAGTGTGTTTTTTATGAAAGCGTTGGAGCAGGGCCGGCCCACAGAGCCGTCATGACGTGTGACGTCATGACGGCTCAAAAAAATGTATTTAATTTTATATTTATTTTAAACGGGGATCGCAGGGAGCCGGACCGGCCCACATTGCCATCGGCCCTTCTGGCATTTGCCAGAAGTTCTGGATGGCCAGTCCGGCCCTGCACATAAGACATATTCCTGAGGCTAGTTCCTTTAGAAGGAGTTATATTTTACACGCCCTCAGTCGCCTGCACCTTAATGTGCTATACACCTTCCCATACAAATGGGCACACTAGCCCATTATATAGTCATGTGACCTGACATTTCTGCAGCTTCGTATATATTAGAATTGGAAACCTTTGGTATAATTAATAAATTCAGCTGATCACAACTTGTTCTTTTTGCCTCAACAGGGACTTGGCTAATAACAGAATTGAAGCCTTTTCTCCGTCTTTACTTAAAGACATGAAGGAATTATCACAATTGTAAGCTTCTAGATATTTTATTTCCATCTTATAAATATACTGCTTTTGAATTTGTCACATTGAAATATAATACTATATAGAAGATTATAAAAATGCTCAAACAGTATTGGACAAGCATCCAAGTAAATGCATTTTATTATGGAGAACTTGTTTATACATCTGCCATTGGAAAGCTGTTCCATTTATCTGTCATACTACCATTTTAAGAATGATAGTAAGAATGAAAGTACCTCAAATGTGTTGTTATCAAGGAGAACTAGTCAGATACTAGCTGTGATCAGGCTAACGATGTCTGACTAATAGAAGCTAACATTTGATTTCCTGGTGTCCGCACCAATTGAATATGCTTTGTTTGTGTAAGTGAATGTTCACTTGGTATTGTGATATAATAGCAGCTTCCTAATAAAAGGACCTACATTATCCTTTCTTGTATTTCATCAAGTCCATATAAACCTGGGAAATCCATTTTAGTAGAGCTGCATTCAATCATTTTTATTGCAGCTGCCCCATCACTCGTACGGCCAATCATGATTTTACAGGTTCCATATACACTAGTTTCTTATTAAACATAACAAATCTAAGCAAATGTTGAAAAGCTAGTTAAACATATATATATATACTTCACATTCTGCAGTTATTCTTAATGCCACATTATAATGTGCAGCATGACACAGTATATCATTAAATGCAATTCGCAAGACTATATCAATGTTAATTTATCTCCATGTAATAAGATCCAGTTTTATTCTGCTTTTATACAGGAATATTTCCTATAACCCCATACAGAATATCCAAGCAGACCAATTTGATTATGTACTCACATTGAAATCCCTGTAAGTATTAAAATATTACAGTGTGTTGAGACTGTGACATTGATCTTTTCTTAAAGATGTTGGTTCTCATAAAATTCTTTTGACAAGTAAGATGAAGAATGTGCTAGAATGAGAATGGATTATTTAAATGTAATGTTGCAGCTGCTCATCTGTTACTCCCTTAATGTGTCCTTATTCCTGCTTTTTCCCATTTCAGGAGCACCATGTTGCACTGAGGATCACATTACCCTTAGCCTGACTTTTTTTTAGACTAGAGAACAAAGATTAGGAAGAAGAACAGGTTTTTGTGGGATAGTAGGCAAAAAGCGTTAAACTGTAAAAAAACTAAATAAATCAAAATCCCATCTATGTGTAGGGACAATTTTATATCACCTTCTAAGTTCATATAGAGTAATATACATATGTGAAAGGCTCACTGTCCAGAGACTGCAAATGCCACAATTGGGATGCTGATTGTCAGCTTTGGCTACTAATTCCATTTTTCTTGGCGGTGGTAATGAGTAAGTGGATAATGAGAAAAAATGTTTAAGATACAAGAGAAGAACTTGACATCTTAGGCAAAAGTATATTCATATATATGCATATACTGCATGTATATTGTATGCATTACCTATATATAGTAATGTGGTCTGTGTTTTGTGGTGCAGAAGCCTTGAAGGAATTGAAATTCCAAATATTGAAAGAAGAATGTTTATGCCCCTCAAAAATCTCACTCACATGTAAGTAACATTTTAAATTATTTTCCAAAGTACACAATGTATGTAAAACTTCCAAGAAAAATCAGAACCTGATAGTAGTTGTAGTTCAACAACAGCTGGGAATACACTCGGGATCCTTTTACTAAGCGTGGCACAGGGCAGGATAGCCAGTTTACCAGCGTCCATGTCTGGTCACATACACACAGATATACCTGGCTACTGTTCACATACGTTTGCCTAATGGAGCATAGTGTCCGATGTAGTAGAGCTGACCTTTCAGACCTGCAGAGGATTCCAGCCAGGTAAAACTTTTCAAAGACACCTGTCCCCTTAGCTAGTACAACTGCAGGCCTCAGTTACCTGATTTATACTGCTGTAACATCAGGGACAACTTCAAAGCATAAAGGAGAATAGGGCAGAGTTGATGGGGGGAGAATCTGCCCTACGGCTGGGGTGCCTCCTGGGTGCTACTAGTTGTGGGTGATAGAGTTTTACCTGGCTGGAGTACACCTTTAATACATACCACCTGGACATGCTTCACAGACACTTCTTATGAGTTTCATTACCAATATCACATATAGCTCATCAGGGAAGCAATGTGCATAATCCAGCTTATGGATCCCTCAGATGGTGCTATGTTATTGTCAGCCAGGAGGTGAGCAGTGCTGACTTCAGAGAATGCTGACAGCATGGTCAGTGCTGGTATCACCAGTTATTTACATATAACTATTAAGACCAGCAGCATTATGGGGGGTTCTATTAAGAAATGAGGGAGTGGCTAAATATTAGTAAAGGTTTAATAAACCCTTTAATTGCTTTTTTGTTTGAACATCTGTGTGTATTAATTGCAATAACTTTCCCGAACGTTAATCCTACCACCCAGAAACTACAGATTAGTCAGACAATATGACTGTATGTGCAGGCTCTAATTGCATGACAGGTCATAAGTTAGTTGCCACTTGTATGTCTATTTCTATATCTTGGCCACATATGCAGCATAAAACACTTGTGCCGGCTCAGAAGTCGTTTGTACAGATGATAAATGGGAATGGGAAGCTCAATAATCCATCACCCTGATGCCTGATCCTGATTACCCACATGCCTAATTAGCCGCATGCCTTATTACCTGCATTCCTAATTACCCGCATGCCTAATTACCTGCATGCCTAATTACCTGCATGCCTAAAAGTTGTTAATTGGTAATTGGTGGTAAGATTCCAATGCACACAATACAAACCAGTCTCATTAAGTCAACAATTTTCCTCCCTCCTTGCACTCACATATGTTTTGTTGCTGTTGTCAGATATTTTAAGAAATTCCAGTACTGTGGCTTTGCCCCCCATGTGCGGAACTGCAAACCAAACACAGATGGCATTTCATCGCTGGAGAACCTGCTTGCAAGTATTGTTCAGCGAGTGTTTGTGTGGGTCGTTTCTGTGGCAACCTGCATTGGGAACATCTTTGTCATCTGCACACGACCTTACATCAGATCTGAGAACAAGCTACATGCCATGTCCATCATTTCACTTTGCTGTAAGTAAATCCATGTTACTCCATTGTATCAGCCAGTTGCATAAAGACAGGAGAAGCCAGTGGAGAGAAGTATGTCAGCTAGTTCAGAGATCCAACAATGACACTGCTAGAAATGACTGCCAGCTCCTGGTTGGATGACTGCAGCACTACTCCATTTAGGAGCTAGTGCTCATGTCTAACAGAACATCAGAACTAAGGATGAGAGAAGAAATAAAAACTGTTCTGTATAATATTTCTTTCACTCTGCATTTAGTTGCTAAATTTAACTCATTTTGCTGATATAAAGTATTCTGCTTGGAGTCCCCAGTCCAACAACAACATCTACATATACACACACTACGAACGTCCATTACAAAATGACAAAGCCGGCACTCCTGAGAACTTCGCTTCCACTGGAAGCCAATAACAAGTAGTCAGCATGGGGAAACCTTTGTGATTGGTGGGTATTAAAGGGGAGTCCAAGGGACTGCAGGTGTTGTCATTTAGCAGCTGTTATCCATAGTGTGCAGATGGGTCATTTTTTATGGGTATTTTTTGGGGCTTGTTTTGTTTTCCCCAATTTGGACTACAGCAGACTGAGAAAGAAAAAAAGAAGGTTTTATTTCCCATTGTTACTGTGACGGATCAAGAAAGAAGAAAATAATTGATATTTTTATTACATGGTGCTGTTTATACAGAAGAGAAGTGTGGCCATCAGCCTGAACGCAGTTAAAATCACGTGGGTGAGTGATTAGGTGTTTAGCCTATGGGCTTGTAGTATATGTGAACCAATAGGTAGAGAGAGGGGAGTGGTTTTGTTTTATATAGGTGATGGTTTTCATCCATTTTCCCCTCTCTGTTTCCGGATTCCTCCCTCCCACCCGACTGTTTTTTAAATGGTTTCGTCTCTTTCGGTGGGAGAGCAGTGCAGTTGGTAAGTTTGCATATGGTGCTTGGTTTATATGTCATAGGTCACTACTCCCCCTTTCGTATGGTGTTGTCATCACGTGTGTTGGGTCCAGTGAATGGGACTCTGGGCCAGTATGTTGATTATCGCTGGCGGTTTATATAGGGGGGTGTAGTCTTGCCGTTGGACATATATTTCGCACCGGCCAATAGATAAGGTAAATCCTGGGTTGGTGGTTCAATGGTCTGACCTTTCCACCGTTATTGGTTTTGTTTTGCCATCTGCCCTGCTCTCGTCCGCCTTCAGCCCCTTTAGTTTAATTTATCCATTTAATAAATATATTAATAAATATATTTTAATTCCAACGTTATTCTGGTGTCCGTGTCGTTATTGGTTTAGAAGGTATTATGGTAAACACTATGAGCTTCCGCACTGTGCATTTTATGGCAAAGCACATGTGGAAAACGAGATTTTGCTGCCAGAACTTCAAACATCTGCAAAACTGGCCAAAATTCAATTTGTGTTAAACCTGCCACTCATTTCTAGTAAAACTCTTCAGCAGATCCTCCTGCACCAAATTTTGTAAGATCAGTGCATGTTGATTAGAACAGACAATGGACGTCTCTGAGGTGTGAACTCCAATTACCTCAAATTAGACATGATGGGTAACTTCATGTCTAATTTGTTCCTAACTCATTTAGAGTTATGAACAAAGCAAAAAAATAGCACATTTCTACTTGGCATAACCCTGTTGCACTGCAGGTTAGCTAATCTGAGTTGAGAGAAAATATATATATAACTACTATATTCCCCTTATAGAGGCTGTACTGATCAAGTAACAAAGGTATATATTTGGTTGGACTGCACTCCTGCATCTTTTCTAACTGTATTGCTTTACCCTACTGGCTTCCTTTTATATTGTATTTGGTAAGTAAGGAATTTGGAAACATTGGGCAATGGCACTTACAGGCTAAAATGGTGCAAACTACAGGATGCAATGAAAGAATCTATCATTCTCCTATAAAGAACCAAAATTATCCTTCCAACCCAACCTTTTTCTTAACATTAATTTGCATCGGTTAAAGGGAGCCGAATCACTGCTTACTGTACATTGTCATGTCAATTTTTTGTCACTCATAATTGTACCATCCCTGTTTGAATAATAGAGTATTAACGTTTTCACTTGGCTGTGGTGGAGTGAGCGTTAGGACCAATCAGAAGCCGTGATTGCAGCTTCTGATTGGTCCTTCTGTTCACCCCTTCCCCCCAGCAGCTTCACTCAGCCAGGGCTGTGAGACAAATCACAGAGCCCTGGACAAAAGGGCTGCAGTGAGAGACCAGCCCCTGGGGCTCCAGGGAGGGGAAGGAACAGGTTGGCAACAATTATTATTAAAAGTTAATGCAGATTTAAGAGGCATACAGTTTTTATATATTTTATTCCTTCTGGTCTTCTTTTTAAATAACTGTTCTATATAACTGTTCTATATAACTGTTCTATATGACTATTCTATATAACTGTTCTATATGACTATTCTATATGACTATTGTTTGTGTCCCAGGTGCTGATTGTTTGATGGGAATATACTTATTTGTCATTGGATATTATGATCTTAAATACAGAGGTGAATACAACATGAATGCCCAGGCCTGGATGGACAGTACACAGTGTCGGCTGGTTGGATCATTAGCCATACTCTCCACAGAGGTGTCAGTCTTACTTCTTACCTATTTGACTTTGGAAAAATACATTTGTATTGTGTATCCCTTCCGGTGTCTGAAACCTGGAAAATGCCGGACGATCACAACACTGATACTTATTTGGATTATTGGTTTTGTTATTGCTTTTATACCACTCAGCAATGAACATTTTTTCCACAACTACTATGGTACGAACGGGGTCTGCTTTCCACTACACTCTGAACAGCCAGAGAGCACTTCAGCTCAGATATATTCAGTCATCATCTTTCTTGGTAAGTCACTTAAACGTGTAAATATGCAGGTCGCAAATAATATAAATAAATATATATATATATATATTTTAATTTTTTGTATTTTCACGAACAACATGTAAGGTGACCGTATAATAGAGAAAAAGGAAACATACAACCGATATAATGACTGACTCGAATAGTATGAACAGTGGCACATGGCATCGGATCCGTTTAATAATGGCAGTTCCAGGGCAGCCTAAACATTCCGCTGTCAGAGTACATGCTCCCAGGTGTTAGTAAATGACTTCTCGAGAGTCCTTGTAGAGATTTCAGAATTGGAGCCTTTGAGAACTACATGTTGTTGGATTTTCTTATATGAGAAGAAAAGGAAAGTGGGGGGGGGCAGGAAACAGATGCAAGTTGTTTTGAAACTATAAGAAACAACTGGAGAGAGGAAAGAGAGGACATAAAACTAGGTACCTAAGTCACTGTGCATGCTCTAACTTTGAACCACACTAGCCATTGGCTAAGAGAGGGAGTTAGCTATAGAAGTTGCAGGAGATGTACTGATGAATTTTGGCAAATAAAAGGCAATAAGGCACTTAAAACATGTTTATAAATTGTCATCCAGATGATTCTGCTAACAGGGTTCTCTCATCCATGTTTGGAGAGTTGTGCAGGACCCTTCCCTGGTAAGCAAGCTCTTACCAATTTACAGCATAATGAGTATTTAATCATTCAGGCAAAAAAGGTGACTATCCCCATCCCCTTTAGATGCTGTTAGGGTTGCTGCGAACCAGATTTAAGTAATCTTGGAATGATTTGACAGATCTTTTTTCTTCACCATTCTTTCATCCATTCACATTTATCCTTAATGTCTCTTTATGCTTCTATGCAACTTCCACACAGTGCTTCCCCACATTCTTTTTCTACACCACTCAGCTTCCACACAAACATCCACACTCCACACAAAGTCAAACACAGTCATGCTAGACCGATCTAACAATAAAAAATAAAAAAATAAATGCAAGAAACGTTATGTGGGTAAATTTATGGATTTAGTAACATACAAATTTACTGAATTGAGACCAGCAAAAAAGTAATGGATTAGAGCATTGATTGCCATTAATAACATTAGACAATTTTGATAGATACTTGTTTTGTTTGTCCTTTACAAGCATGTAATCTATTCTTGTTCCAACTTGCAAAGCACTGTTATTCTATATAGCATTACCCACTCCCACTAAACATTTGTGTGTGTGTGTGTGTGTGTGTGTGTGTGTGTGGTATTCATTATAAAAGACAAATATTGTCACTTATTATTTAAAGCAAAACAATATCATGTGGCGCTGATTAAATATCTTAACACCTGATGAGGTCCCCAACCGCAGCCGTATAGAGGATAGTGTCAGAATCCCCTTATTTATAAGAAAGTACTAACTAATAAAAACATACAGCGCTGAGAGGAGATTACATAGAGTGTATATCAATTGATTAAAATGTATATCTATCGGGCAGCACGGTGGCTTAGTGGTTAGCACTTCTGCCTCACAGCGCTGGGATCATGAGTTCAATTCCCAACCATGGCCTTATCTGTGTGAGCTTGTATGTTCTCCCTGTGTTTGCGTGGGTTTCCTCTGGGTGCTCCGGTCTCCTCCCACACTCCATAAACATACTGGTAGGTTAATTGGCTGCTATCAAATTGACCCTAGTCTCTTTCTCTCCATCTGTGTGTGTGTTAGGGAACTTAGACTGTAAGCTCCAATGGGGCAGGGACTGATTTGAGTGTGTTCTCTGTACAGCGCTGCGGAATTAGTGGCGCTATATAAATTGCTGATGATTATGTTGATGATCTATTGATAAATGTATATAGAATATCCAAGGCAATTGTGAAAAATTTCCAATTTATTAACTCCTACAAAACACATATAAAACCTCTATAAAAGATATGAATATCCACAATAATAATACAAAAAAAATCGAACATGTGGAACCCCACAAAAAATGTCTCCTCCTACAGAGTAGACATGTTTGGATTGGAACAAACACCGCCATGCAATATTGGAGACTGTAAGTGCAAGTTTGTTTGGTAATACTCACATTTTATCATGCCCTTGGATTAAGCTCAGAACTCCGCCCAGTATGACATCCGTACAGTAGACAAATATTGTAAACAAGGCTACAAAATTGGCGACCTATCTGGAAAGTATTGTGGACTTATGAAGTTCTTCTGTTGTTATATTTAACAGTTATTTAATTGCAGTAACATTGCAATATTTGTGGGGTCCCACTGTCAATTGATATACACTCTATGTATTCTCCTCTCAGCTCTGTATGTTTTTATTATTTAGCACTTATTATTTAAACTATAATCAAAGTAAAATTTCTCCAGCACACATTTCCCTAGCCCAAAAAGCTAACAGTATGAAACTGCTCTCTCTGTGGGACTTGAAGCAGTCTTGAGGCAATATTTATAAAGTGCTAATACTTTCCTTTGTACCTGAACCCAAATACATCACTTCCACTGGAATCAACTAATTATAATACTTTATGCAGTTGGTTCATCAAGTGATCATTGTTGAAAGAAGATGAAAATATCTGAACTTGTTGAATGGGTTGTTGCAAGACTTAATCATCTGTACTTGTTTCATTGATAATACGAGAAAATAAATGTGAGGATCTCGATGGAAATGGAGAAGGAGACGCGCTTTCCAGTAAGTTAACAACAGAGATAGAAATTAAAAGGTTAAAATGAGACAGTAGGAAATAGCATGTGCTTCTTAGCAATAAAACAATACAACACAAAACCACTTATCTAGATATATAAAACAAGAAGTTTGTTTGTTTGTTTGTTGGTAAATATCTTCCACAGCTCTCAAAGGAAAGCTGCCAAATCTTACACAGTTATTTAGTATCGAGAAAGTAACCTATTAGACCACATAGCGACAGAGCGACAAATATTGAAAACATAATTTTTGGGACGTAAACAATTGTTTGACTGCTGGAAGGAAACCTCATCATAACACGACTTAATGACAACGCGACAAAGCAGCAAATCTTATTTTCTAAATAGCATTTTGGATCTATTTACCAAATAATTTGCTAATATATAAAAACTGCCACACATTACACATCGGACCCACACTACGCCGGGTGACCCTGCTAGTTTTCACATATATATTGAAACAAATTGCAGTAATGTATGGAACAAATTTGAACTAAAATTGAGCAGCTTCTTCTCGACTTTATAAATATTTGCAATGTTAAGAAACAAGCGATTTTGTAAGTCAATATCACTGCGAGCTGAACTTCAACAAATAATCTCTTTTAAATGTCTACTGTAAAGCTGATGGGAAGAACTTTGTAGAAATGTCTTTGCTGCACTCTTTCATAGCTGAAACTTTCTGTCTGTGCCAAAATGATAAGGGGGTCAGAGCTGTGTTACCTGGCAGAACTTGCAGAGCTTCATGTGCTTCTTCTAAGGGCTTAGTAGTTTCACTTCTGTAGTTTAGGTAAAGCCATAATCTTTTGAGTAGCTTGAAAGGGAATTTATTGATCAGGATCTGGATACGTTATCCTACGAGCAAGTAGGAAAAGTGCCCCAAAGACTGAGAGACCTGGGGTGGGATTATATGGGGAGAGAGATAACCATAACCATATGATGCACATATCTAATAAGTAAAAAGAAAGAAATGAACTGCTGGTTTATCAGAAGAATGCAGACAAGGTATAGAAGCACATCATTAGCATGAATATGCATTTCAATCAATGTAGAACTCTCATCAATACACCATTTCTACTATGGTGTAAAAAAAAATATTTAACTTGGGAAAGTATATTCTTTTTATTATTGTTTAGTATATGTAAACATCCTCAAAAACAACAACAGTGCATTTCTAGGAGTTTACATTGTAAGGAGTAGAGATGAGCAGAGTTGTTTGGAAATTTCACACTATAAAGTTTTGCTGTGGAACAGGGCATTTTAGTTTAAGGTGGTAGTGCAGGGGCTCCTGTGGGCAAGAAATAATAATAATATAATAATTATAAATACAAGTAGAAATATTAACTGTGATACATCCAATCAAGGTCAGTTGTATGAATTTCAGTTGCTGTAAAACTGTGTTGCAGCTGCTGCACCTATGCTCTCCTGACATACCAGGTTGTTAAATATAGCCAGGTGAGCTGCACATGGCTTGTTTGGATTTTCAAATATCTGACATGTTATTTCCTGGTCAGCTATTCCCACCCATTGCATAAAAAGGAAGTTGAAAGCCTCTGGAGCCCTGTCCATGTCACAAAGCAATAGAAAGGGTCCCCCCCTCTAAAGACTATTAACCCTAGAGCTGCCAGCCTACTGCTGGTTGCATGAAAATCTGGAAAACAATTGCGTGGGGTCCCCCCAATTTCCAGACAACCAGCACTAGGCAAACCAGCCTGGGTGGGTGGCACTATAGCAGGGGGACACGCGGCAGGGCGTCCCCCTGCCATAATGACAACCAACCCCAGGTTGTTCAGCACTGGCTGGATTTCCTAGGGAGTGGTGGTCACAAAAAAATCTTGTGGGCCCCCCCTCTAGGAATACCCAGCCCAGTGCTGAAAGCACTAGGGCTCTTCTTACACCCCTGGGGCAGTGAGTGTAGGGTAATATCGGTGCAAGAATGTATAAAAAATAAAGAACGCACCATTTTGGTCTGTGGAACTACCAGTCACAGGCAGCCCAGGCTGCCATTAGCAGTCTGGGCATGCTAGCATGGGAAACCCCCTCATACTATAAATAGAGCTTGCATCTGTGTTATTCTCATTAGCATTGGGGTGCTTGTATAATACAGAAGCACAATAGTGTTGTGTCTCATGGTTTATTATTTTATTCAAGCATGTTCCGGATGAATTTACAAAAGGGGGTCATTTTGACCAGAAGAAATATTTGAGTTTGGGGGCGAGTCTGATTGGGTTGGGCAGGAAGTTCCAGATGTGGGGAGCATCGAGGACAAAGTCCTGAAGGTTGGAGTTTGAGGTGGTGTTGGTTGATAAGGAGAGGAGAAGGTCATTGACAGAACATAGTGGGAGAGTAGGGGATTATTGCTTGATAAGGTTGGAGATTTAGGAGGGGGAGGCATTTAAGAGAACTTTAAAAGTGAGGGTAAGCAACTTGATTTGTATTCTGAAGGGAATGGAGAGCCAATGGAGGGTTTTGCAAAGAGGCATGGCAGAAGAGGAATGTCAGGAGAAGAAGATTAGTTGTGACACTGCATTTCAAGGGGGACAGACATTTGTCAGGCAAACCAGAGAGAAGAAGATTGCAATAATTAAGGCAGGAGATGACATGAGCATGGATGATGATCTTGTTGGCATCCACAATGAGGAAAGGGGGAATCTTGGCAACGTTGTGAAGGCGGAGGCGACAGGAATGAGCAAGAGAAATAGATGTGGGGATTGAATTTTAGTGTGGAGTCAATTATCACAGAGGAAGAGAGTTGATGGTGGAAAAGAGGCAACTGGGGTTTTTGGACTGGGAGGAAATAGGAGATAAAGGTTTTGAAATAAAATGGTTTGGCAAGAGAGAGGGCAAGGTAATAGTTTGACAGGATGAATTTGAAATGGATAAAATCTGCAACTCTGAAGGTAGGGGATTCGCATTTACCACCTGGAGAAACGCATGCTCATAGATTGGCTGCGAACTCCTTTGCTGTTTTGTCAGAAGCCCTGGGATCACTGCAAGTAAAAATGATAAGTTAATTGGATTTATAGTACTCCTAGAGGACTAGTGTGTCATCGTTTGTACACTATAGGGACAACTTTAGGACCAATTGTTTCATCACTACAACTTGGTCTGGAGATTGCTATCATTTAGTGGGGTAAGCTGTTATGATAACTTGGCTGGAAACTGCGTATTTAACATTCCATATGTTGGTTTATTGTGTATCTTTGATTCTACAGACTGATCCTAAGAGACTGAGTGTATTGTATTCTGCACTGTGTGTTCTCCCTCCTTCCTCTGTGGTCTCTAGATAGAAGGTAAACTTTTTTTAGGTTGCTATTAATAAAATTAATATAAATTAACAATTTGATTAATATAATTAGCTTATTATTTAGTAGTGGTCACCGGTACTCCCAAATAGTGGTGACATGTAGGTGGGTCTGAGTGGCCTGTAGGGGAGTTCTGGAGTACATGTGGAATCTGAGGACATGTGAGTACATTTTATGGCACATTACCCTGAAAAAAAGTTAGATGGTTGCACATGGGGCCCTTCAAGTGTATTTGGTTGCCCACCACTGAAGTACACTGTACACACAGTCTGAGACAGTGGGGGAGATCTAGTAAATGGTGGTTTCCAACGTTTTTTTTTAAATCAATCCAAATCTATAGAAATTTGTCCCCAAAAAGGGATTTCTTAGCCCTGTGATTAATGAAGCAGGAGTATTCCAAATGATAATCCTGTTTCTGTTCTGGGGGTAAATGTATGAAGCTCCGGGTTCTTCAACACCCGCGAGTTCGGCGTCTTCAGCGCTTAAATTTAAAGCGGTGCTGCCTTGTAAAGGGAAACGTCCCTTTACAAGGCAGCGCTGCTTTAAATTTAAGCGCTGAAGACGCCGAACTCGCGGGTGTTGAAGAACCCGGAGCTTCATACATTTACCCCCTGATGTCTCTGGAGCTCCCAAGCATCAGTAGAGATGTAGAAGTCTTTAGGTGTTTCATTATTTTTTCTCAGTATGATTATGGTTATTATTGGAAGCTCTTACTACTATTGCTGTAATGTAGTAGTAAGAGCTTTAAATGACTTCAATAGAATTTCAATTAACTCAACCACTTAATTATTTAATCACACCACTAGAGATTCTTAGGTCTTTAATTAGTACTGCTGGGGAGCTCCAGTTTTTGAACATAAATCAGTGAAACATTTTTGGTGATTTCTACACAGATTTACTAAATTGATCCTTCATAGATTAAGCTGTTTTATAACTGAAAAATAGATTATTTCAGTAGGATACCAATTTCTGGCAAGTGTTTGGGAAGGAGATTTGAAAAACTAGTGATTTATAAGTCAATTTGCCTTTGATTGATTCTGCAGTTAGGAAATTGACCTGTAAATTAGTAAACATAAAAAGTTATTTTAACACTATCTCTGTAAATCTGCCTCAGGCTGCAGTTCAGAATCTCGTCTCCAGATGCTGCACTGCCTTCATCTGATCCTGTCTACAAGTGGTTAAGCCTTCATCATTACTCCTGGATCCTAAGCACCTGTGTCTCACCTTTAAGAAACTGCCTTTCCCAGCAATCTGGGCCATTTCATCAATTGTCACTGCTGTCCCTGTGTGCTGATCCTGAATTTCCCCCCTAGTTTGACTCATGCTTGTTCCTACATTCGTTTTGACCTTGCTCCTGCTTACTCCCTGGTATTATTGTGGATCTCACTGTTTCTGACCCCTGACTTGCCTGACTCTTTTTTTGTCTGATTCTCCCATGGATCATCCGGTGCTTCCAGACATCCAATATCTGCAGTCCACTGTCTAACTTGGTAAACCAGAGTCTCCAGCTTCTCAGCTCTATCTGTCAATCCAGACATCTAATATCTGCAGTGTTCTGATGGTGTTACCAAAACAGATGCATTAAAAAATGCTTTATTCTTGGAATAAAACATCATTAGCAATCTAGAACTGTTAAAATTATGGCAGTACTGTTGAAATATTTTTTTATTCTTATTTATTAATTGAAAGGTATTTGTTAGTTATTCGGATGCCACTGTTGTCATAATGTCAGACAGGCTGCAGAATGTTTGAAAACAGCAGTTCAAGTGGAATATTACCCCCACCTAGGACACCTCCAAAGATTGCGACATTCCTGCACCCATATACAGAGAAAAGCAATTACACTGCATAATTGGTCAATACTGAAAATTGGAGCAGTTCCAGAGACAAAAATGTCCATGGGCAAAGCTTTAAAACCTGGGAATCTCCATGAAAATTGGGAGCTGTTGACAGCTATATGACTATCTACTGTATAATAAACAATATTTAATTATATGTTACAATCATATTTTAAGAATGATTTTATGATGATCCACATTGAAATAATTGGCACCATTTTGCTATGATTTGCCAGTGACTTCGTACAATTTACACATCACTGCTAAATTTTCAGTTCAGTGCATGTACACTTAGTTTCCCCAGTGTAGGATAGTGAGCGCATTATTACCAGAACTAACTAATGTGTTTTGTTTTGTTTATCCCAACAGGTGTGAATTTGGCAGCATTTATCATCATTGTATTTTCCTATAGTAGTATGTTCTATAGTATCCATCAAACTGCAATAATGGCAACCGAAATTCACAATCACATCAAGAAAGAAATGACCCTGGCCAAGCGTTTCTTCTTCATTGTCTTCACAGATGCCCTCTGCTGGATACCCATTTTCATACTTAAACTTCTATCTCTGCTTCAAGTTGAAATACCAGGTGGGTTTAGATAAAGCCAGTGAGCTCTCCGAACATAAGACTGTATAGTGTCGGAAAGTAGCCGTAACAATTGCTTTGTGTCTATCAAATATTAAAGAGCAATTATAAATTGTTTCCATTTCATTCAGAATCCCTCAGGCTCTAACATGCTACTGACCTGCTTGTACGTTAGTTACTCAGATGACAAACATGGAGTTTGATGTGTTATAGTGTATAGCAATATTACAAAAAAACATATCTTAAAATTGATAAATATTTTCCAAAGTAATAGCCTGTGTTCTAGCATTTAGACTTACCATAAACAGTTACTGCAATGCCAAGGGATGATGTACATTATTAGATAACCACAGTTATCAACAACGTGTTGCTTCTGAACTCATAAAATGTATATGACAACACAATACATGGTGTATGCCTGTTGCTGTCGGTTTTCTTTGACTCCTGATGAGCAGTGAGGATTGAGGTAAACTAGCACTAAAAATATATAAACCCCTAGACAGTGACTCACTGTGACATTATGTGACCTGGCTGCATAAAAATGCTGTTCATGTTGATATTACTTAATGCATTCTTACTGCCAAAGTAAAGAAATAAGACAGAGTACTGAAAGGTGTGAAATAAGCCCTTTGACTTTCTATCAATCAGGGAAATCATTAAAAGGTTAATTCAACTGAGGAGTGCATTCAGTGCACCCCTAAATCTTGCAGTGCGGCTCACATCTAAGGAAACCTGTTCTTCTGCATTCTTATCTTCCTATCTCTGGGTGCAGGCAGACACCACTAAAGTGCTGCTTAAGATTGAATCTACACATGTAATTTATTATTTTCTCCTGTTCTCTCAATAGAAAGTACTGCAGGTGTGTTTATCATTGTTATAAAATATACTTTCATAGCTCAGACACTTGTGTTTCCATTTTCTCTTTTCATTGGTACCACATTTTGACTAGTTGTGAAATATTTTGTCACGTATGCATCACTTCTATGTAAATATTTCCTAGTGGCATGACTTTAATCCTTCTGTTCTGTAGTCCTCTATAACAGCTGTGTGATGTTAATTTACAGATAAGAAATAAGCAGTAGTTTTGGCTCAGATAAAAATAGAATGATATTGTACAATGTTTAAAGTGTTTGCCAGAATATTGACATGATATAAGCAGTGCTATGTGATGTTTCATAGGCCTAAAAAGGAAATAATACAAGTATCCACCGGAAAGTTATGAAATTGTAAAGTATGTTAATTGAGGAGAATCTATAATGGAAAAGGATTTGGGAGTGCTCATAGACAGTAGACTTAGCAATAGTGCTCAATGTCAAGCATCAGCTGCAAGGGCAAACAAAGTATTGGCATGCATAAAAAGGGGCATAGATGCAAGGTAAGACAGTGTAATTTTGCCACTGTATAAATCGTTGGTAAGACCTCATCTTGAATATGCAGTACAGTTCTGGGCACCACTCTATAAAAAAGATAATTTGGAACTAGAAAGGGTTCAGAGAAGGGCGACAAAATTGATAAAGGGTATGGAGTCATTAAGTTATGAGGAAAGGTTAGCCAGTTTAGGTATGTTTACTTTAGAAAAGAGGCGTCTAAGGGGAGATATGATTACTATGTACAAATACATTAGGGGTCAATACAGAGAGCTTTCATGGGAACTTTTTACCCAAAGGACCATACACAGGACACGTGGTCATCCCCTAAGGTTAGAGGAGAGGAAATTTCACAACCAGCAAAGGAAGGGGTTCTTTACAGTAAGGGCAGTCAAGATATGGAATTCATTGCCAGGGAAGGTTGTGATGGCAGATTCAATAGATATGTTTAAGAAAGGGTTAGACAAATTTTTAGCGGAAGGGTGTATCCAGGGATACGACCGTTAATTTAAAATGAAGGATAGTAGTGGATATAGGGTAAAAATAGGACTGCAATATTGAGTCTGGGGGGATTTTCAAAATTGAAACTGATTGGCGGTTGCTTACTCTGGATCAATTTCAAATATAAGTGCAGGATCCAAAATAGGTTGAACTTGATGGACTGGTGTCTTTTTTCAACCTCATCAACTATGTTACTGTGTTAGACTTGGTATTTATAATTGAAGAAACATTTGGATAATCATTGATACAAATTGATGTTATGGTTAGTGCTGAATAAACAGTGTTGATTCTGGGGAGTAGACTGAATGGATTACAGAGAGGAAGAGAATAAATTTGTGAAACTTCCCAAACATGCTACAAGATCTAAATATGAAATCATTGAGTGTACACGGTACCACAATTGTTCATGTACAGGACAACCAAAGTGATCAAACTGGAACAGTCAAGATTGCTTGGATTTTGCCGCACACCATGATCATTTTAAGAGCTCATTGAATAAGCTCACACCATAAATAAACAAATTGTTGCATATGTGGCCACCTTTAAAGTTGTATTTAGTGACTCACAGTGCTGGAGCCATGAGTTTGATTTCATCCAAAATTATTGTATGTTCTTCTTGTGCGCATTTATTCCAGGTGCTCCTGTTTCCTCCCATAGTCCAAAAATATACTGGTAGGTTTGGATGGAATTGACCCTAGTGTGTGTGTTTGTGTGGTTGAGATTTTAGACTGTAAGTTCCACTGGGGCAGGGACTAATGTGACTGATTAAACATTATTATGTATATAATAATACCTGTAGCACCGTGGACAAAATATAGCCTTATAAATACTATAGTAGCAAAAAATAACATCTAGGGGTAAAGTTATCAAACATTCTGCAAAGGAAAAGTGGAGGTGTTGCTCATAGCAACCAATCAAATTTTAGCTATTGTTTATCTAGTACATTCTAGAAAATGATTGCTAGAATCTGGTTGGTTGCCATGGGCAACACCTACACTTTTCCTTTTCAGAAGTGATCATAAATCTACCCCTCAGTCTTGACTGGTAATATGGCAGTTGTAAAGGAAAATAAGTTATACTGCTAATAAGAGTTGGAGATTAGTCCAATATGTATTAAAATATCTACTTGATTTGATCTCATCGCTATAGCACTGGTGTCAGAATATGCCTACGACTATCAGTTGTAAATATGAACAATGGATTTTTGTTAAATATATTGCCATAAGAACAGGTTAGGGGTACCGTTTTCTGGGGTTACATGGCTGCACTTCACATATTTCAGCCAAATAAATCACACCAGTCCAGTGTTTTCGGTTCAACTAGCCTCAACTAGCTTTATTTTTCAGGCATAAAAATAAACAAACAGAAACAAAATCCTTCCCAGTCCAGCACTAACTAAACACACAGAAACAGCCTCTCTCCTGTTAAGGACCTTGTGTCCCATACACATACAAAATATACAACTTACTGGTCACCATTTGCAGTGTCTCTCTGAAGGCATCCAACCTCCTCCCCAGGTCTGAGAGAGCCTGAGACTGATCTGAAAACTTTTAAACACACCTTTCAGGTGCAACCCTTAATCAGTTTGCTGTCAAACTGGCAGAACAGGAGACCTGGACCTCCGGGTGCTCCGGGTTCCTCTCACACTTCAAAAGCATGTTTTTCCTAACACTGAGCATACGCTTTGGGAAGCTTTTCCCAAACACCTGGGGTCTAAAAACATATAATACAGACACCCTGGGACATATATACCTGCCATTTTCCACCTTCCAGGTGATTCTGTAACAGTATATTATGATTGCAATAATCAATATATTACTACTTGACTGTAGACTGGTTTAGGGTATGTGTGTCTGACTGCAAGAAGAGTTACACAAATTACATGATCAACAGTAGTAAAAACAAGATTCCGCATTGCTGCTTGATAAGCCATACCTGTTGCCAGAAGGCTCAGAGACACTCCTTCCTTTTCCTGGATCACAGTGAGGGGTAGCCCTAGCTACATACAAATTCACTCAATCTCTAACTGAAATTGAAGACAGGGCAGGGCAGCAGTACGTATGTACAGAGCTAACCTAGGGGACAGTACCAGGAACAGAGCTCTACATATTATTTAAATTCATGAAGTCTCAGTAAGACAAATATAAAAGGAGAGAAAAGCTTGAGGCAACTTTGGAGATTGAGACTAATCTCATACATATTTTATCAGCTAAACTTTCATCCTGCCAGGATTAATTCTATAATACAAAAACATTAAGCAAATAAGACATCAAGAGGAGCAATAGCTTACACTTATGTTTTTTGATATTCATGATCCAGAATTTGCAATCTATGTAATACACGGACAGCCCCAAAAAGGTTGGGTTTCCGTTAAGTTAAACATGATTGTAACCTTATGACTATATTGCAGTATTGGAATGTTGATATGTAAAATAAATTTAGAGGTTGAAAAATATATTTTCCTTGTTTGAGAAAAACCTTAAAATGGCTTCAATAATTGGGAAAATTCCTTGTTGTTTATAAACAACACAAGTAGTACTATCAGAATGAAAATAATTAAACTTAATGGACTTGTCCTTTTTAACATTAAGAAGTAAATTTACAGTTCACAGAAATGTGAGTTAATTTTAGATTCGATACTTTGACTCTTTTGAGAAATAAGGTTATCAGGTACAAATTAGCAAGTTTAATTCTGAGTTTAAATCATTTTCTTAATATCTATGTGCATTTTAGCTTAACTATAAGCTACTGTATCATCTTAAACTCAAAGGATTTATATGAATATCATATAGACCAATAGATGATGATTTAAAATGTGTTCTGGAGACTTTGCAGAAGAATAAAGGTAATTCCTATATTAATTATTTTTACTCATTTGCATGTATATATTTTCTCAGTATAGAACAGCTACTATCAGAACTTTTGTGGAGCAGAGTGACAAGGGAATGATAATTAATATCCTTTTTTTTAGATTAATACATGTTTTATCTTTGTTTTAGATATAAGACTATTGAGTGTCAGATATTTACATAGCGAGTAAACTGACATTTTAATTAACATATATCAAACGCTGTGTCCAACTGGGTGCAGTAAGAAAAATAACTAAATATATCCACCATGCTCACTTTCACTACCCTGAAGCAGGTTACTGTGTTAGAAGGTGGATACTTATCTAACTGAGCAGTTGGGGAATGATTGACAGGTTTGCTCTTGCTCTGCAATTGTGTGGATTGCTAGAGTTATATGCAGGTGCAGGGCTTGTGATGTCACATCATCTTAACTAACTGCAGTATGACACTGGGAGGTGGCTTCATCAGTTTGTAAGGAGGTGGAGAGGTATTACTGTATTACACTTTGCATTATAAAAGAACTGCAGTGGAATGCGAGGTTAACTGTGAACTATATATATACTTTCATGGTTGGTATTTCAAAATGTCAGTTTTGTGATTTCTGGTCCTTTTAATATAGAAACTTACACTCCATTTATTACATCTTTCAGGTTCCATCAGTTCGTGGGTGGTAATCTTCATACTGCCAATAAACAGTGCTCTGAATCCCATCATTTACACCATCACAACCAGACCATTTAAAGAAATGATCGGTCAGATTTGGAACAACCACAAACAACGACAGTCTATTGGGAATAAAAACAAACAGAAAGCTTATTCAGCCTCCTTTTTCTGGGTGGAAATGTGGCCTCTACAAGACATTTCTCCAGAAACAATGAGACCTGGACTGTACACAGACTCTGAAGTATCAATAACAACTCACGCGACAGGGCTGAGCTACACATAGTAACAAGTAGGAAGCATCATTTTGAACTATCCAAATTGGGCGAGTGGAACTTACAGAAAACCAAAAAGGTGATTCTTTTTTCTTATCAGGACTAATAGCTGACTGGACCACAGTGGGGGAAATATGACTCTTTCCTCCAATCAGGACTGAATTACAATAAGAGAAAAGATGATGCTGACAAGTTTATAGAATGTTTTTATATAATAAAACAATCACATTGTTGTCTGGGTTCAAGCACTGCGAGGCTGAATCACAGCAATAATCATGCCAGCAATTACACAGCGATCACACGTTGTTGTCTACCACAAAGCCTGTACACTAGGGCTTGTGTTCTCCAATACAGCTCTGCTATAAGCTGCACCTGTCACTTCTGTTTGTAGCGAAAATACGCAGTTTCAGTGCTCGGTTATGAGTCTGTAATTGGACGAGCCCTACATACATATGTTTGCTCCAGCTAATTGCCCTTTAATGCTGAAAGTTCAAAAAAATAAAGTGATAATTAATATACTTATTGTATTGTCAAGCTTCCTCATCCAGGCCAAACTGACTTATGTTACAAGCACAGTCTGTCATGCTATCCTGCAGCACAAGGCAGCTGTCCTGTAAACCTCTCTGGCTACAGGCGTCTTTCAGTCCCACACATCAGCCCTTGGAATCTTTGTAGATCAGAAAGAAATAAGTTGTGAATCTCACTTGCAAGTAATTGGTCATTTACCAAACTGTATAGTTTAGTCACCTTCACCAGGTCACTTCATGTAATATCAGATGAGAAAAATTCTTAAAGTTGTCTGTTCAGCATCACAGAGATTTCCATATGTTAGTTTATTGTCATGTTTGTCATGGTGTATGATGTGTCAGAAAATATCACACCAGAATGTTAAGTGGGAATCAAAGCCAATATTCAAGCTGTTTCTATATCGAAGAGCATTTTACAGAATATTTTAATTCACATTTCCCGACTGTCCCTCTATTGGACCAAACTCCTAATCCCCCAGGTTCCACCTAAATGGTGCCTCTTGTGCATCTGTGCACATAAATTCCTTCTTTGAAAATCTGCCAATACCTGTCTATGAATGCATGCAAAAATAAACTTTTTTTACTATAACAAATAAGAGTTCCTTTTGCCATTACAAAATAATGGGTGGTATCAGATGTCTGTTTACAATGATAATTTAATAAAGAAAACAATATGAACAATTATATGACACTGTATGATTTCAAAATGAACACTCAGCAAAACAGACATCAGTTTAGCAGACATAAACACATGAATGTTTAATGAACATGAACTACTAAGAAAAAAATGCTGTTAAGGAAAACCTCAGTTCTATTTTTCTGAAAGCTGCCACCATAGTTGGTGTATCTATACATCCCATACAGGGGTGGTACTACCATTGGTGCACCAGGGCCCATGGAGATAATGGGACCCGCCACAAGGCAAAGGGGCGGAACTAGAGACCTGTGGGCCCCGGTTCCTTCCTCCCCACTTCCCTGCATCGGAGTCCACAGCTCTAGTTCCGCCTCTGATCCCATACATACATCTATGCACATCATTACAAAGAATAAGCCAAAATTATAAGGGAAACCAAAAATCTCATACCAAACAAACTGATGCAGTTATATTCCACCTATTCTACAGCCTTATTATACAAGACTGGGTGTTGTGTATGCAAGATTGGTATCTAAGGCTGAGGTCAAAAGGGTACTTCATGTTCATGTGTTTTCCAGCCAATGATGGGCAGCATTCAAACCCTCTCCCACTTACTGGCATATAGCGGTCTACACATGCACCATTGCTACAGAATAAGAATTCTTGTGTGACAGAAAGTCAGTGTTTCCCATTGAAAACTATGTGCCAGTACGAAAGCTTCTAAACATCCCAATTCATTTCCTAGAAAAATGTGGGCACATAAAACTCTTTGATTACAGACTAATATGGTTTTATTACAGAAACTTGGTAGGAGATAAGAAAAATTAACCTACTGTAACATTCATAGGCAAGTTTTGAAGATCTGTTTAATAGCAGAACTTTATTGCTTTATATAATTATACTTCTTTATAAAGAATGTTTTTTAAACACATTTTGCAATGGACACTATTAAAGTAATTCTATCGTTTTCAAATAAGCATTGCCCAAGCGATTGTATTGTGTTTCTAACGCAAAAAGTGATTTATTTTAGCAGATGTAAAAAGTTTAAAAGTTCAATACATGATTGTAATATAATACAGTGCAGTACAGCTAATACCAAAAGATACATACATACCGCGCTCGTATTGCATGCGCTTCGCTGCGCTTCCACGGGTCCCAGTGGACCGTATATCTGTTTAGATAACTGTGGGCAGAGTAGACTGAACACTGGGAGAGCAGCTATGATTATATATACATTTAGTGTTAACAGAGTGAACAGTAGAAAACACGTGGCTTGCTTCTATAGGTCCAGACTTTGGGTGGGTCCAGGGTAAACAGGTCATAGGCTAGTTCAGACTAAGGAATCCAAAGGTGGGGGTCATCTCTCCAGGGGATGTGCTCCAGTTACAATGAGTTAATTAGCATTTCACATTCTGATATCAATCTGGCTATTTATACCCTAACATCAATAACTAGAGTATGCAATATGCGATCTCTTCGGCGATGGAACCGGACAGCTGCTGATGAATAGGGGTTTAATATGATACTAGACATGACACCTTTCCTATAACCTGAACCTTAAATATCACTGAAGTGCACATATAATCATATTATATAAACTAATAATAAACCAAATAATATCTGCTCATAAATTACAGTGTAACGGAACCAATATGAATATGAATTATAAAAATAACTAAATGCTGTAATGCGAGTGTGTACGTGCGTATTTTACCTTGCGATTGCCGTGTGCCACGTGTAGCGTGGCATACTGAGTGCAGTCGACCAATAAAACAATATTAACCAATATACTTTCGTTCATCCAATTATACGACTTCGACAACACCCACACAAACAATCCTCGCATGAACTTCAGAAAGTTAAAAAAAGAAATGTTCCATTAAAAACTAAGATTACCAACTCCTCATCAGAATGTAATACTCTGGTATCTGGTATCTACTGGTATCTTATTCCTCATAGCATAAAGCATGTGTG
This sequence comes from Mixophyes fleayi, assembly GCF_038048845.1. Classification (NCBI taxonomy): domain Eukaryota; kingdom Metazoa; phylum Chordata; class Amphibia; order Anura; family Limnodynastidae; genus Mixophyes; species Mixophyes fleayi. The sequence goes on along the minus strand of NC_134402.1, from coordinate 96,172,480 downwards.
CATAAGCTGTATGCAGGTATTCATTTGTAAAGACTGTATACCACAGACAAAGAAAGGCCTATATTAAACTTTATCATTATGTATTTGATACTATGTAACAGTTGTTTCAGTGACTGGGCACTGATGTGTTACGGGGGCATTACATGTGTGTGGAATCCCCATACACCCGAAGGCAACCTATATTGTCCTAGAAATTCTAAGACCGTTAAACTGAACAACCAACAAACTACAGTAAAGATTGGGTCAGGGCCTTGTAATTCAAGCTGTATTATTATTGTTGACTTGTAAGTCGCTACAGTGCTCCACAGAGCAGGACAGCGTAACAGGACACACAGAAAAAAAGAGATATATAAGGTAGACAAAATAAATGCAGATGTGATAAATTACATATTGATTATTAACTTTGTGCACTGCAGGGTGAAAACCTGAGCTAGTAGGAAGAAATATACATGATAATCTCTGTTGCATCATATTATCATTTAAAATTGTTGCCACCTGTGTACTGTGAGAAATAAATCTGGATATATTAATGGGTTCTTTTCATGAGTGTGACTAATCAAAGGCGTGATGTAACTTTTGTGCTTGTCCGATGTGTCTGCCATTTGTACATACACAGAAAAACAATTAACCCATCACCCACTTTAGTTTTTTAAAGTGTTCTGCAACTAAATGTACAAGAACTTGTTTTATATTCTAGTTCATAGGGCAACTAAATTGAAATCTCAGGAAGTTAGATTCATTGACATAATACAGGGCCGTTCAAGAAACTGTAGAGCAAATTTGGGCAACCCATGGTGGAGGTTGGCATAGCATGTTGGGACCATAAGGCCCCTTGCTGTAGCGGCCAGCAAGGTACGTTTGTTTGCATGAAACCCTTTTAGAGAATCTGGTTGCACAGCGCTGACATAAAGCACTGAATTTTCAGCAGCATTTAGGTCAGAGATGGGTAAACTGATAATACTTCAAGTGCGGCCCTCCAAACTGCAAAAGGGCCGCACATTACAATTCATTTCAAGAATGAAAACACAGCCCTGATAACGGCCCTGGCACCCCCACATCACTCATTCACAAATGCCCCCACATGTCTCTCTCTTGTTCAAAAAATTCCTCGGCATGCCGCTCAGACCTCCCACTTTATAACAAAGCCGATAATAAGTCAGTTCAAGGCAGCCGGCTGGAGACCACATGGGGAAGGCCGCTTGTTGGTCCCTGATGATTTAGGCTGTCATATCAGTCACTATGAGTGCAAGCATGTTGATATTCTTTGGCTTTGCACTTAGAAAAACAATCCTGCAATTTACAGTTTAGCACCTCATCATATCTGATATATTTTGTCCCTACAAACGGTTGTGTACAGAGTGACTCATTACTTTTTGTACAAAACACTACAAATTACATCATAATGGGAGTGCTGATACAGTATGTAGCCATACTGTGCAACCATTCTGTCTTCTAATACCGATACATTTCAGGACTCTGTCACATTGTAGAGTTGTGTGCGGCTGCACAGAAAGGAGTCACACAATGTTTTTCTGGAACAATAAATGAACTTGCAACCTCACAATATATACGGGCAGCCTAGCTGGATTGTTTATGGACTCTAACTGGAAATGAAGAGGGAGGCTTGTCAATGACTAAAAGTTATTTAGCAACAATTACAACAAACTATAAATAGGAAGGATTTATAACCAAGAATATACGTAATCCAAACTATAGATGTATGTTCTGCAAATTAAACTCATTGCAAGGTTCAATATACTCTTGTCTATTTAATAATATATTCACATCTTTAGTTTCAGTGATGTTTTTTATTATTATGCTTTTCTCTAATATATTACTATATTATATTATTAAATCATATTAACTAATCCTCCATAACCAGTAGCAGGAGTGATTATACAAATGTACTACCCAATATAGCATAAAAAGCTAATGTAGCTGAATGTGTATTGTTTCTATAGATATATTTCCAAAAATATATTAATATTTTGTTTAAAATGAGAGATAAAGTGGAGGAATGAAAGGCCCCACACAACCTATTGAGGTTAAAGTAAATGAATGAGCTGGTGATTTGTTGCTCTTACCGGATGCATTTGTACACGTAGTTTGTCAGTGTAACACTGAGGTATGGGCCTCATTCAGGAACTAGGCCTGATATGGAAGTTATTGTGAACAGATGAATGGAAAAAGGCTTTATTGCCTTGCAAGAATAGCTACTGATGATGACAACTGAAAGACCACATTAGGAAAAAGTCTGCAGATAGGATAATAATAGTAACAGGAGCTGGCGGGTAATGTACACTTGATCTTCTCAATCACATCCCCTGCATGTAATGCTGAATGAGTGTGTGCAAATATTATTACAGTGGAAAGTATGTTTTGAAGAAATAATCTTTATTTAAATTCTTGCATAGCAATTATTATAAAAACCTTCCACCACAAAAGTACATTTGTTCTTGTTATTTAACAGGTGTTGTTAAACTTCAATTTGTCTCAACTCATGACATGACCCATACACTCAGATGGCGGCGTTCTCTATAAATACAGATATATGGTAGTGGCATAATAACACCGGTAAAATGAAAACTTTTCTAAATAACACATTAGACGTGTCTGGCAGATGATATAGAAGCTGTTTCAATGTAGACCATGTTGACTAAGTTGTGCTATTCCATTCCAGACTCCAAATTAGAGATGTTCACTGACCCCCGTGTTTTGCTTTTGTTTTTAGATCTGGATCACCGTCGTGTTTTGGTTTTGTTTTGCTATTTTGTTCAAAAATCAATGTTTTTGTGCCTAAAATAATCAAATTTAGTGCTCCACTTGTTTCTTGGATAAGTAATGGAATTGTAAAGCTAATAAATTATCCAAAAAACAGTTTAATTCCTTTAGGCCTTCATTAATTCTACACACAAACCATATTGTCTTCCTCTCCATCTATGCATATTGGCAATGCAGCCATCGTCTTTGGGTGTATATTACACCCTACACTTATAGTTAAATATGTAAAGAAATGGACAAAGGCAGTTTGGTTTCTGTCTCTATAGCCCCCCCTCCACTTGTAGTTGAATAGAAAAAAAGCAGCCTGCATAGACTGAACAATATAAAAAAATTAATGGACCAAGGTAGTTTGGTATCTGTCTGCATCAGATCCCCTCTCTACTAGGAGTAAAATATAAAAAAAGCACCCTGGATAGACTGAACAATATAAAAAATAAATGGACCAAGGTAGTTTGGTGGCTGTCTGTGAACCTATCATTATCCTCTAATGCCTTACTGTTTTCTTGTATCTCGGGTTTCCCTCGTAACAGTAGTTGTGCACCACTTTTAGACTGCAAATTACTTGGTCTTGCTTGCTCACGAGTGACCTTACAAGAAGAAGGCTCAGTAATATTTTTAGATCTGGCAGTAATAGAGAAAGGCGAAGGCCTCGATCTTTCTTTGCCACACTGCGTTTGTAGAATGGCATGTTGGCATTTTTTTTTTATCGGCAGTTAACTTTTCCTCAGTTACACTTCTTTTTTGCTTCAACACGGTAAATTTTTTATGGGTGTGTATTTTTTCCTTGATTTAAAAAGACTATGTACTTTTACATCGGCTTTCCCAGATGACGTACTGGGAACACTACCATCAGGACTGGTGACAGAACCTGGTTGCTGATTCTGCTCATATGTGGACTGCTTTGAATCCATTTTAATGAGCCCAAAGTACTTGTAGTGCAAAATATTGTGTTATATAGATACTGCTGACAAAGATGACTTTTTTTTGACAGCCAGAAAAATTTAGTGTAAAACACTGGGGAATATGAGACACCCCAAAAGCACTTGGAGCGCCCAACAAAAAAATAAAAACCTCCTCTATCCTCCTCTAATAATTGCAAATGGTATTAATATTGTAATTGTAGAGATTAGGATAGAAACAGTTATGTGTACACTAATTGCTCTGTCACTTCGCTAATATAGCCTGTGCCCTAACCCTGCTCTCTCCCTCTGTCAAATGGCGATGGATTGCTGTGGAGGCTGGTATTTATGATTTTCAAATCTCGCGAGAACCGAGCTCAGAAATACGAATACGTCACGATGACGTTTTGCCTCAATTTCGATTACGAATGGGCGGGAGAGTACCGAGCCTACTCTGCTCGGTACTCGGATAGGCTAAATTCGGATGGATTTGGATCTCGGAGAACCGAGTCCGCCCATCTCTACTCCAAATACACCAAGACCTATGCTGCACTTGCAGCGCACATTAATGTGATAGCACGTGGCCAATACCCATGAATAAGGTTTAATGTGTTCCCATCCCCCTACAGGTGCTTTATAAAATAACAACATTTAGTGATAAAAAGCAATAAAAGGTATGTGTTGGTACAAGAACTGCACTCCTTGAGAGACATGGACATATATATCTACGGTGTGAATCAAATAAGGCATATCGTTTATAACTGTCTAAATACAGCACCAAAACCTGTACTGTGCTGACACACTACAAAATAAAAGTAAGAAAAAAGACTAAAGATTTGTGTAAAAAAACCCTAATGTCCCTACTGCATAACATACGGTGAGTTATTATATATGTGTTTAAAAAAGATACATATGTAGTATAGCAGAGATACAACAGATAAACAATGATATATGTGCTTCTTACAAGGTATACAATGTTTTTGCTTTCTCCATTGGCTAAGTACTCCCGTACCATTCATAAAACAACAAGTTTGGATTTATATGGCGATCCTATAACATGTATTCTTGGACAAGTAACCTCTGCAAACACACAACCGCTTTTATGGAAGGGCTGGTGTCACTAAAGGCAATCACCCTGGTATGTGGGGTTTGATAGTTGACCTTGATTTTATCCATTAATAAATCTCACTGTAAATCTATTTACTGCATGTCATGAGAAGGGTGTTTTATATTTCTTCATAGTAAAATAGCATTCAGTGCTTTCCTTTCATTGAGATTAAGGCAGTCATACTATAAGAATTACTGAAAGCATGATGGCATTAAATGTAACGTGTGTTTAGTATATATGTTCTAAAATCAGCACACCTGTTAACCTGGAGAAATGTACCCCAAGCGGCAGACATAGTAGTGGTACATAATCTGGCAGTGCTGTGTCAATACTGAGAGGTAGCTGACAGTTTATTTATGTGCTGATTCTTTTATTAGTTTTAAATAACTGTAAATTCTAAGGTGAGTGCTCACAGTGTGCCCTCGCTGTGTTCTCTATGAGAGCTTGCTTTCATAATTGGAAAATGCTTTAGGCCACATAGGAATCCATAGGGATGGCGACATGGCCACTACAGTGAGTAAGTCTGGTTCAGTGTTTCAGACTCCATTGGGAAAGTAGTGGTCCTGTTTTTACAGCAAAAATACAATTGTGTTTGACTCCTTTGTACAATTGTACATAGAGCATGAGGTCTCATTAAAACATCCTAGTTTAGACAATAGCTATTTTATATGTTAAAAAAAGCTTCTACATATGGTGTCTGGGTCAAGTAAATTGCACCACTGGTAAAATGTTACCAGCTCCTGTTCATGTAAACAGGTCAGGAAAATAGCATATGTACATTTATATTTTTTCATTGTCTTCATCCTGGACAATAACTCAGTCACTGCTGAGCGTCACTCCTTCTCTCACTATAAACATTCCATACAGATACTCAGAACTCATGTACAACCATCTTGTTCTATACAGGTTTGTCTATTTATTTAATTCTGGTTTTCATCCTTCTAAAATATAGGGCCTACAATTTATCAGACTTTATTCCCCTACAGAGCACTAGCTTTCATGTCTGCATATCTTTTTATTTGTTTGAAACTGTAGCAGGCCACCCGCAAGAATCCCAAAAATAAATTAATGTCCGGAGTCTTTGAACGTTCTACTTTCCCACCTTTTAACAAGCTTTATTTATTGGACTCTGTTACATTTTCTGCAGTCTTCTCAGTTAATTGATATTAAGCTTAGTAAAAAAAATGTTGAGTAAATAGCAAGAATCATACATTATATCAGCTATCCCCAGCCATTAAAATGTCTCAGTGTACTGTAAATATTTGAAGCAAACAAATGAGAGTGCGCACACAAACAAGCGTAGAGGAAATCAGACGTTATCTTCTGCTCTTCATAAAGAGCTCTAAGTCCATAGCCAGCGACGTCCTCTGACATCAGTGCTTGTCTCATCTTCTCAAATCCTCACATATTCTGAATTTGTTTCTGCTGATGTCCAATGTTACGTAACAGATAGCAGTTACAATAACACACAAAAAAGCAAGCCATTTTTTTTTTTTTCAAACTCCTGAAGCATTATAACATTTCCCCTTGTCATCCTTATTCAATGGACAAATGTAAAAACATGATTTGGTTGTTTGAGGCACACTATCGTCCTATAACACTTTGAAGGCACTAGTGATTCAAGGAAATCTTGTTTTCTTAGGCAAACTTGAATCCATAAACAAGCAGAATAAAAAAGAGATCAGAAAAGTGAGTGATACTTATGTGCCATAAAAAACAAAATATTTATTCCTGCTATTCTATGTTCTAGACGGCTTACTTACATATATATTTAATGTGCAGTTTAACATGTGTCTATCAGGTTAGCTGAAGGCGTGTCTGACTTGTTACATGATGAGAAACTGCTGTCAGGTGACAGCTTTGGCTCCCGGTCACTTCCTCTTATGGCTTCTACATAAAAGTTCCCACGTATCCAATCTACAGGTCGTCGCTCTCTACCAGTGCCGGCTGCAGGTGCACTGGGTTTGCTTCTGGTAAGAAAGCTGCTTTGATGTCCAGCCCTTGGTCAGAAAGTGCTGCATAGCGACTAGTGGAAAGCCGTACTTTCCTTGTCTTGGGAGTGTGTGATTGTTGCCACTGAGCTGTGAAGAAGCAGAAAGACGAAGGTAGTTGTACAGTAGGTGTAGAGCTCATATCATTCTACATGCACAAAGAGAATGGACTTGCAGTGTTTTATATCATTTTGTGACGTCTGAGAAACTGTCCAATGTGATCTTGTAAAAAAAAAAAATATGCAACTATTTGTATGATAGATGTAGTATAAAATGCTCAGTGTTAATACCTTGACACAACTTATAACCTTTATTGTTAAATTCTTAACTATACTTAACTAAAATAACCACACGGACACAGTATATGCGAAAGGTTCAGCAACGTGCGGCCATTAAACGGTAGCACCTTCGATTAGTCACTAACTGCACCGCTCTCCTACCCACCGCTGAAACCCTTTAACGGGTTATCAGCCCGCCATATGAACCCCTGACCACTGAAACTAACTGCCCATAAATCTGCAATATAAACAATTCTAAACCTTGATTATTTAAGTGGACCCCATCAGGGTGAAAAAATTGAGTATCCCTTACGGATATCCATGGGTGTGGAACTACTGTACCCCCCAAAGCAAGGACTACTTTGCAGCTTTGTTGGTCTTTCTTAGTATGGACTGCATTTTGGGAGCAGCAATTGTAACTCTCCAGTTGATACGTGGAATAATATGTGACCAAAACCATTTAATCTCTGGCCACTTCGCATGCATAGCTTTAAAATCTTCCCTCATGTTTATAATTAATTCCAGTGATTTAGCTTGCCCTAAATCGTTACCTCCAGCATGCACACCTACAATATCAGGGGAACCGTGACTATTAATTTCTTCTTCAAGTAGGGTTTTAATCGAAAGCCATCTAAGGCCCCTTTTTCCCACCCATTTTATATCTACTGGGCTGGAAAATAATGCCCAATCATAGGCCAAATTGTGTTTTTCTGCCCAAAAAACATATGAGTGGCCTAAAACCCATATGGTTGTCTTCCTGTTCACAGCACCTATAACCAAAGAAACATGTTTCACTTATTAGAACCATTTAATAACTATTTCAATTAGAGCAATGTAAGTATTTAGTAAGTTAAATGAAGGGGCTGACCCCTACACACAGCAGTAGATCAATTCTCTATATAAGTTCTTTAATTCGTGTAACCAAGCGTGTCCGTCTTAATCTAAAATCGGCTTACTAGTATTCCTGGAAATGTCACTCCAAGTAAAATCATTAACGACCGGACAGCTTTACCAAAGAACCTTATGCTACTATGCCCATGTGGGAAATATAAATATCTAATATGTTAAAGGGGACTGATCTCTGCATACAACAGCAGATCCAATACTTATATGAAAGTTCGTTTGTGAGGACACCGGGGTTAGAACCAAAGCTCACTAGATACCCTGTCCTCTAGGTTCACAGGTCACACAGGTAAGGAGACAGGAAAGAAATAATAATCCCTTTTATTAAACAAAGTGTACACACTTAGTAAAATACAACAGTGCTCCCCAAGGAGAAACTTGTGCCCCCACCAAATATATCAAGTGTCAGAAAATCACCAGTGCAAGTAAAAACTCCCCAACAAAGTCCCCAGCAGGTTACCTCCAAGCACAGAGTCCTAGCAGGCCCAAACTCCTGATAATAAAATCCACAGCTGACAATCCAAGTGGGCCACGGTTTCTGATCCTTAAGGTGGGTCTGTGTATCTTTCTGATCCCAGCCGCTCGGCCAACTCTCCACCAGCTTGGTGGGACCCTGGGTATAGTCTCCCTACCGATGTAGGCTCACCAATTCCCCAGAATCTGCGAGTGTCTCCCGATGGAGTGGTAACAGAATCAGTCCTAGAGGTACACTGTCCGATCTCTGTCAAGAAGCTCCTGCCTTAAGCATTCCTTTAAGGCCCTGCGAGAATATGGTTACTCTCCAACAGTCCAAGTCCTCACTGTCACAAGATTCTCCAACAACTCCCTTTTGTCCCTTCCACAACCCCCCACTTATTGTCCTCTTCTGATTGGTGGTGTGGAGAGTTTGGGTGGTAACAGGGGTGGAAATAGTGCATGACATCAGTGGTCTCCCCCCTGCGGTGATGGTGCCATTCGGACTGTGTTGCAGACTTGCTAGAACAATAGTTAGCAAACAGGGAGAGACCCCCTCCTGATTTTAGATAAGGTCCTGACCCTCCTCTTTTTAACCCGTTCCACTACTTTTTGATGTCACAGGGTCCACAGCTGATTCACACTTCCTGTGAGCTGCCTCTCCCCTCCCTCTCTGGACACCACAGCAATAACAGATCTGGCCACCGGGCGGCATTTAATAACAGAGTGGGCCATGGTTGTTCAGTTGGCCCACTGAGGACAGACCGGGTTGGCAGGATATTCTCAATATAAGGCCCGGGTCTGTCACATCGTTAAATATACAAAACCAAGCATGTCCATCCTAAATCTAAGATCGCTTTACTAATCCGACTAATGTCATTGGATATATAACCAAGCGAAATCCTTACCGATCGAACAGCTTTATCAAAATGAACTAATATCATTGTTTATTGCAATAACGACCAAGCAGCCACAGAAATAATGTGATGCTTTAACTTGTAAATACTAACTCAGCCGCACAGGCTGCTAATAATCAATCTAATCGTGACACGTGAATGTGGGAGGGAGGGTAGGGGAAGTTAGCCCATATGTAGGACAAAAAAACCGAGACACCCCGGAGGCCAATAGCCAATCAGGCCTTTATCCAGGAGAAACGGGGAAAAAAATCCCCTCATGTCCTCGTTAAAAGCGACAAGCAGCATAGCCATGGGTTAACGAGTTGGCGAGGCAAAAGCCCATTAAACTAGGATTGCGGGCGAATATAAGTTTTATAGGCCTTGGATTTCCAACGGCCAATAGCCTGAATGTCCGCAGGGGAAGCACCTTTCTCAGCTGCAGCTGTAGCCACCCCGATTCTAAATGAATGGGTACCATACAAGGACGGATCTAATCCGATATAGCTTAATGAATGTTTAAATAGGGCATTAAACTGAAATTTAGAAAGCGGTGATCTATCTGCATGCAGTAGCCACATATCCCCTCCTTTAGGACGAATCAGAGAAAATTTTGAACACAATATCACCGGACAAATGTTTGAATCTTCGTGTGTACATATGTTGAACCACTGTCCAGGCTTAAACTGATTGGTTTTTGATTGGGTCAACTTACAAGAAACATGTGTAGAATTAATATGTGTGTGCTTAGCCAATAAAGCATTTCCAATATCGGTGTTAGATCGTGCCACTAGTTTGCTTATTCTAAAAGCCCCATGGAAGGCCATACAAAAAGCTGTACTAAATAACAATGCTTCATATGGATTTGAAGCAACTGATGAAAGTGCCCCTACCAATTGTTTCAATACTTCAATGGAAATGGGACACCTAGAGTCAGCCTCTACTGGTCGTTCCCTCACCCAACCTTTCAACGCTTTAGAAATCATGAATCCTTTTGTTGGGTCTGGAAACCCATGCAGGCGTGCCATAAATGAAATGCCAGCAAGTGTAAACGCCATATTAGATTTAGTATAACCCTGTAAATATCTGTTCCACATGAATTCTAAGATGGGTTCATTCTGACCTGAGGGAAAAGCACCCGGGCATGTGTTCAGAAATAATTGCCATTGTTGTCATGAAGCACGATAAGATCGTCTAGTAGAAGGGGCCAATGAAGCTTCTGCCAGGTCCTTTATACCGACTCGACCATCTGCCAAGCGGAAAGAGGACAAGGAGTTCCAATTAAATTAGCGTGTGGGACAAGTGTTCTAAATAGACTCCACTGAAAACGAGATAAAGAGTCGGCTACCTGATTCTCTATTCCTGGGACATGTTTAGCCCGGAAAGAAATATCAAACTTTAAGCACAAAAGTACCAGTCTGCGCAAAAGATTGACCGCAGGTAACGAAGTTGACTTTTGTTGATTAATGGCCTGGACTACACCTAAATTGTCACACCAAAAAAATTACATTTTGGCCCGACAAACTACTGGACCACAATTCAAGGGACAATACTATTGGAAATAATTCCAATACCAATAGATTTTTAACTAAACCGTTTTGTCTCCATTCCATAGGCCAAGAGGAAGCACACCATTCCCCTTTAAAAAAGGCTCCGAAGCCATAAGCTCCGGAGGCATCTGTATGGAGCTCTAATTCTAAACTAGCTACAATAGGAGACTGCCAAATCCGCACTCCATTAAAATCTTTTAAGAATGTGGACCAGATCCGAAGGTCATATCGGATGTCCATGGCTAAACGAAGCCGAGCATGAGGCTTCGTTAAACCCGCTGTAGCTAATTGCAACTTTCTGCAGAAAATCTTTCCCATTGGAATGACTCGAGCAAAGTTCAATAATCCTAACAATGATTGTATCCCCTTCAAAGGACTTGTGTCTGAACTTAAAACTTCTGAGATAACGAAAACTAACTTATCAATCTTTTCTTTGGGTAGACGACAACATCCTGCTGTGGTATCGATTTCAATACCCAAGAAAGACAAACAATCAATAGGGCCTTCAGTTTTGTCATGGGCTATTGGTACTCCCATAACGGTAAAAAGAGATTTTGCCGAAAACAATACGTCTGCGCAAACTGACGATGCGGCTGGGCCAATGAATAAAAAATCGTCTAAATAATGAGCCAGGCCAACGTGGCCTGTTCCTGCTTGTATACACCAATGCAGGAAAGAACTAAAATATTCGAAATATGCGCAAGATACCGAACATCCCATTGGAAGACAGCGATCAATATAGTAGCCATCTTGCAATTTAAAACCCATGAATCTGAAAGATTCTGGGTGAAGGGGAAGCAATCTAAATGCTGATTCTATGTCTATTTTAACTAACAGCGCACCTTTCCCAAATGATCTAACAAGCTTTAATGCCTCTTCGAAAGACTGATAGCTCACTGAACTGTGTCTCTCGTCAATGGCATCGTTCACTGAAAAACCCGGGGGATGAGACAGGTGTTGGATTAAACGGTATTTACCTGCCGTTTTCTTTGGCACAACACCAACAGCGGACAATATTAAATCCGCAAAAGGAGGTAAGTTAAATGGGCCTAACATACGTCCCAGGGTGACTTCCTTATTAACTTTATCCCACAATACTTTGGAAAGAAGAGACGCTGATTTAAATTCCGACCATCACTAGACCGCACCAGTCCAACAATAGGCAACCTAAAACCATCAGTAAAACCATTGTGGAGAAATTTGGCATGCAGGGTGTCTGGATAGAAACCCAACCATCTATATAGACAATCCAAATTAACTGGTGAAGGAGCCTTGTGCAGCAGCTCCTGACATGCCCCGACCCCTTCCACGGGTCGCTGTATTCCTTGTACAATACTTTGCTGAATGGGCATGATTCTCCTCTGCCGCAGGTGGAATTGTTGAAAGCAAAACATCTATTCTGCTTCCTACGGGGGGCACTATACCCCCCAGTTCCTGGAAACCTATCATTTCCAAATTGACCCCCACCCGAAGGGCGCATAAGTTCCGACCAAGTTTCCATATCTTTACATTCAAATGGGATACGATCTAGCCCTTCAGCCTTCTCCCTAAAGCTCTCATCATATCTCCTCCATGCATTATGCCCATCTTTATTTGCCATTTCAGTTATCAAGTGAAGATAACGCCATACGTCAATTAGGGCTGCCGGTCTGGTATCTAAATAGCATGCCGCAAAAACACAGTATCCTGAAACCCAATTATTAAAGGAGCGAAACGCTTCTTCACCGATACCCCCTTTAGCACAAGCCGTGGCCAACTCTTTCTTACTTTTCTTTGTCAGTGAAAACATATCTACAAACACACCTTTTCTAATTCGATCTTTCATACATGGCCTCACACCTGTTAACAGCGCTGTATTGTCACAGCGTACCATGGGGCCACCTAACGCAGCTCGTGGAGCCATTGTCGCAGACGCTATCTTAGCTGGGTGACTCAAGTGATTTTTCAACAATCTAAGGAGCTTGCGCGAGCCTTGTTCGTCATCCGACGAATCGTCATCAGTAGATAACATAGGGGGACTATGTGTCTGTGTTCGTGACTGGTGCATAATTAAAAAATTATTCTCACCGACTGCAGTTCCCGAGATCCCTGGTCTTGGGGCGCATTGTCAGTTGTCCTATTTGCTTGAAGCGTTCTTTCTCCTATCGGTGCTCCTTGTGACGAGGACCCGGTTGCTTCTGCAACACTCGATACAGCTCCTTGACGTTCCTGTGTTACTGGGTGAGAGGATATGTTAGCCAACGGTACTGGATCAGATCTACCAACCCCTACTTGTCCTACACTATAGGCGGGTGTAGTTATATTGATACCCGTATTTATTCTAAAACCCGGGGTTGGTGGCTGAGGACCTATATTATCAGCTCCCAAAACAATATTACTCTGGCCAAAAACCTGTTGGGAGAATGGGCTTTGAACCTGTGAAGCTGTGTTAAAATAATCATGGGGCAGTCTCCTATCTTGTGGAGGATAGGGGGCTGACCACTGCGAGTCTGTATTAAGGTTGCTTTGCAAAGCAGGAGGTGGAAAGGGCTGGGACCATGCTGCGGGGGTATTAACATTTTCTATATTCTGCATTGTTGGGTGTGGGAATCTGTTCTGATTGGGTAACGGTGGGTATGGCATATTTATTACTGGCATTGCCACGTAATCACGGCGAGACCATGTATTGTCTGTACCAGAGGGTCTGAATGAGACATCATCCGATGAAGGATGACGTCCCTGTCACGATCCCTGGGTAGGTTGTGATGGTTGACTCCACATCATTTCATCTTGTGAGAATAGCAGGGGCGATTGTAACTCATACCTACGGGGAGCACCCAATGCCGCAGAAGTATTATCAATTATATGTGGGCATCCTCTACCTCTTGACCACCCCTCGGGCATGAGAGGTGGTAGTCTTAAAGGGGCATGATGGTGTTGGCCAGCTGTATAATAATGACCTGCTGGATTTGTTGAAGGGGTTAAGTTTATGTTTACCAAGCTGTCATTATTAAAATTACCAGCAGGGGGAGTTCCAGGGCTAAAAACACTAGTGTTAAGATGTCTATTAACATTTGCTGGAGCAACCATGTGCCCACTGACTTCTGCATACCTGTCACTTGCCACAGGTTTGTTTTGTACTAGGGGATTGTGTCTATTTCTAGTGCTTGAAGGAGAGGAGGTTCTACCCCTCCTCCCCCTTCTCCCTCTCTGCCTACCCAAGCCAACTGCCGATGGGCGCACAGCCCTCTCCGGTGCATGTGCCCTTCTCCCTCTGGCACTTCTATACAGCACCTGCTGACCGGAGTCTCTGCTGAGCTCCGGAGCAGATGCTGGACTTGTGAGCATATCGTCTGCGGCGGCATGAGGCTCCCCTCGGCCGCCCGCAGACTCACTAGTAGGGGATTCTGAAATGGCCACCGGACTCTGTGAAGGGGGGGGGGCTACCGCCACAACAGCGGTCACGGCTTCACCGCTATCTAGGTACCGGGCTGGGGGGGGCACCTGACGGCGGGGACGGGACATGACTGGGACAGTAATATTAATAAAGAAAAGGGGGGATATATACTATGGGACGGTGACTCTGGACAAAAACAAGGTGAGAGGGGGGGGGGGGGCGGATGGTGGGAGCTGATGACAGGACGGGCACTTGCAGGATGGACACTGAAGTAATTACTGACAGGAAAAGTGAGGTAAATTAACCAAATAAAGGCAAGAAGGTACAGGAAATTAAAGATAAAGATTAAAGATTTGAAATATAAGATAGAAAATAATTTATTAAAACACAATCCTTAGCTATCTCTGGAGATGCTTCCTATCCGCAGACCAGGAACCAAGAGAGGGCCAGCCCACTCCCCCAGTGTGATTTATCCCTTCACTAGCCCCTCCCCCTTTTAACTACGATTGGCTGGCAGTGATAATTATTTAACTCTTAAGGGCTCGTGTTGTCAACTATAACACAATATTTTAATTGCCCTCAGCTTAAGGCTTCACTTTAACAAAGCAAGGCAGGAGTTGTGATATGGTAAATGATTGTGTTCTCAACATGTAACACACATAAGACACTGTTTATTGTGGTAATTGCACACATATTGCATGTGTTTTATTTTCACTTCAGCTCAAAATTCTCAAATAATGCAGCACTTATCTGCAGCCTTAATTAAAACTATCCTTAAGAAAGTGCAAATCTGCTTTTGCACAGTTTAAATTTCATTCTGTGCTGTGTTTGTGTGGATGAACCTACTGTCATAGTACAGTGCATTACTATTATTATAAATTTTTATTTATAGGGCGCCACTAGGTGTCCGTAGTGCCGTACAGGGACAAACGATTACAATACGAGGTGAGACAGCACAGTACATAAACAATAAACACAGTAACACAAATAACTTATCAAGGGGTATGAACACCTCAAGGGGAGGTTCATAGTGTTTTTTAAAGCTGGGAGTCTACAGCACACGACTTGTTACAGATTATTATTACATGAACTGTTAGAGATTCTCACAATATACTGATCGGTTGGTCCTAAGTTATATAGCATATAACTGCTGACAGTGAGGGGACATGAGGGCTGCCTTTAACGCAGGAGACTATCTAGATGTGCCCATATCTTACACTTGCAGCCTGTTGTGCTTAGAGAGGCAGATCGGGGGCATTAACATACAAGTGCAGTACATTGATGGTTCCCCTTTCAGTAAGCTCAAAGCACAGCTGGAGAGGGCGGGGGAGGGGAGAGGGAAGATACGCATACAACGGAGCCCAAGAGGCAGGGCGCGGATGCCAGGGAGACCCCCAGAGGGGAGAGGAGGGAGTGAGAGGGGAGGGAGGTGGAGGGAACTGGAGGAGGGCTAGGTAGCTGGAGAGCAGAGTTAGAAGTGGTGGAAACAGGAGAAGAGATGGCCCTGCTCAAGGGAGCGTACAATCTAAGGGGTGGGGTAGACAGATAGAGAGACAAAGGGGAGAGAAGGAGGAACAAAGGCAGACTAAGGGAAGGGGAATGAAGGGGGAGAGGTAGAAGATAAGGTAAGAAGTTAAGTGGGAGACTGGAAGGCTTCAAGAAAAAGGTGGGTTTTTAAAGCCCGTTTGAAACTGGACAGATTAGGGGAAGTTCTGATGGAAGGGGGGAGCTTGTTCCAGTAGAGGGGGGCAGCGCGGGCGAAGTCTTGGATACACGCGTGGGAGGAGGTAATCAGGGGAAAAGGAAAAGGTTATTGAACAGCACCAAACAGGGGAAGGATATAGGAAGATTTCAAAGACTTTTAATATCCACTAGAGCACTGTCAAGCCCCTCAAAGAAATAGAAAGAATATAGTGTACAAGTTAACCCGTGCATGATACTCATGCATTCTAGTCAAATCAATCTACTTAAGGTGTTAAAAAGGTTCTTGTCATGCATTTGGGCCATAGCCCAGGCCTCCTCAGGGAAAGAGCATTACTTCCCGACATAAGCGCCCTTTTTTAACGTGGTTTTGTCCACATGTCACCACCTCATCATTCTTCTCCATCACCTCATCCTTCATTTTCATTGCCACATCTATCCAGATGTCTATCCAGACACAGGGATCTCTCTCAGCGGTCCTGAGTATCACACTCCTCTCACTCTGTCACCCCCGGCAACCACCAACCACTCCCCACTGTCACCCCCGGCAACCACCAACCACTCCCAACTGTCACTTCTCCTTCAAGAAATATATATATATATTTTTAAAATCTTTATAAACACTTTTAACAATTAACAAATTAAATTAACAAATTAAAAACATCTTAGTATACCAAATTTCAGCCCTTTCTGAATTTTTTTCCCCACACACACTAAGAATTTAGTAGGTCAGTGTATAACTCCGCCCAGCAGGTGGCGCTGCAGCTTGGTTTTATTTTTTTCACACACACACAGACAGACTAACACACGCCACTAGACATTTATATTACAGATGGTGACAGAATTCTATAACAAAGACTGGAGAGGTTGTACGTGAGACAACAATAGTACAAGCACTTTACAAAACCGCTTTATGGAAGATTGTATGGTCTCATGAGATCAAGGGATAGATTTACTAAACTGCAGGTTTGAAAAAGTGGAGATGTTGCCTATAGCAACCAATCAGATTCTAGCTATCATTTATTTAGTACATTCTGCAAAATGACAGCTAGAATCTGATTGGTTGCTATAGGCGACATCTCTACTTTTTCAAACCCGCAGTTTAGTAAATATACCTCCAAGAGTGAGCTTTTTGACCTAGAAACTAAGTTTGGTGAAAACCTAAAAGTGTGCATCATCCCCAAACACTATGTGAAGCATTGTGCCCAGAGCTGGGGAAGGTTTAGGTTTTTGTTTTTAGATGTAACGTTAAAGATGATTTTGTAATGATCAGTGGTATGAATTCCAGAATACATCAATTTTGATTCTATCATGTAAGAAAAAAATATGTGAAAAAATCTGAATGGGGTGAATATTTTTTATAGTCACTGTATGGCCAATTTCACAAGTCAACAAACACATCTATTCACACTCAGACTGCGCACAGGTATAGTCCATCTATACATCCACCCATCTGTTTATTAAATAGTGCTATAACAAGTAGTCGATACACACATATCACATAAGCAATACTAGGCAGTGCTTCATTTTAAGTCCAAAAAGTAATTACACAAACTTAAATAACTTATCAAGGGGTATGAACACCTCAAGGGGAGGTTCATAGTGTTTTTTAAAGCTGGGAGTCTACAGCACACGACTTGTTACAGATTATTATTACATGAACTGTTAGAGATTCTCACAATATACTGATCGGTTGGTCCTAAGTTATATAGCATATAACTGCTGACAGTGAGGGGACATGAGGGCTGCCTTTAACACAGGAGACTATCTAGATGTGCCCATATCTTACACTTGCAGCCTGTTGTGCTTAGAGAGGCAGATCGGGGGCATTAACATACAAGTGCAGTACATTGATGGTTCCCCTTTCAGATGTGTTTTATTTTGTGTTACACAGGTCTTCAAATACATTTGGTAGGACTGATTGCAAGTTTTGGAATTGATTTTGATTGCTGTACTGTGGAGATGGTGCCCGAGAAGCGGGCGAAGGTACCCGCCATCGCTGTGTCCCTGGAGGGACAGAAGACGTGCCTGGTGCCCGTGAAGGGGGTGAAGAGTCCCCTGGTAGCTGAGCCCTGCAAGCGGGTGAAGAAAGAAGGTTACTCACCCGTCCAGCGATCCAGCGGCGGTGAGTATGGCTTCTTCCTTGCAGGTCTTGTGCGCGGGGGAAGGATGAGCCAATCAGGGCTCATCTTTCCCCACTGGCCAATCAGCGGCCGGATGCGCAAGCCAATCGCGTCTCGCGCCCGGCCATTCAAAAGATTGGCGCCGACGCGAGCCAATCAGCGCTCGCGCCGGCTAATGACGTCACGCCGGCGACTATATAAGTCGCCGGGTGGCGCCATTTTGACAGAAGAGAGTCGGCGGCAGAGGGAGAAGGACGTCGTGGGACGTCCGGAGCAGAAGAAGGCCAGAAGCGGCGGAGATCGTCGGCGGGGAGCCCTTGTAAGGGCTGAGAGCGCCCCCGCCAAGCAGCCCTCAACAGCGCCGAACCGGAGAAGAGGCGCCGCCGGCTGGAGGGTCTGGAAGATCCGGAGAAAGAGGAAGAAGACGGCGTGGCAAGCTGAGATTCCTGCGCAGAGCAGGTAAGTGACTCAGCGTTAATTCGGGCACTAGGCCCGAGGCCACGGTCGGGCACAAGGCCCGTTGGCACAGAGTATCAGGGGCACAAGGCCCAGGGACTTGGGCACTAGGCCCCGATAAAGTTAGTGGGCCAGTAGGCCATTTTGATAACGGGGACAAGCCCCTGTTAGCTAGGCAGGGGGCGTGAGGGCCCCAGGTGTACAAGGGCACAAGGCCCTTAGGTAGTTAGTGGCTTAGAGGCCATAGGAAGGCCACAGGGCCTGGTTAGGGGCTGGTAGCCCATAGGCTATAAAGGGCACAAGGCCCTAGTAGATAGCTAGGGAGGCCACAGGCCTCGGTAGGCAGGGGCTAGGACCCCTAGGTAGCAGGGCACAAGGCCCGAGTTAGTGGGCTCAGAGCCCTGAGGTAGAGAGGGGGCTGAGGCCCATTAATCAGAGCGCAAGGCTCTGTTTGTAGCTGGGCAGAGGCCCATGGTGTGAAGGGCAGACGGCCCTGGTGGTGATGAGGTAGAGGCGTGGGAGCCTCGTGAGTGTAGGCGCGGTCCTGTGTGAGGTGAGCACACGTGGTTAGGAGGTACAGTAGAACGGAGGCTCCTGTGGTGCTGTAGCAACCGGCTGGTTGGCTAACAGCGGTGTGCTCTGGTAAGTAGCTTACAAAGTACTGTATATTGTATTCTGTCTGTGCGGCGGGTATTGTTGAATTACAGTATTTTGGGTGTGCTATGTAATTGTGTCCAGGGGCAAGACGTCAGGCCCCCATTAAAGGTAGGCTCTTGTTCCTGTGGTTTCCTGTGTTAACCCGTGCTGTGAGGACAAGTGTAGTTACCAGCATACACATAGTCAGGGGAGAACACACGTAGTTTTCCTGTCCCGTAGGTCCCCGGGGTCACACTGGTACCCAGAGGGGGTGGCTGAGTGAGTTGGTGGCAGTGCAGCACACCTTGAGGCAGTTCCAGGGACGGCCGTGGTTCTGATCAAGGGTCCTCAAGGCCGGTTCCGTGCAGGTGGACCTGTGGTTCCGGACGTAGGGACACGTGTGAGATACCCGTGTACAGGCAGTCGGGCGGTTCAGTTCGATCGGCTGTTCCGTGCGGCAGTCGGCCCACGGGTTAGTGTGCTGTTCTACTGAGCCTCAGCCGGGCTTAAAGAACCGGTCCTTAGGGTTTGTGGGTGACCCCATAGCAAGAAGGCAGCTTCTTGGTACGACCTGGGTGAGGGGGTTAGGAACCGCCCTCCGGTTTAGTCCGTGAACACCGGCTGGTGTTCCCTGTAGTGTGTAAGTGAGCAGTTCCGTTAGTGCACCACACCTAGTTAGTCATAGTGGTTTGACTTAGTTGCGTTGCCGACCATTAGAACGTTGTTAGGGTCGGGTCACTGTTGTAGTCAGTCCAGTTTTGTGGGTGCCATCTTAGTCTCACTGAGAGCGTAGAGGGAGGCTGTGTGTTCTTGTCATCCGCAGGAGTCGGGAAGGTGCAGGAGAACCGGATCGGAAGTGGGAGTGTCCCGGTGAGTATCACGCTCGATTCCTCCTTTCGGTTAGGCCCTCACCGGCAGGTGTGTGAGGTACTTGAGGCGGGATTAGTCCTCGGACTAGTCTTGGCCTTCAGTGCCTGTAGTCCCCCGCGTCTTGGCAAGAACAAAGTGAGGAGGCGGCAAGTGAGCTTGGACTGACCGTGTCCTCGTTCTTTGCCATGGTCTCGGACAGCCCTTACCTGGTAGGCACGGCCGTAATCTCTGTCTCTATCTTAGAGGGACGTGATTGGAGGTGACTGCGGCTGCGGATCTGCTGGGATTGGATCGCAGCTGGGATATTGGAAGCGGACTGGAGGTGACCATCGTTTTCAGGGTAGGTTCTTTTGTGTTGCGTCTGTCCCTGTTTTCCCCGCAGGGGGCGTTACAGTACAGCAATGGTGATGTTTTGGAAATGACAGTCAGATAATAATACATGGTTATATGTTGCACTGTGATCAGTAAATTAATATGTATATCCATATACCTGCATATTTTCTGTTATTACTTTTGTGCTGAGATACACTTATGTTCCCAGAACAAAACTGCACATAATAAACATCATTAGCTCAGAAAGTAGAAAATAAAACTTACTGTGAACATCAAGTCTTGCAGTACAGGATACGATGCCAGCCTCATTTTTTGCTGATACAGTCTACCAGGCGGCATCCTCTTTGGTGGCACCTTAATTTAGTAGGCAGAGGTAACCATAGTTATCTTGATGCATGCTGGGAAAAGAAAGATAATAGTTACCCCCTGATACAAGAAACATGTTCAGGCTTGAAATGAACAGAGGTTAATATCATGTAATAAAATATATCCTAGTTGGATTTATTTCTAGTCTATTATCCAGTGAATATAAAATAAGCCATATAAAAATAAACGCACTAATATTAGTGAGAAGGAGCTGTAACATTCGTTGCAAAAGTAAATGATAAAACACTTGTTTGCCAATGCTGACAATTGTGTGTATCCTTGTGTATGTAAAATATATTTTATTACAAACTATATATAATATCCCTTTAAAAAGAACATGTATATAAACTGTGTCTTTCCCTGAGATTACATGTATTAATGCCAACAAATCATCATAGTGACAATACCAACCTGACTCGTTCTGTGTTGTACGTCAGCGAATCATTTTCTTTCTTCCAGAATATTTGTGGAGGAGGCATCCCAGCGACACGGCACTCCAGTCTCACTGGGTATCCTTCAGCCACACTTGTGTTTTGAAGTTTATCTACAAACACTGGTGGTTTGTGGGCATCTCTCGCTGTTGGGAGGCAGAAAATAGCCATAATTATCAACCACAATATTTAATCAGATTAAATTGCATCACTGACATGATCCTATCGGCAGTACCGTAACTAGACATTTTAGTGCCCTGGGCGAAACAGAATTTGGTGCCCCTCCCCCTATGTACCTTTATGAGAGTAGATGCCGCTTCTCAGCGGTTAAGCATCGCCGGTGTCTTCTGTCTGCTGGTGTCTTATGCTCCGTTGCTGCTTAAACGGATTCTGGAATGTTGGGGGCCTGTTTGGAAAAGAGATTGTTATTACTGACCTCCTGGAAAGTTGAGCAGTGAGTGAAGAATCTAGGTCTCCCTCCCCACAACCAGACAGTAGCTTTTTCTGTTTATAAACGAACCTCCTTCCACCCAATCAGCTCCAAAATCTAATTAATAGAATTTACAGTAAATGTCTATTTTCCCCCATATAGCCCCAACATCAAATTAATAAATAAGCCTCCCCAACCAGTTCTGACATTAAATTAATAACATTCCCATTTAATAAACAGACATACCCCACACATCAGCCCATACATTAAATTAGTAGCATTCCCATCTAATTAATAGACCTACTTCACCCCTCACCAGCTCCCACCATTAAATTAATAGCATCCCCATTTAATGGGGATGCTATTGATTTAAGCCAAATTATTCCTCACCATACCCAACATTAAATTAAAAGCCTACATATGTAACAAACAGACTCTCACCATCCCTGACATAAAAATAGTAACATTTCCATTTAACACAAATCCTCATTCCCCATCAGCCCCACAAATTATGGCTTCAAATTGAATAGTAATTATTATTATATAATTAATATTTTCTCTTCTCACCAGACCCCCCCTCCATTCACTCCAGACACCCTTCTCTCCAGACCCCTCACTCCTTCTCCCCAGACCACCTCCTCCCTCCTTTTCTCCAGACCCCCCCCCTCCCAGACCCCTCACTCCTTCTCTCCAGACCCCCCCCAGACCTCTCACACCTTCTCACCAGACTCATCACTCCTTCTCTCCAGACCCCCCCCCCCGCCAGACCACTCACTCCCCCTTACCAGACCCCTCACTCCTTCTCTCCAGACCCCCCCCCCACCCAGACCCCTCAATCCTTCTTTCCAGACCCCCCCACCCAGACCCCTTACTCCTTCTCTCCAGACCCCCCCACCAGACTCCTCACTCCTTCTTACCAGACCCCTCAATCCTTTCCAGACACCCTCCTCACCAGACCCACCCACCATTCATTCCACACACCTTCCTCTCCAGCCCCTGCTTCTGTCCTCTCCAGCCCCTGCTCCTGTCCTCTCCAGCCCCTGCTCCTGTCCTCTCCAGCCCCTGCTCCTGTCCTCTCCAGCGCTCGCTCCTGTCCTCTCCAGCCCCTGCTTCTGTCCTCTCCAGCGCTCGCTCCTGTCCTCTCCAGCCCCTGCTCCTGTCCTCTCCAGCCCCTGCTTCTGTCCTCTCCAGCTGATGATGGAGTGCTTGTAATTATTTTGGAAGAACTTTCAGCTTTTCCCAAAACTTTGCCATGAACTCTCGTCAAATGGCGTAACATAGACGAGGTTCCAAGATGGTTAAGGTCCCTCCCTCGACTGATTGTGGCTTGACATACACTACAAATGGCTATACAATTGTTGTCTGGATTTGGATAGATATAATTCCACACATAAGAAGTGGATTTTTTTGTTTTATGCCCAGGCATGACAATGGCCTTTTTCTTGTCACGTGCCAGAACTGCTGCCACTGGTGCAGGACTTACACAAACAACCTCATCCTCATCAACATCCTCATTAGCGTCCTCGTCGCCTACACAAATCTCCCCCTCATCCTCTTCTAATTTCAAAGTGGCATCCTCAATTTGTGTATCACTGGCTACACTCGGGCTTTTCAGGCACACATCAGCAGAACTGCTGAAAGGGCCCTTCTTTATGGGTACACAAACAGAATGCTCACAATTAGACATACCACTGGTGGATGGACTCTCCACAGGGATTGGTGTCATTTCTGATTCAGAGCATACATTTTCCTCTAATGCCTTACTGTTTTCTTGCAGCTCGGCTTTGATGCGTAACAGTAGTTGTGCACCAATTTACACTCCAAATTACCTTACAAGAAGAAGGCTCAGTAACATTTTTTGATCTGGCACTAATAGAGAAAGGTGAAGGCCTCATTCTTTCGTTGCCACTGCGTGTGTAGAATGGCATGTTGGCAATTATTTTTGGTTTTTTGCCAGCACCTGCTTGCTGATTCTGCTCATATGTGGACTGCTTTGAATTCATTTTAATGAGCCCAAAGCACTTGTAGTGCAAATTATTGTATTAGATAGATACTGCTAAAAAAATATGCCTTTTTGTGACAGCCAGAAAATGTAGTGTAAAACACTGGGGAATATTGAACACCCCAAAGCACTTGTAGTGCAAAATATTGTATTAGATAGATACTGCTGACAAATATGCCTTTTTGTGACAGCCAGAAAAATTATTGTTTCACACTGGGGAATATGGGAGACCCCAAAGCACTTGTAGTGCAAAACATTGAAAAATAAGCCTCCTCTATCATCCTCTCTCCCTGCTCTAACAATTGCTAATATAATTTGAATTAAAATTTGGAATTAAATAGATTCGAAATGAAAGAATAATAGAAAGAATAAGGTGTACAATTATTGCTCTGTCCCTGCTCTAATACAGCCTGTGACCTAACCCTGCTCTCTCCCTCTGTCACATGGCGATGGATTGCTGTGGAGGTATTTATGCTTTTCAGTTCTCGCGAGAACCGAGCTCAGAAATACAAATACGTCACCATGATGTTTTGCCTCGATTTCGATTCCGAATGGGCGGGAGAGTACCGATCCTACTCGGCTCGGCTCGGTATTCGGATAGGCGAAATTCGGATGGATTCGGATCTCGGGGAACCGAGCCCACCCATCTCTAATTGTAAGCTATATTCTGTTCATAAGGTCAACTTCTGCTCTACTCTGTGGAACTGTCGGCAATCAAGCAAAGCTTAAAACTATTTCTGTTTGGTGATGAGCTATGTTCTGCAGGTATCTTTAATAAGCAGGCACAGTCTAGGAGGGAGAAATGCTCTGTAGGGATTTTGTAGTTCTAATTTTTTATGAAGTTGCTTTACTGTCTCTTTCTAAGATACCCAGGCCCTAAACTACGATAAAGCTAAACTAAGAAAATGTAATAGTACTATATGTGTGTATTCCAGTGAACACACAAATCTGTGAATTAGCAGATCCACCAGTTTGTGAGTGACAGCAATCTCACTACATGATAGCGCTGAATCTGCAGCTAACCGCAGGATGTGATGACATACCATGTCTGTATTGCTCAAGGAACACATCCATTAAGGCCTCATTGCTTTTTGGAGTTTGAGTGGAAGAGTTTCAATAGTTTTCTTACATTTTAGATGGTGTGTAAGGAACCTTAATTGGACATGTTAAACCGTAAGGTTTTTGTCTATGGAATTTCATGGCTTTTTGTAAAGTAGAAATATTGATAATTTTCAAATTCTATGTATTTAAATGTGAAATCACCCACCCTCTGTACACCAACAATTCTCTATCACATGCCACCCTGCCCCCTAAATTATTACATGCCCCTCCCACTGCCAAGTAGGTTCTCTCACATGACACCCACTTTTCTCACATGCCATCTCCTGCTCATCAGCCTTTCACACATATGGGCCCCAGCTACTTTTTTATATGCCACCACCTATCAACTAGATTTTCTCTCACATACCACTCCCTGACCATAAGCTTCTAATATCAGCCCTGCACACCAGCTATTCTATCACATGCCACCTCATAACCAACAGCTTTTCGCTCACGTTACCCCATGTCTACCAGCTTTTCCCTCACATGCCACCCAACTCACCAGCTATTCTCTCACATTCCAACCTCTGCTCCGCCAGTGACAACTTCACAATTCAAAGAGCCTTCTCCGATCTCTGCACAAAATAGAGCTTTTTACTGAAACCTGCAACACACAAAAAATCTTCTAGTGACCCCTACTCATGATAGAGAATCTCATAATAAAAAGAATCTTCATCTGACCGCTGCACAATAGGTAGCGCCTTCACTTATCCATATACAACACAAGGAGCCATCCTCTGGCTATGCAAAACACAGAGAGCCATCCTCTGAACCTGCACAACACAGAGAGCCATTCTCTGACCCCTGCACAACACAGAGAGCCATCCTCTGACCCCTGCACAATACATAGAGCCATCCTCTGACCCCTGCACAATACATAGAGCCATCCTCTGACCCCTGCACAATACATAGAGCCATCCTCTGGTCCCTGCACAACACAGAGAGCCATCCTCTGGTCCCTGCACAACACAGAGAGCCTTCTTCTGACCCTGTATAACAGAGAGGTCATCCTCTGACCCCTGCAGACTACATAGAGCCATCCTCTGACCCCTGCACAACACAGAGAGCCATCCTCTGACCATGTACAACACAGAGGTTATCCTCTGATCCCTGTACAACACAGAGAGCCATCCTTTGACGCCGCACATCACAAGGGTCATCCTCTGACCCCTCCACATTACATAGAGCCTTCCTCTGACCCCTGCACAACACAGAGAGCCATCCTCTGACCCCTGCACAATACATAAAGCCTTCTTCTGACCCCTGTACATTACATAGAGCCATCCTCTGACCCCTGCACAACACATAGAGCCATCCTCTGACCCTGTACAACACATAGGTCATCCTCTGACCCCTGCACAATACATAGAGCCATCCTCTGACCCCTGCACAACACAGAGAGCCATCCTCTGCCCCTGCACAACAAAGCGAGCCATCCTCTGACCCTGCACAACACAGAGGTCATCCTCTGACCCCTGCAGAATACATAGAGCCATTCTTTGACCCCTGCACAATACATAGAGCCATCCTTTTACCCCTCCACATTACATAGAGCTATCCTTTGACACCTGCACAACACAGAGAGCCATCCTCTGGTCCCTGCACAACAGAGAGAGCCATCCTCTGGCCCATGCACAACACAGAGAGCCTTCTTCTGACCCCTCCACATTACATAGAGCTATCCTCTGACCCCTCCACATTACATAGAGCCTTCCTCTGACCCCTGCACAACACAGAGAGCCATCCTCTGACCCTGTACAACACAGAGGTCATCCTCTGACCCCTGCAGAATACATAGAGCCATCCTTTGACCCCTGCACAATACATAGAGCCATCCTCTGACCATGTACAACACCGAGGTTATCCTCTGATCCCTGTACAACACAGAGAGCCATCCTTTGATGGCGCACATCACAGAGGTCTTCCTCTGACCCCTCCACATTACATAGAGCCATCCTCTGACCCCTGCACAACACAGAGAGCCATCCTCTGACCCCTGCACAATACATAGAGCCATCCTCTGACCCCTGCACAATACATAGAGCCATCCTCTGACCCCTGCACAATACATAGAGCCATACTCTGGTCCCTGCACAACACAGAGAGCCATCCTCTGGTACCTGCACAACACAGAGAGCCATCCTCTGGCCCCTGCACAACACAGAGAGCCTTCTTCTGACCCATCCACATTACATAGAGCTATCCTCTGACCCCTCCACATTACATAGAGCCTTCCTCTGACCCCTGCACAACACAGAGAACCATCCTCTGACCCCTGCACAACACAAAGAGCCATCCTCTGACCCTGTATAACAGAGAGGTCATCCTCTGACCCCTGCAGACTACATAGAGCCATCCTCTGACCCCTGCACAACACAGAGAGCCATCCTCTGACCATGTACAACACAGAGGTTATCCTCTGATCCCTGTACAACACAGAGAGCCATCCTTTGACGCCGCACATCACAGAGGTCATCCTCTGACCCCTCCACATTACATAGAGCCTTCCTCTGACCCCTGCACAACACAGAGAGCCATCCTCTGACCCCTGCACAATACATAAAGCCTTCTTCTGACCCCTGCACAACACAGAGAGCCATCCTCTGACCCTGTTAAACACATAGGTCATCCTCTGACCCCTGCACAATACATAGAGCCATCCTATGAACCCTGCACAATACATAGAGCCATCCTTTTACCCCTCCACATTACATAGAGCTATCCTTTGACCCCTGCACAACAGAGAGAGCCATCCTCTGGCCCCTGCACAACACAGAGAGCCTTCTTCTGACCCCTCCACATTACATAGAGCTATCCTCTGACCCCTCCACATTACATAGAGCCTTCCTCTGACCCCTGCACAACACAGAGAGCCATCCTCTGACCCTGTACAACACAGAGGTCATCCTCTGACCCCTGCAGAATACATAGAGCCATCCTTTGACCCCTGCACAATACATAGAGCCATCCTCTGACCATGTACAACACCGAGGTTATCCTCTGATCCCTGTACAACACAGAGAGCCATCCTTTGACGGCGCACATCACAGAGGTCATCCTCTGACCCCTCCACATTACATAGAGCCATCCTCTGACCCCTGCACAACACAGAGAGCCATCCTCTGACCCCTGCACAATACATAGAGTCATCCTCTGACCCCTGCACAATACATAGAGCCATCCTATGAACCCTGCAGAATACATAGAGCCATCCTTTGACCCCTGCACAATACATAGAGCCATCCTTTTACCCCTCCACATTACATAGAGCTATCCTTTGACCCCTGCACAACACAGAGAGCCATCCTCTGGTCCCTGCACAACAGAGAGAGCCATCCTCTGGCCCCTGCACAACACAGAGAGCCTTATTCTGACCCCTCCACATTACATAGAGCTATCCTCTGACCCCTCCACATTACATAGAGCCTTCCTCTGACCCCTGTACAACACAGAGAGCCATCCTCTGACCATGTACAACACAGAGGTTATCCTCTGATCCCTGTACAACACAGAGAGCCATCCTTTGACGCCGCACATCACAGAGGTCATCCTTTGACCCCTCCACATTACATAGAGCCTTCCTCTGACCCCTGCACAACACAGAGAGCCATCCTCTGACCCCTGCACAATACATAAAGCCTTCTTCTGACCCCTGCACAACACAGAGAGCCATCCTCTGACCCTGTAAAACACATAGGTCATCCTCTGAGCCCTGCACAATACATAGAGCCATTCTATGAACCCTGCACAACACAGAGAGCCATCCTCTGACCATGTACAACACAGAGGTTATTCTCTGATCCCTGTACAACACAGAGAGCCATCCTTTGACGCCGCACATCACAGAGGTCATCCTCTGACCCCTCCACATTACATAGAGCCTTCTTCTGACCCCTGTACATTACATAGAGCCATCCTCTGACCCCATTTGCCCATAGACAGACATCAGGAGCTGTGGCTCAACTGATATATGCACTCTTCTGGAAACACAGCATAGTGGGTTTGATTCCCCATCCGAGCTAAGCTCATTGCGATATATAAATGTTTTGGGTTATAATTTTTTTTTTATTTATGAGAACAGCTTTTGGTTCTGTAACTGTAGTGTGAAAATGGAGATGTCTGACTGATGACTTCCAACACACCTCTGTCTCTTTGATTACCGATGGGAAGACACTCGAGGCTTCCAACTGAGAGGAGGGTCAGTCTCTAGGTCTCTGTACTCAACCAGGACACTGGGGAAGCGTACGAGTGTCTGGAGGATAGCTGCTAGCTCAGAACTAGGCTGATCACTTACGTTATACACAAAAACTGGTGCTGCTGATATAACTGTGACAGTCTCAGAGAGCAGCTGATCCTGATATGTACCCCGAATCGCTGGTCACTCAGATGCAATTGATCAGGGACTGCAGGAATATCAGCTGGGTGTCGTCCTGTCAGATCTGCTCCTGGAGTCACTCCCAGCAGAGGGACCATTTACTAAACCGCAGTATTCTGTCATTAGCTGTCTGTCAGAGTGTGAGTTTATTAATACAAACAGCTATATTGGCCGGGGATGGTTGCAGATGAAGACCAATGTCTGCCGGAGCCTATAGAACATAAAATTCCATAGACTTCTCTTATCACAGGATCAGAGAGGGGCCCTGGAGGACACAATTCTCAGTGATATGAAAATGGCGACACAGGAACCAACTGCCCGTACTTTCTTATACTTCTGTACCCAGTACCGTATCTGCTTCATAAGGCAACATCCCCATTCCTATCCCAGGTACTGATCGCTGTTCTGTAGGATCAGCGCAGCACAAAGCACTATTAAATCTCCCGCCCCAACTAAGCTCAGTGCAGTGAATAAATGAACTGACGTCACTGAGGGGTGGGAGGTTTAAAACGGGCTCTTACACAGCCGCTCTGGCACCGCTCCAAGGGATTAAACTATGAATAAGAGCGGTGCCAGGGCTAAAAGTGCTAGTGTGTGTGTGTGTGTTATTATTTTTTTCTGAAATTTCACAGGCGGCACCTGTGGACAGTTCTCCATTCACATGCCAAATTTCAGTTTAATAGCTTTAATACATTTTAAGATGTAGACCCTCAAACACCATGCCCCCCCTCTCACAGATTCCCTATGGCAAAATGACGTTTTTTAGATGTAACCTTAATATAAGGGCACGACTGTGCCCTTATAATATAGGACATACTACACTGTTATTTTTTATGTG
This sequence comes from Mixophyes fleayi, assembly GCF_038048845.1. NCBI lineage: Eukaryota > Metazoa > Chordata > Amphibia > Anura > Limnodynastidae > Mixophyes > Mixophyes fleayi. The sequence continues at coordinate 96,142,586 of NC_134402.1, read as the reverse complement.
TTGTTCGTTTGAATTTTTGAATGGGGCACTGAACAAATTTCTCAGTGAAGTTAATGCAGAGTATTCTACAGATGTGAGGGAAATAAAACAAATCCTTTATCCTACACAACATCTTCCTTGCTTACATACACCAAAATGGAATGACTTTAATGTTGCTTTTATCCAAGCAAAATATTTATTAGGGCACTGGGCCAAATTCACCATTACATCATGATCCACAAAAACATGGAGACATTAAAAACAAACATCTGCCTCTTCTCCCCTTCAGACATGAGGAACGCCTTCTGTTCAACTCTCTCATGAGGTTTACCAGCAGAGCCAATGTACACCACCGCAGGACGACGAAGATAGCTTCTGGCCAGCAGTTCCACAGATGGAGGCATAGTCGCTGTAAACATGACCATCTACACAAGGAGAAAAGGTGTAAAATAATTATGTGCCAACAGACAGTTTAAAAACAAATAATCAAAGATTTCTAAGATTTTCAGGTATATCTGAAGTTGCAATTAAAATTAACACTTACTTGTCTATACTTATGCTTCCCAGACTCAAAGTTTGCAATCATTTTCTCTGGGTCTTCCGCCTCATCTGCATCTGGCTTCTGATTGGTGACTGGCATGTGCTCCAAGATTTTCTGGACATCAGGCTCAAAACCCATGTCAATCATACGGTCAGCTTCATCCAGTACCACATAAGTGCAGCGACTTAGGACTAAGTATCGATTTTCTAGCACATCTATCAGACGTCCAGGGGTAGCTATTACAATCTTTTGTAAAGAAAGGTAAATAATGTGAGATAATAAAAACCTGTAATAGCAAATCACAAAACCTTGTCCAATCACTGAATGGAAGTAGAAATATCAGAGAAAGGTCAAATCACTATGTAATATATGGGAAAGTCTCACCTCACAGCCCATTCGCAGTCGGAAACCTTGGTCCTCATGAGGGATACCTCCAATAACAGACACAGTTCGTGGTTTTCCAAACTTGATTGTTTCCTCCTCAATCTGTTGAGCCAACTCTCTTGTTGGAGCCAGAATAATAGCATAAGGTCCCTGGTCAAACTCTTCAATCCTACAATCAACAATGTAAAAAGTAAGTTTCACAATTTTGCCCCCTCTGAAGCAAATTATGGAAAAGTTTAAGTTTGGTAGCATCACAATGAGTTATCTCCTCCATTAGGCAGATCATTTGCAGAATAATAAAGGTTTCTCTGACCTGTCAATCTTTGGCAGAGTTGTGATCCAGACCAGCAGAGGGATGAGGAAGGCGGCAGTTTTACCACTGCCAGTCTCGGCCACACCAATGATGTCACGATTATGCAGACCGATGGGAATGGCTTGTCTTTGAATAGGTGTTGGTTCCTGTAGAAGTAAAAATGCAACATGAGGTTCAGAAACTAAAAAAGGTCTCCACTCTATAATTCACACCACAAACTAAGTGGGAGTTACTCAATCAGCAACCGGAACACAGCTGAAGATAGCTATAGAAATGGAGAACACACACTAATGTCTCTGTCCAGCACATAAAATAAACATACAATCCAGAATCTAATGGGGGAGACTCAGGTTACATGACGCAAATCAGCAGAATTTATTTCTTCAGCAAACACACGTTGCCACATCTGCATCATGTAGCAGCCTCTGCTATTACAGTCACTCTTATAACATATATGCTGTGTTAGATATTGTAACTTTAGAGTAGGTCACTTTAACAATACTTCTAGAAATGTAAGTTAGATGCTGGGCGCTTGAGAATTACACTAACATCTCTAACTTCAATATTAGACTATGCTCCTGTACACAAACAATTTGATTTTTTTTTATTATCTGTCACCAAGGCACTTCATGTAATCAATCACGGTTCACCAGAATAATTTACTCTACTGATAATATCTCCAAGCACAGTCACCACTCCAGGGGGTTAATTTATCAAGCTGCGGGTTTGAAAAAGTGGAAATGTTGCCTACAGCAACCAATGAGATTCTAGCTGTCATTTTGTAGAGTGTACTAAATAAATGAAAACTAGAATGTAATTGGTTGCTATAGGCAATGAATGACAACTTTTCAATCCCGCATTTTGATAAATTTACCCCTAGTAATCCTTCTAATCTTAATCTAATACACACCTTGTATCCACACTTGTCAATAACTTCCAGGATATGGGGCGGCAGGGAGGAATCAATCCAGGAGCGAATGGGGTTGGGAATTTTACCACCCTTGGTGGTAATGCTGTAATCCTCCCTAAAGACTGGCGAGTCTCTGTCATTTCATCTGGGGGCTATATGTACAGGGGCTATATGTATAGGGGGCTATATGTACAGAGGGCTCTATCTACAGGGGGGCTCTATCTACAGGGGGGCTCTATCTACAGGGGGGCTATATTTACAGGGGGCTATATTTACAGGGGGGCTCTATCTACAGGGGGGCTCTATCTACAGGGGGGCTCTATCTACAAGGGGGGTATATTTACAGGGGGGCTATATTTACAGGGGGCTATATTTACAGGGGGGCTCTATCTACAGGGGGGGTCTATCTACAGGGGGCTCTATCTACAAGGGGGGTATATTTACAGGGGGGGGCTCTATCTACAGTGGGGTATATGTACACAGGGGGCTATTTTGGGGGCTAGGAGGTGGAGGGGGAGGGGGAGGGCGATGGGCATTCCAGGGAAAGAGTGGGGGGAATCGAGTCTGAGGGCAAGGAGGAGGGGGTGGTGGTTTTCGGGAAAGTCGGGGAGGTATGCGAGGAGGAAGAAGGGATTTAATTTTTGGGGGACGGGGAGACAGGGGAGGATGGGGACACAAGGGGACAGTTGTAGGTGGGGGGGGGGATTTGAATGGCATGATTTTAGGGGGAGGGGGAGGATGGGGACGCATGGGGACAGGTGGAGGAGGTCTGGGATATAATTTCAAGAAGCGCCAGCATGTTCCAGCATGTGCTCGAATCGGGGGAAGCGGGGGGCCAGGTGGACGGGGCTGTGGGAATTTATGGGGGCTATCGCATAGGGGAAGAGGGGGGAGCAGGAGGTGAGGGCGGGGTTTGGGCAGGAGGGCAGGAGGGTGGGGTTTGGGCAGGGGGGCAGGAGGAGGGAGGTATTTCCTAAGGAGGGGTCTGAAGTTAGTTCTAGTCGTCATTCCGTTCGTCACTGGATCTGGGTAATGATATTATAATCACAGGTATATATCACTACTGTTGCAGCTGGGTAATGACATCATAATCACACAGTATACAGAGCTACTGCTGATGTCCTCATAATCACACAGTATACAGAGCTACTTTTTTGAAAAAGTAACTTTATTTGTATAAAGGTACAAACAACACCATACATTACATTCAAGTGCACGCAGTACACCAAGAAACATAATCATTCATACATTTTAGTATAATACAAGACATGAAGTACAAGATATGACATCCTACAAGGTATAAAGTGGAAACACATAGGTTAAAAGTAAAAATAAATGTAAACAAATGAATGTATATATTTGGGTAGAAAATGTACTAGAAACTGAAGAGATGACGTGTGCTTGGATGTCTCAGACACATTTAGGTAATATCTCTGGCTTCCTCAGTGAACAAAGGCTTCGTTTTCTTAATACCACTCTATGGGGCATATTCAATTGTTAGCGAGTTGTTTTTTTAGAGCGTGTTAAGTCCATTTTTTTTCTTTTCCATAATTTTCGAGCGCGTAAACTTTACCCGCAACGCTTTTTTTTTTTTCAAGAAACGGTCCTCTCGCGCCTTAGTCGTTTGTCCATTAAAAGTATAGGGTGGTTAAGAACCCGCCGCGTTAAAAGGCGGGTTAAACAGGCAAATATGCCGTTTCATGTTGCACCTCCTTGGTCTGCTCTAAAAATAAAAATTATTGAAAAGTTCCTGAAAAAAGCTATTAAAGATAAAAAAAAGTTATACAAGTTCATTACATTAAAATGAAAAAGGATTATTATTTCTTTAAAAATCCAGTCAAAATAAATAATAAAGTTTACACATTTCCCCTTTTCAAAATAACTTCAGTGGTTCAGTCCGTTTTTCTTTCAAATTAACTGACACATTTTTTTTTTTTTTTCAAAATCACTTGAGTGAACAGTGGTACAGGACAGACGGCGGTGCAGGACAGACGGCGGTGCAGGACAGACGACGGTGGTGCAGGGCAGACGGTGGTGCAGGGCAGACGGCGGTGCAGGGCAGACGGCGGTGCAGGACAAACGGCGGTGCAGGACAGACGGCGGTGGTGTAGGACAGACGGCGGTGCAGGACAGACGACGGTGGTGCAGGGCAGACGGTGGTGCAGGGCAGACGGCGGTGCAGGGCAGACGGCGGTGCAGGACAAACGGCGGTGCAGGACAGACGGCGGTGGTGTAGGACAGACGGCGGTGCAGGACAGACGACGGTGGTGCAGGGCAGACGGCGGTACAGGGCAGACGGCGGTGCAGGACAGACGGCGGTGCAGGGCAGACGGCGGTGCAGGGCAGACGGCGGTGTAGGGCAGACGGCGGTGCAGGACAGACGGTGGTGCAGGACAGACGACGGTGGTGTAGGACAGACGGCGGTGCAGGACAGACGACGGTGGTGTAGGGCAGACGGTGGTGCAGGGCAGACGGCGGTGCAGGACAGACGGCGGTGCAGGACAGACGGCGGTGCAGGGCAGACGGTGGTGCAGGGCAGACGGTGGTGCAGGACAGACAGGCGGCGCAGGGAAGACGGCGGCACAGAGCAGATGGCGGCACAGGGCAGACGGCGGCACAGGGCAGACGGCGGCGCAGGGCAGACGGCGGCGCAGGGCAGACAGTGGCGCAGGACAGACAGTGGTGCAGGACAGCTTTGTGGAGAAATTACTGTTGGCTGAGTGATTTTTTTTTTTGTGCACACAACATTTTCCAGCATTTGACTGAAGTGTTTTCTGGTGGATTATCGAGGATTTCCTAAGGACACGTATCGTGTTGTTTGGTGTTGTCTGTCCTCAAAATTAGCAAAATTAACATGTAAATTTATCACTTCCAGCCAAAGTAATATCATAGTAAAATAGTGCTTCTCACAGGCCCATTCTTCCCCTGCACAAACAGGCCTTCTCCCTACATTTTTTTTACAAAAATAGTTAATAGTTTAGTTTTAAATTATCCCTTTTAATTATTGTCTCTTTTTCAATGGAGCCATTCCTGGACACAGTGTGGATGTACATGTATGCTGCATGTATGGAGGAGACTGCTTTGGATGCAATGTAAGGCGATGCAAATGTGGGAGTGTCTGGAGAGAATGTTGATGTATGTGGTGTGAATGTGAGTATGGAAGAGGGAGAGCCTGTGGGAGAGAATGGTGGACAGGCAATGGCAGCATAGTCAATTGCGGCAAGTAGGACTAGAATCCCCAGGCCACATCTGCACCACAACAGGCGTTTGCTTGATGGATTGCCCAGGAAGGAGGTGAGAAGACTTTATCGCCTATCCTTTTCAGCAATTTACAATCTGTATGAGATTGTAAAAGAGGACCTAGAACCTCATTACCCTAGTAACCGAGCATTCCCTGGACTTGCCAAACTGCTTGGTGCTTTGCGTTTTCTGGCTTCAGGAACATTTCAGCCCACCTTGGCAGTTATTGCCGGGTTTTCCCAACCCACTCTTTCTAGGATCCTGTTCCAGGTCCTAAATGCCCTCAAAAAGCACACTGCAATTTTTATTAATTTCCCGCAGTCTGCCAATGAGTGGCATCTGCCAATGAGTGGCGTGAGGTCAAAGCTGATTTTTATGCTTTGTCTCAAATGCCCAATGTACTGGGTGCAATTGATTGCACCCACATTGCCCTTATACCACCCCGCTGAATGGAAGAAAGTTTCCGTAATCAAAAACACTTCCATTCCATAAATGTTCAGATGGTTTGTTAAGCAACCCAAAAAATCACCAATGTTGTTGGTTTTCCAGGTTCATCCCATGACTCTTTCATCTTGCAACAGTCGTCCTTGTTCCAGAATTTCGAAGCAAGATCCTTTCCACATGGCTGGCTGCTTGGTAATTATTTTTTGGTTTGTTCGTTAAATGTTTATTCCAAGCTTAGTGGGAAAACCCCCCAAAAAGTTAAAGATGTGCCAGTGCTACTAAAAAGTGTAGTAGTTAATTTTTTTGTTTTCTTTTTTTTAGGAGACGCTGGATATGGGAACTGGTCCTGGTTGCTGACTCCATTAAGCAACCCTGTCTCTTCCGCAGAAAAAAGGTACCAAGCAGCACACATACGTACCAGGGGTGTTATTGAACAAACCTTTGGTGCACATAAAAGCCGGTTTCGCTGTTTAGACAGGTCCGGCGGTGTGCTTTTATATTCACCCTCTAAAGTTTGTGATATAATTATTGGTTGTTGTATTCTGCACAATATTTGTATTGCAAACCGATTGGAGGTTGATATAGATCCAGAGATTTCTTTGGATTTGGACCTACTGAGGTAGGACAGATGAAGGAGCTTGCGACTCATGTCCGTCAATCGAAGCTTTCTTTTCATGGAAGTATTTTTTATTTTTAATAAGAAACACGTTATATTTGTGTAGTTAAATAATAAAAATATGGCCTTGTCATACAATATACAGAAATGATGCCAAACTGTCTACTTGTCACCAAAGGAGGATATTCTCTACCATTTGTGATAATGGGTAAGAAAAGAAAAAAAAAACATCCATGGTGAATATAGTCTTTTTTTTTTTTTTTTTACATTACAGTATTGTGTTAAATTGTTGTATTGCATTTATATGTAAGGGAGTGATGTGATTGGATTTGTCAATTGATAACCAAAATCTTTTGACAATATTGCTGACCCTTATTTTTTTAAGTAAATGATTACCTGAAAAATATATCTTAATTGTACGTTACTGACATAATTTTTCTTTTCTAAGATCTCCACCAAACAGATCAGCAGCATCATCTGTTTTTTTTGACTGTACATTAGTCTGCAGAGCGAAGCAGTGAGGTTTTTTTTTTTAACAATATACAACCTAAAAGTAAACAATATGAAAATCTAATCATATTTCAGTTCCAATAAGTGAGCAGTGCAGTACCTCTATGAAGATTCTTCAAGTAAAGTGACCTTGCAGATGGAATTAACCTTTTATTTTAATTTATTTATTTATTTTTTTAGGTACACATATATCTAAATGGTTGAGTATAGTTTACAGGCCTATATAATATTTTAATTAAACAGCCACTAGATATTACTAAAGATGTGTTGACCAAACTAAATTAGTACTACTTTAATGAGATTTATTCATCCCAATACAGTCGGGTCCAAAAGTGTTATAAATGCACCAATCTTATGTGAAGTGTGTTAGACCACATTAGAATTATCACCCAAAATAGAACCCGAGTTGAGACAAATTATTATAAAAACTATATTACACTTATATGGTAAGTAAAATTGTTTACATCCCTACTTATTTTTGTTTTAACATCAAGACTTACTTCCTGATCAGAACGCTATTTAGTTATTTTTTGCAGTGCCCAACAAACACTTTCTTTGAATATGTGAATGTAAAAAAACACTTGTAGACATTCAGTTAGGTTGGGGTAGTACACAGTGAAGACGTGTACCACCCCACCCTATGTGAGTTTTCTACCCGATTACAATTAGAATGTAATGTGTCACGCATTTAGGTGAAGGTGTATCTATCTAATAAATACAGTACCAGAGCTTTATGGCAGCTACAGCAACATCTGGGATTCCAAAACAGATTTAAGTCAGCATAAAATAATGATCTCAATACATCGAGTATTAAAACAACTGTTTTCAGTTTAGTTCTATGTTATGTAAAAAAAACAAACAAACAAGAAAACCACTTGTGTGTTTTAACACAGCCCTCCAACCCCTTATCACTACTAAAATGTGGCATGTCAATAAGGCAAAAGTTACAAATGAATTAATCGTGGCAACAATTGTAATAAAAATAAGTAATTTACATGGCTATGGGTTTTTTTCTGAGCTTTATAGTACTACAACAGCTTAGACAGAATAAAATGAATGGCTATTGAGTCGACATTGAAATTGATGATACATACAAAATATGCACATATATAAGAGATTAGTTTACAAAATGATTTCTCGATTTCACCCTCTTTTAGTGACGAGGAACAAATGGAATGCTCTTGTGTGTAGGAAAAATATTTTTGCTTAATTTAACTTGTCTGGTTGTCTTTAGTGCCATCTGCTGGACGTGGAGGGAAGCAAAGCAAAGGTAGTACAAGTGTCTTGTAGATCACTAAAGAATAGTACTAGATGCAACCAATAAGCCTAGCATTATAGCAGCTGACAAAGTAGACTAATCACACTAATATTAGTTTTTACTGTAGTTCAGCAGCATCATTTAAAGAGAAGCGACCAAGTCAACTGTCAGCCCTTTTCTTCATAGAGATTATATATATCACGTAGGCTCCTGTCTGAAAATGTACATAAATACAGCCATGTGCTATGTCCTTTCACATGTTCATTTGAGAGCTATGAAGGGACAAAGAGTCCCAGGTATTTTCTATTGTAATAGACACAAGTGTACATACATAGGGTAATCTACGTGTAAATCTGGCTCCCTCTGCTGGAAAAATATATATATTTACAGTGAAAACCCCATTTTAAAGTCTGATGTCACATTCCCCATTCTACAACACATTTACTGTTATAATAAACAAAATAAACTATTATACATTACTATATATTGTGCATCACTGGAAGTGACAATATATTTATATGTTTTAGCAAAGAAATAGTTTCAAAATACTGTATGTACTCTATATAGGATTGAAAATTATTGCTCCAATTAGGCTAAATTAGGTTTTTTCCCACACACATAAACATTCTATTTTACTGTACAGAAGTGATGTTCTTCTCTATCCACAAAGTGTAGATAATGGGCTAGAAGAAAACACTGACACAATGAACCACTGTGGTATATAACTATGGGGCACTTTATCATTTATCGGGAAAAATGAGAAATACTTATCAATCCTTATCGCATGGAGAAGGATTGATGTATTTCTCAAATTTATGAAAAACGGATCACAGAAACAGCAGTTCCGAAAAACTGCTGTTTCTGTGATAAAAAAAAATCATACTTACCCCCCTCTTCGGGACGCGGTGTCTCAGAATCTCCTACTGGTCATCTTCGTTCCTCTTCTTCTTTCAATTGCACGTGCGCACAAAGATCCCCGCTCTGTCTCTGCAACTATTGTTGCAGAGAGAGAGCTGTGAGCGACAGGGAGGGGTCATGTGATACCTCCACACACGCGGAGCAGAGCTGACAGCATTGGATTTTTTTAATTTTGATAATGTACGCTAACTTCAGCTGGCAAGTTCCCGAAACAAAAGGCTTTTCAGGACTTCTTAGATTGCGGCCAGAGCAGTCACCATACTGTTGAATGGTGACTGCTCGCAAAAACGATCAGGAGTGCAAAGCAGCAGATATCGATGCACCTTTAATAAATTTGCGGAGGGCACATCGGGACCCGATTTCCACGGTAAGTGCACGATAGTGCACTACCGTGATTTCTTAAATATGCCCCTATGTTTTTCTGTTGCAGTTTGAGGCTTTTTAGACTTTTTTTCCCCCACCAATTCTCCCTAGACAAACAAACTGGGGGGTGACTGTATATACTATTTCCCAGTGGTTGAAGTGGAAATTTAGAAGTGGCGGTATGAAGCATGTAATTGGAGTGTATGTGAACGGAATTTGATAGTTTTACAATGAAGGCAATAGGAGAAGTGGTGGTATTGCATACCACCATATACACCATCACTTCCACCACTGCTACTTAAAATGGTACCATGATCAAGTGAAGAGGCAATAGTTCCCTGCTTTAAAGCAGCCATCAATTTTATTCATGTTCTTTAATGAAATATTAGAGCACAGGTCCACTGGATCTTTCAGGTGATGCAACATCTGCATTACAGGGTAATGAAGGGGACACCAATGCAGATTCGTTGTTTAGTGTTACAATCACATATTCAGATTCTTCCACCTCACCGTTCTCAAAATATGTTGTAACATTGCTGCCCTGTACCATCCGCTCTCCTTTCTTTAAGACCCTGTTGCGCACCAGGTGGTTCTCCTCCAGTTCTGAGCAGCGGATGAAATACGTGAGGATGTAGATAATGCGCTGAACCAAGTCTTTACGTTTTCCCACAAGTACAGTCCGAGTCATTCTGACTGGGGATCCAATAGCCCCATAAAGATCACCTGTGAAAGATCAGGAAGAAGGATTCATTAACTGATTAATTAATTATTATTAATTAATTAGCTGCAAATATCAAGATATTTTGGCATGAAACCTGCTAGCCTGTGGCAAAAAGCTGAAAATGAATTTCACCTCCCAACATGATAACAATGCAAAACACACATTTAAGTCAATCAATGAATGGCTTGAGAAAAGGACTATCAAAGTTTTGGAATGGCCCAGAGCCCAGATCTCAATCCCATTGAAAACCTGGTGAAAGACCTGAAGATGGCTGTGCAAAGGAGATTCCAAGAGACTTATTCAAAAAGACTCACTGCTATAATAATAGCAAAAGGTGCTTCCACAAGGTTTTAGTTTATAGGTGAGCACACTTATCCAACCAGGGTATTGTAGTTTTACATTTTCACTTTTTCCTAAAATTTGTTGGTTGCATGGTCACATTGGACCTGGAAAAAGGTTTGACATGATTACATTGCTTTCAGGCTTTACATAACAAACTGATAAACAGAACATTTAGTTTCCTATTGAATGTTCCTGCTTTGGCTCCACTGCCTCCGGCTAAGCTGCCACCGCTGCTAGCCCTGCACTGCCTACTCCTGAGGGCCTGCCTTCCATTTCCTCCGGATCCGTGGCCTGCTGTCTTCTGCCGCCTTGGCTGCCTGCCATGTCCCAGCTCTCCCACCACCTGGTCTGCCGGGCCATCTCCTTATGTGGCATATTGAATCTTGACTCCCGCTGTCTGGTCCGCCGCCATCTCGTCTCCCGCTGCCTGGTACTTCTTCCTGTGCCCCGTTGCCTGGTCTGCCTGCCGTGTCTCCCGCAGCTTGATCCACGCACATCGGCCTGACACACACTCCCCGGTCTCTGGCACTAATACTGTCTCTGGCTCTAATACACGGACCCCATCTCGGCAACCAACCCGGACCTCTGTATAACAAGATCCTGATCGCTGGTCCCTCCGGACTGCTACAGCGACTGTTGCGATCAGTCCTGCACTCCCCTTCCCCAGTCTCTGGTCTCTCCAACCTGGACTCTCCTACCTCACACCTAGTACCAGCTCTCTGCAGCCCTCATTTACTTCTCCTATACTTTTATTTTGCATTTACCATAAGCTCATCTTAATCTTGTTACTTCATTTTATATTTTAATTTTATCATATTGTATTGTATCCTATCTTATCTTATTGTTTTGCACTTTACCATTAGCTCATCTTAATCTTGTCACTAAGTACTGTATGTCTTGATACTTGGTACTTTATTTTAATTTATCAGCACTGTATCTTTACTTGCTCTTTATTTCACTTCATCTGCACTTATTTTAATTTTACTGCACTGTTTTTACTGCATTTCATATTGTCTTCGCCTCCGCCTTTGTTCCTGCACTGTACAATGCCGCACCCCGTACCTTTCCTATACCCATCCTCTCCCCCAGCCCCCTTCTCTTGCCCAACTCTCACTACCCCACCTCTCCCCCTCCCCCTATCAGCCCCGATAATCTCATCCGCATCTCCCTTCCTCATGTGCCCTCTGGAACTTCAGGTCCGTCCGCAACAAACTATCCTCCGTCCATGACCTATTCATCTCCAACTCTCTAAATATTCTTGCCATCACTGAAACCTGGCTTACTTCTTCTGACACTGCCTCTCCTGCTGCTCTCTCCTATGGGGGCCTCTCCTTCACCCACTCCACCAGACCGGATGAGCGTCCTGGAGGCGGAGTGGGCCTCCTCCTGTCCCCTAACTGCACTTTTCGGGTAATTCCTACCTTACCTTCCCTCTCCTTCTTCGAAGTCCACTCCATCCGCCTCTTCTCCCCTATCCACCTCCGTGTCTCCGTCATCTACCGTCCCCCGTCCCTCTTCCTTGACAACTTCGCTGCCTGGCTCCCCCATTACCTTGCCTCTGACCTCTCCTCCATTATACTGGGTGACTTCAATATCCCCATTGAGAGCTGTTCTGACCCTGCCACCATCAAACTTCTCTCCGTTTCCTCCTCTCTCGGCCTCACTCAGTGGACCTCCTCCCCCACCCACTGTCTTGGTCACTCCCTCGACCTCGTCTTCTCTCATCTCTGTGATCTCTCTGACTTCTCTTCTCTAACTCTCCCTTCCCACTCTCTGACCACCATCTCCTCTCCTTCACTCTGTCCTCCTCCCGCCTCGCCTAAAGCCACCCTCACTAGGCGCAACTTTGATGCTATCGACCCTACCTCCTTCTCCTCCTCTCTTGAAACTCTCCTATCACCCCTCCCCTCCCTGGCCTTTCCTGACCAGGCATCCTCTCTCTACAACCACTCCCTCACTACTGCCCTTGATGCTGTCGCCCCAGCCTCCGCTATCTGCCAGCGCCGCCTCATTCCACAACCCTGGCACTCGAAACTCACCCGCTTCCTCCAAAGGTGCTCTCGCACTGCTGAACGCCTCTGGAGGAAATCTCGTTCCCTGGCTGACTTTCTTCACTATAAATTCATCCTCTCCTTTTTCTGCTCCGCCCTCTCCCTCGCTAAACAATCCTTTTTTAAGTCCCTCATTTCTTCTCAGTCCTCCAATCCCCGCCGCCTCTTCGGCACCTTCAACTCCCTCCTCTCTCCCCCTCCTGTCCCGCGCTCCCTCTCTGCTACTGACTTTGCCACCTTTTTCTCCTCCAAAATTGAGGCCATCAGACTGAACTCCTCCTCCTCCCCCTCTCCCGCCACCCTCATCGCCTCACCTCCCAACAACCAACTCTGGAGCTCCTTTCGCCCCACAACAGGGGAAGAAGTTCGCTCCCTTATTCTTTTCTCTCCCTCCACCTGTCCTCTCGATCCCATCACCCCCCCCTCCTTCGCTCTCTTTCTCCCACTGTCTGCTCTTACCTCGCACACCTCTTCAACTTATCTCTCTCCTCCGGTGTAGTCCCTTCCTCCTTTAAACTACAGATGAGCGCACTCGGATTTCGTGAATCCGAGCCCACCCGAACCTTTCCGATCCGAGTCGGATCCGAGACAGATCCGGGTATTGGCGCCAAATAAAAACTTGAAACCGAGGCTCTGAGTCATAATCCCGCTATCGGATCTCGCGATACTCGGATCCTATAAATTCCCCGCTAGTCGCCGCCATCTTCACTCGGGCATTGCTCAGGGTAGAGGGAGGGTGTGTTAGGTGGTCCTCTGTCCTGGTAGATCTCGTGCTGTGCTGTTTAGTTCTGTGCTGTGCTGTGCTGTGTCCTGTTCAGTCCAGTGGTGCTGTGTCCTGTGCTCTGTGCTTCTAAGGGCATAGTTATTTCCCCATTATTCCCAAGTTTTTAAAAAATAAAAAAAAAGTTTTTAAAAAAAAAAGTAATTATAACAAAATTTGCAAAACCAATCCAGCAGTATAAGTCCATTGGTACTGCAATATTACCAAGTTCACACATTCTGCAGTATCTTGTGCTACATATAATGGAGACCAAAAATTTGGAGGATAAAGTAGGGAAAGATCCAGACCCACTTCCTCCTAATGCTGAAGCTGCTGCCACTAGTCATGACATAGACGATGAAATGCCATCAACGTCGTCTTCCAAGCCAGATGCCCAATCTCCTAGTACAGGGCATGTAAAATCCAAAAAGCCCAAGTTAAGTAAAAGTAGCAAAAAGAGAAACTTAAAATCATCTGCGGAGAAACGTAAAGTTGCCAATATGCCATTTACGACACGGAGTGGCAAGGAACGGCTTAGGCCCTGGCCCGTGTTCATGACTAGTGGTTCAGCTTCACCTAAGGATCTTAGCCCTCCTCCTCCTCCCCCCCCCTACAAAAAATTGAAGAGAGTTATGCTTTCAGCAACAAAACAGCAAACAACTCTGCCTTCTAAAGAGAAATTATCACAAATCCCCAAGGCGAGTCCAAGGGTGTTGGTGGTTGTCAAGCCTGACTTTCCCATCACTGTACGGGAAGAGGTGGCTCGGGAGGAGGCTATTGATGATGTAGCTGGCGCTGTGGAGGAACTTGATGATGAGGATGGTGATGTGGTTATTGTAAATGAGGCACCAGGGGGCGAAACAGCTGATGTCCATGGGATGAAAAAGCCCATCGTCATGCCTGGTCAGAAGACCAAAAAATGCACCTCTTCGGTCTGGAGTTATTTTTATCCAAATACGGACAACCAATGTATGGCCATATGTAGCTTATGTAAAGCTCAAATAAGCAGGGGTAAGGATCTTGCCCACCTAGGGACATCCTCCCTTATACGTCACCTGAATAACCTTCATAGTTCAGTGGTTAGTTCAGGAACTGGGGCTAGGACCGTCATCGGTACAGGGACACCTAAATCCCGTGGTCCAGTTGGATACACACCAGCAACACCCACCTCGTCAACTTCCTCCACGATCTCCATCAGATTCAGATTGGGATTTAGAGGGTTGATGGAGGTATTGTGTCCCCGGTACCAAATCCCATCGAGATTCCACTTCACTAGGCAGGCGATACCAAAGATGTACAGAGAAGTACGATCAAGTGTCCTCAGTGCTCTAAAAAATGCGGTTGTACCCACTGTCCACTTAACCACGGACATGTGGACAAGTGGTTCTGGGCAAACGAAGGACTATATGACTGTGGCAGCCCACTAGGTAGATGCATCCCCTTCCGCAGCAACAGCAACAGCTGCATCAGTAGCAGCATCTACAAAATGGCTGCTCGTGCAAAGGCAGGCAACATTGTGTATTACAGGTTTTAATAAGAGGCACAACGCTGACAACATATTAGAGAAACTGAGGGAAATTATCTCCCAGTGGCTTACCCCACTTAGACTCTCATGGGGATTTGTGGTGTCAGACAATGCCAGTAACATTGTGCGAGCATTAAATATGGGTAATTTCCAGCACGTCCCATGTTTTGCCCACACCGTTAATTTGGTGGTGCAGCATTACCTCAAGAGTGACAGGGGTGTGCAGGAGATGCTTGCGGTGGCGCGCAAAACTGCTGGACACTTTCGGCATTCAGCCAGTGCCTACCGCAGACTAGAGGCACATCAAAAAACCATGAACCTGCCCTGCCATCACCTCAAACAAGAGGTTGTGACGCGCTGGAACTCCACCCTCTATATGCTGCAGAGGATGGAGGAGCAGCAAAAGGCCATTCAGGCCTACACAGCCACCTACGACATAGGCAAAGGAGTGGGGATGCTCCTGAGTCAAGCGCAGTGGAGACTGATTTCCGTGTTGTGCAAGGTTCTCCAGCCGTTTGAACTTGCCACACGAGAAGTCAGTTCCGACACTGCCAGCTTGAGTCAGGTGATTCCCCTGATCAGGCTGTTGCAGAAGCAGCTGGAGAAAGTGAGGGAGGAGCTGGTAAACCATTGCGATTACACCAAGCATGTAGCTCTTGTGGATGTAGCCCTTCGTACGCTTTGACAGGATCTGAGGGTGGTCACTCTTTTAAAGTCAGAGGAATACATTCTGGCCACCGTGCTCGATCCTCGGTTTAAAGCGTATGTTGTGTCTCTGTTTCCGGCGGACACAAGTCTACAGCGGTGCAAAGACCTGCTGGTCAGGAGATTGTCCTCTGAAGAGGACCGTGACATGCCAACAGCTCCACCCTCATTTTCTTCCACATCTATGGCTGCGAGGAAAAAGCTCAGTTTTCCTAAAAGAGGCGCTGGCGGGGATGCTGATAACATCTGGTCCGGACTGAAGGACCTGGCAACCATTGCAGACATGTCTACTGTCGCTGCATTGGATGCTGTCACAATTGAAAAAATGGTGGAGGATTACTTTGCTGACACCATCCAAGTAGACATGTCAGACAGTCCATATTGTTACTGGCAGGAAAAAAAGGCAGTTTGGAAGCCCCTGTACAAACTGGCTCTATTTTACCTGAGTTGTCCCCCCTCCAGTGTGTACTCGGAAAGAGTTTTTAGTGCAGCGGGGAACCTGGTCAGTGAGCGGCGAAGGAGGTTGCTTCCTCACAACGTTGAAAAAATGATGTTTATAAAAATGAATAATCAATTCCTCAATGAAGTACAGCACTGCCCTCCAGATAGTACAGAGGGACCTGTGGTTGTGGAGTCCAGCGGGGACGAATTGATAATGTGTGAGGAGGAGGAAGTACACACTGTAGGGGGAGAGGAATCAGAGGTTGAGGATGAGGACGGCATCTTTCCTCAGTAGAGCCTGTTTAGTTTGTACAGGCAGAGATGAATTGTTTTTTTGGTGTGGGGGCCCAAACAAACCAATCATTTCAGCCACAGTTGTTTGGTAGGCCCTGTCGCTGAAATGATTGGTTTGTTAAAGTGTGCATGTCCTATTTCAACAACATAAGGGTGGGTGGGAGGGCCCAAGGACAATTCCATCTTGCAACTCTTTTTTTGGCATTATGTGACCATTCAACAGTCGTTTGCCATGTTCAAAAAGTAAAACAAAATATAGTGTTAATATGTTATAAACACTACACTTGGAAGTTGGAGGAGGAATTGTGGCCCCGGTACCAAATTTAGTACCGGGGCCACTCCACTATGCAGTCCAGATACTTGTTTGGTGGAATTCTGACCAGTTGAGGGTGTATTTATTATATTGTGGTCCCGGTATCAAATTGGGTACCGGGGCCACCCCACTACGCAGTCCAGATACTTGTTTGGTGGAATTCTGACCAGTTGAGGGTGTATTTATTATATTGTGGCCCCGGTATCAAATTGGGTACCGGGGCCACCCCACTATGCAGTCCAGAAACTTTTTTGGGGGAATTCAGACCCGTGGAGGGTTTTTAAATTATATTGTGGTGACCACTCCTCTACGCAGTCCAGGTACATTTTTTGGTGCGATTCAGACCAGTTGATGGTTTTCTTATTATATTGTGGTGACCACTCCTCTACGCAGTCCAGGTACATTTTTTGGTGCGATTCAGACCAGTTGATGGTTTTCTTATTATATTGTGGTGACCACTCCTCTACGCAGTCCAGGTACATTTTTGGGTGCGATTCATACAACTTCAGGGTTTTTAAATTATATTGTGGTGACCACTCCTCTATGCAGTCCAGGTACATTTTTTGGTGCGATTCAGACCAGTTGATGGTTTTCTTATTATATTGTGGTGACCACTCCTCTACGCAGTCCAGGTACATTTTTTGGTGCGATTCATACAAGTTCAGGGGTTTTAAATTATATTGTGGTGACCACTCCTCTACGCAGTCCAGGTACATTTTTTGGTGCGATTCATACAACTTCAGGGTTTTTAAATTATATTGTGGTGACCACTCCTCTACGCAGTCCAGGTACATTTTTTGGTGCGATTCAGACCAGTTGATGGTTTTCTTATTATATTGTGGTGACCACTCCTCTACGCAGTCCAGGTACATTTTTTGGTGCGATTCATACA
The DNA here is from genome assembly GCF_038048845.1 of Mixophyes fleayi. Classification (NCBI taxonomy): domain Eukaryota; kingdom Metazoa; phylum Chordata; class Amphibia; order Anura; family Limnodynastidae; genus Mixophyes; species Mixophyes fleayi. The sequence goes on along the minus strand of NC_134402.1, from coordinate 96,125,066 downwards.
AGCTCAGGGTTTTTAAATTATATTGTGGTGACCACTCCTCTACGCAGTCCAGGTACATTTTTTGGTGTGATTCATACAACTTCAGAGTTTTTAAATTATATTGTGGTGACCACTCCTCTACGCAGTCCAGGTACATTTTTTGGTGCGATTAAGACCAGTTGATGGTTTTCTTATTATATTGTGGGGACCACTCCACTACGCAGTCCAGAAAGATACCTCGTTGCAACGTTTTGGACTAATAACAATATTGTGAGGTGTTCAGAATACACTGTAAATTAGTGGAAATGATTGTTATTGAATGTTATTGAGGTTAATAATAGCGTAGGAGTGAAAATAAGCCCAAAAACTTTTTTTGCTTTTTTCAAAAAAAATCCGAATCCAAAACCTTAAATCCGAACCAAAACCTTTCGGCAGGTGTTTTGCGAAACAAATCCGAACCCAAGACATCAAGAAAATCCGAATCTAAAACACAAAACACGAGACACCAAAAGTCGCCGGTGCACATCCCTAAAATACATTTTACTTTCGCACATTTGTGTACAGTTAATACAAAATTTACATACATTACAGCAAGCACGATAAATATTCAAATAACCTTTACATCAGCAGAATATGAGGCTAGATATTCATATATATTGTATCCAATAATAATAAGAACAGGTGGAACATAAATTTTAGTTTTCTCTAGAGAAATCCAATGCACTAGCTATCTCTCTCTCTCTCTCGCTGACAATTGAATATGTATATAGGATAGTGATTTATATATATATTCAATTATATATTTATTTATATATATATATATATATATATATATATATATATATATATATATACATATATATATATATATATTAGTTTTGGGTGTGTGTGGTTAAAACTTTTTGTTACAACTAGACAAATATCTGTTACGCTAATATAAAGTAGTAAACAATTATGTGAATACTATTACATTATGCAAAAAATGTAAAGCGTTAGCTGACTGTAATGTGTACTGTAAAGTATGTTATCTATGGATAATGCTGTCAGGATCTGCCTGCAAGCCCCTTGCAGTACATACTGCTTTGCTTGGCCGCTCCTGCCTTTTGTCTTTATTAGTGTGTATTTTCAGCAGGTACCTCTGATCACCAGAGGTGCTGCTATCTTGCCCTTCATGTTTGCATTAGGGGTTAACACTTTCTCCCAATTATCCCATGCACCTGGGTGTGTTTTCTTTTCCCTTATATATACCTGTTCCTCCCAGCAGTCATTGCTGGTTATTGTTGTCCCATCCTGTTGTCACATCCTGAGGTTATTCTCTGTGGTCACTTCCTCCTGTTTGTGCTCCTGGGTTTATACTGCTGGAGATCTATTTCAACATACAACCTGCTGACCTGTTCCTTATGTGAACCTGGGACTTTCTGTGCATTTCCCTGTGCATGCTGCCTGGAATATTTCCTCACCTCCCATTTACCTGCAACTGCTGTATATCTGGTAAATTTTGCAAGCTATTATGTCATCAACTGTTCATACTCTCCAGAAATAAACATTGTTTGTTTTTTCACCTATCCATGGCTCCTTAGCTGTATTTCTACATTGATCCGTGACAAATGCATACATGCATGTGTGTATATTCTTTTAGATCATACCTTCTCCTTCTACACTCCTCTGGCCCTTGTGTCCTCGAGAAGAACCCAAATCTAAAATACATTAAAAAAACAACATTAGTAAATCTTTAACTAATATTTTACCAATAAGAGTAAAAAGAGAAAAATTGTTCTGTTTAAATTAGTTTGGACATTTACCTCCAGATTTGGATTTTCTCTTCCGGGGTACTGCTTCCCTTGCATCTCTTCTGCTTCGTGCTGGATCTTCTTCTGCAGGTTTGTACAACAAGTTTTTAGAAATCATAATAAAAAGTTACCGTATATACTCGAGTATAAGCCGAGCTTTTCAGCACATTTTTTTGTGCTGGAAAAGCCCCCCCTCGGCTTATACTCGAGTGATGCTCCAGGACCATAATGAAAAGTACCTGCTTGAGGTGGCCGGCGGCAGCAGTGTGAGATATCCTATAAAACACCAACCTCTGCGCACTAACTATCTACTGCAGACAGCCGGAGGTTTGGGACCGGACTCTTACTGTGGCATTTACCAGGACCTGCCAATTAATAGTATCGGAGGAACTATAACAACGAGTACATTACTTGGTGCTCATTTGCAACACTGTTTGGGGCATTTTGTTACAGCAGACAATCGGAGGTTGCAAAGGTTGTAAATACCGGACTCTCATTGTGGCGTCATTTGGAATTTGACATCGAGTGGTACCGGATGCAGCTTATTTATGTGTAAGTAACGGATTGTGCCGTCTTTATTTACATTGTTCTACGCCGATTGTGTTTTTCCTTTAATACACATATGGAACGGAATGAACATCGGTGAGACCCGTATATATATGAAATTTGACAAGAGGAACTACGGACAATACAGGACATTGTGCTTTTAAGAGGCAGTCCATAAATGTGTGGTCAATTAGGTGTTATATACATGTATAGATGAATTGGCTGAGCGCTGCAGTGTATTGATAGTGTGAGATATCCTGTCTGCCCTGTCTGATTCCACTGCGCTGGTGACCTGCTCTGCTCTGTATGCTTCCGGGTGAGCAGCGCCCGCATTTCATTGCATGTGAGTATTGTGCTCAGATATGTAATTTAACGGTTGTCTTTTGGTTTTATTTCCTCTGGGTGTAGAAATTTTCTCTCCCTAACCCACGGTTCCCTTAATCGGGCTGTATGATTTGTGTACAATGGCCGTTATAATATGCTACAGTCAGCGGCAAACTTATACATTGCAACTGGACTCTGAAATAATTATTTCACTTGTGTAGAAAGCTTTAAAATGTTCCTGTATCACAGTAATCCGGAAAAGAGGTATTCATGTGAATTGCGACTGCATGGCTTATATGGTACTTAACTCAAATTTGTGTCTATTGCCACATTACAATTGATTCGTCCTGTGTGCTATACTGTACTTTGTGGTGTGAAATGACAGCTTTGAATATAACAAAAAATAACTGCACAAAGAGGATTTAATGCCAAATGTCTCCCCCATGGAGGCAGAACATCTAAGAACATAAATTATTATTCATGTCACGATTGGAATCAGTAACTGGGATATAATCTGCCTAGAATTTATTCCACCTATAGAATAAGTTTGGTGTCTGGATTTTTATATAAACAAATGGACCTGTAACAAATCATTAAAGCACGGTATGTCAGAGCCAGTAGCTGCTGCATTTCCCTCCCTAGGCTTATACTCGAGTCAATATGTTTTCCATTTTTTTTGTGGTAAAATTAGGTGCCTCGGCTTATATTCGGGTCGACTTATACTCGAGTATATACGGTATTCAGATCACTATTTTTATAGACTATTAAACATACCTGGTGGCTGGAAAGTGGATTGTTTTAGGGTGTCCACTGTCCCTTCCACTCCTTCCACAAGATCAGCACTCAGAATTTGACGCATCTTCTCCTCCCAAACTTTAAATTTGATGCGCAGTGGCTTGCCACCACCGGTGCCCCTGGAATGTCTTGCAACAGTTGCCATCTTTGCCTTAGTAGTCCGCTTGCAGTCCCGAAAGCGCTTCTGGCAAACTTCTACTGTTCGGACTAGAACTCCAACTGCTGACACCTCAGAGGCAATCCGGGTCCAAATCTTGGACTTCTGCTTGAAGGAGGTCTTCTGAGATTGTGCACCCTTCAGCATTTCGTAGTGCCTCAGTACCCCAGCAACAAGGACATCATTCTCATCCTCTGTGAAGCGCCTGGAGCACGATACAGCTGTTCTTTCATCGTCATCTGAATCACTTTCTGTATGTTGCTGCTGTCTTCTTCTTTCTTCTCGACGCTGCTCACGGTTCTCTCTCCATTCCTCACCACTACTCAGATTTTCCTCTTGGCTTTCTTGTGGAAAACGAGAATCCCTACATTCCCTAGACATGGCTGCTCTATAAAATTAAAATTTTATTCAAAAATGTAACTAGCTTTACAAAATACACTTCGGTAATTATATGCTTTTTTTTTTATATAAATCACTATCCTATATTAATATATTAGACTGCAGGTTAAACTATACTATTAAGTAATATGAAATATAGTGATATACTACAATAGTACTAAATACTAACCTACACTACACACTATTGTACAATTTAGAACACCTAGGTTAATAAATACTTTTAACCTATATGCAAAAAAGATACAGGCCATATCTAACAATAGGTTAATAAACATTAGAGATGCTAATTGAAACCCATGTTTTGGTTTTGGTTTTGGATCTGGATTACCGTTGTGTTTTGATTTTGGTTTTGCCAAACCGCCCTTGCGTGTTTTGGTTTTGGTTTTGTTTGGTTTTGTTTTGCAATTTGTTAAAAAAATAAAAAAATTTTGGCCTAAAATAACATAATTTAGGTATTATTTTGTACCTACATTATTATTAACCTCACTAACACTAATTTCCAGTCATTTCCATTCAATTTTGACCACTTCCTAGGTCACAATATGATTTTCATATACTTTCAAAGAAAAATTGCTGCAGTTCTTGCCAGTGATAAGAAAAAGGCCATTGTCATGCCTGGGCATAAGACCAAAAATCCACGTCTTAAGTGTGGAATTAATTTTACACATATTCTGACAACAGTTGTCTAGCCATTTGTAGTGTTTTTGAAGCCACACTCAGTAGAGGTAGGGACCTTAACCATCTGGGATCCTCATCCATGTTACGTCTTTTTTTTAGAGTTCTTGGAAAGCTGTTGGGAAAATCAGAAACTTAGGTTAAAAAAAATAACAACAACAGTCTAGCATCATCTGCCTCCTTTCTCTCATCTACATCCCAGCACCTGCAATCTACCCCCCCCCCCCAACACCTTCATCACCAATATCCCTAGAACCAATAATTTACAGTTAAACAATCCTTTGCAAGAGGAAGCAAGAATGAAATCTGTCACCCAGCTGCAAAGCGGATCACAGACGCCATAAGGACTATGCTAGTATTAGACCAGCGTCCAATGTCCATTGTTAATGCAGCTAGTTTTAGACAGTTACTTGAGGTCTTCTGTCCATATTACCAAATTTCATCACAACACCATTTTACTAGAAAAGCTATTCCTAACCTCTACCAGAAAGTTCATAAAAATGTAATTATTGGGCTACAAAATGCCATTCTACCCACTGTACACTTAACCACAGATATGTGGGCAAGCGGAACTGGTCAAAGTAAAGATTATATGACTGTGACAGCCCACTGGGTTGGTGATTCGCCTTCACCAGCAGGGACAGCAGCAGCATGTACCCAAGTACGTCCCATTTTTTTAGAAGTAGGCTACTCTGTGTATCAGCAGCTTCACTAAGAGGCATATAGCTGACAATCTGTTACAAAAACTAAGGGATGTCATTGAAAGATGGCTAATCCTGTTTGGACTCTCCTGAGGATATGTCATTTCTGATTACGACCCCAATATTGTTCAAGCAATACAGCGGGGTTGAATTCCATCACATTTCCTGTTTTGCACACACAATCAAATTGGTGTTACAGAACTTTTAAAAATGACATGCAGGAGATGCTATTTGTGTCCGGAAAAATTTAGGGTCAATTTCTGTTTTCTGCAACAGCATGTAGGAGAATACAGCAGCTGCAAGAAGACTAGCATTTGAGGGGAATGTACTTTAGTCCAGTGAAGTAGTCACCTGTGAAGAGAGTGCAGACACGGTTAGCTTGAGTCAAGTGATTGCCTTAATAATACATTTTGACAAGGAGCTACAGAAATTTAACGTGTCAAATAAAACAAAGTAAATGTTCTAACTATATTTTAATTGTAGATGAAATACTTAATTTGCTTCACAAGGATCCAAGAGCTATCAACATCTTGTTTGTAAGTCTTCTCCTTCTCTGGCAACTGCTTGTTGTACAAAAAATTGCTTTCCCAAGACACCCAGTGGTGATGCAGATGATTCCGCACAACATTTTGATATTTGCTCTGCTGTAAAAGAATTGCCCAAAAATCGTGACAGCTCTTTTCTAAAATGAACTACTAATTCCATTTGGAAGGCCATTATCGGCAATCACATCATAGTACACAGACTTCTATGATGGTGAGATGAATTAGTATTGCTTGAGGAAGATTAGCACTGAACCCTGCCACCTCTCCTGTTTCTGAGTGAGCTATGGTACAATAAAATGTAACTGCAGATTTAGACCAAGACTGTCAGCCCTATTATTTCTATTTCAGCAATTACAATTAGCAATGGAGCAATGGAGCTCTGCTCTTTGGGTGTTACCTATATAACGCAGTAGAATTTTCCTGCAAATTCTATAGACAAGCCTGCTTGTCTTCCTCTTCATCAATGACTCTTAGCAATTAAGCACTCGTCTTTGGGTGTATATTACACCCAAACCTTATTAGTGCAAATTAGGAAAAATACAGTTTAATCCCTGCTAGGCCCTCCATCATCCTTTGCATGTTAATAGTAGGACTGGTTGGAGTTATGGGTAAGGTCACACATTTTTATGTCAAATCCTTCAAACCAGCCCAGATGTCAAACTGTTGTGGTCTGCCACGTGTGTCATCCCTGCTTGTGTTTGGAAAGTGCAAATTGGTGCCAGAACCTCACGTGCCAGAACTGTTGCCACTGGTGCCACCCTGCTGCCACTGGTGCCACCCTGCTACCACTGGTGCAGGACTTACACAATCAACCGCAAACTCATCAGCGCCCTCGTCGGCTACCCAAATCTCCCCCCTCATCCTCTTCTAATTCCAAAGTGTCATCCTCACTTGGTGTATCACCGGCTACACTCCAGCTGTTCAGGCACACATCAGCAGAACTGCTGAAAGGGCCCATCTTTATGGGTACATTATCAGAATGCTCACGATTAGACATACCACTGGTGGATGGACTCTCCACAGGGATTGGTGTCATTTCTGATTCTGAGCATACATTATCCTCTAATGCCTTACTGTTTTCTTGCAGCTCGGCTTTGACGCGTAACAGTAGTTGTGCACCACTTTTAGACTCCAAATTACTTTGTTTTGCTTGCTCACAAGTGACCGTACAAGAAGAAGGCTTGGTAACATTTTTGGTTCTGCCACTAATAGAGAAAGGCGAAGGCCTCATTCTTTCTTTGCCACTGCGTGTGTAGAATGGCATGTTGTCAATTATTTTTTTTCCGGCACTTAACTTTTCGTCAATTACGCTTCTTTTTCGCTTCAAAACGGTAACATTTTTTTGGGTGTATGTTTTTTTCCCTGATTTAAAAAGACTATGTACTTTTACATCGCCTTTACCAGATGACATACTGGGAACACTACCATCAGGACTGGTGACAGAAACTGGTTGCTGATTCCGCTCATATGTGGACTGCTTTGAATCCTTTTTAATGAGCCCAAACCACTTGTAGTTCAAAAAATTGTATAGATACTGCTGATAAATATCACTTTTGACAGCAAGAAAAATTATTGTTTCACACTGGGGAATATGGGACACCCCAAAGCACTTGTAGTGCAAAAAAATGAAAAATAAGCCTCCTCTATTCTCCTCTCTTCCTGCTCTAACAATTGCTAATAGAATTTGAATTAATATTAGAATTGAATAGATTCGAAATGAAAGAATAATAGAAAGAATAAGGTGTACAATTATTGCTCTGTCCCTGCGCTAATACAGCCTGTGACCTAACCCTGCTCTCTCCCTCTGTCAAATGGCGATGGATTGCTGTGGAGGCGGGCTTTTATGCTTTTCAGTTCTCGCGAGAACCGAGGTCAGAAATACAAATACGTCACAATGATGTTTTGCCTCGATTTCCATACCGAACGGGCGGGAGAGTACCGAGCATGCTCGGCTCGGTACTCGGATAGGCGAAATTCGGATGGATTCGGATCTCGGGGAACCGAGCCCACCCATCTCTAATTGTAAGCTATATTCTGTTCATAAGGTCAACTTCTGCTCTACTCTGTGGAACTGTCGGCAATCAAGCAAAGCTTAAAACTATTTCTGTTTGGTGATGAGCTATGTTCTGCAGGTATCTTTAATAAGCAGGCACAGTCTAGGAGGGAGAAATGCTCTGTAGGGATTTTGTAGTTCTAATTTTTTATGAAGTTGCTTTACTGTCTCTTTCTAAGATACCCAGGCCCTAAACTACGATACAGCTAAACTAAGAAAATGTAATAGTACTGTATGTGTGTATTCCAGTGAACACACAAATCTGTGAATTAGCAGATCCACCAGTTTGTGAGTGACAGCAATCTCACTACATGATAGCGCTGAATCTGCAGCTAACCGCAGGATGTGATGACATACCATGTCTGTATTGCTCAAGGAACACATCCATTAAGGCCTCATTGCTTTTTGGAGTTTGAGTGGAAGAGTTTCAATAGTTTTCTTACATTTTAGATGGTGTGTAAGGAACCTTAATCGGACATGTTAAACCGTAAGGATTTTTGTCTATGGAATTTCATGGCTTTTTGTAAAGTAGAAATATTGATAATTTTCACATTTTATGTATCCAAATGTGAAATCACCCACCCTCTGTCCACCAACAATTCTCTATCACATGCCACCCTGCCCCCTAAATTATTACAAGCCCCTCCCACTGCCAAGCAGGTTCTCTCCCATGACACCCACTTTTCTCACATGCCATCTCCTGCTCATCAGCCTTTCACACATATGGGCCCTTGCTGACCAGCTACTTTTTTATATGCCACCACCTATCAACTAGATTTTCTCTCACATACCACTCCCTGACCATAAGCTTCTAATATCAGCCCTGCACACCAGCTATTCTATCACATGCCACCTCATAACCAACGGCTTTTCGCTCACGTTACCCCATGTCTACCAGCTTTTCCCTCACATACCACCCAACTCACCAGCTATTCTCTCACATTCCAACCTCTGCTCCACCAGTGACAACTTCACAATTCAAAGAGCCTTCTCCGATCTCTGTGCAAAATAGAGCCTTTTAGTAAAACCTGCACCACACAAAAAATCTTTTAGTGACCCCTACTCATGATAGAGAATCCCATAATAAAATGAATCTTCATCTGACCGCTGCACAATAGGTAGCGCCTTCACTTATCCATATACAACACAAGGAGCCATCCTCTGGCTATGCAAAACACAGAGAGCCATCCTCTGAACCTGCACAACACAGAGAGCCATCCTCTGACACCTGCACAATACATAGAGCCATACTCTGACCCCTGCACAATACATAGAGCCATACTCTGACCCATCCACATTACATAGAGCCTTCCTCTGACCCCTGCACAACACAGAGAGCAATCCTCTGACCCCTGCACAATACATAAAGCCTTCTTCTGACCCCTGCACAATACATAGAGCCATACTCTGACCCATCTACATTACATAGAGCCTTCCTCTGACCCCTGCACAACACAGAGAGCAATCCTCTGACCCCTGCACAATACATAAAGCCTTCTTCTGACCCCTGCACAGCACAGAGAGCCATCATCTGACCCTGTACAACACATAGGTCATCCTCTGAACCTTGCACAATACATAGAGCCAGCCTTTGACCCGGCACAACACAGAGAGCCATCCTCTGATCCCTGCACAACACAGAGAGCCATCCTCTGACCCTGCACAACAAAGCGAGCCATCCTCTGACCCTGTACAACACAGAGGTCATCCTCTGAGCCCTGCAGAATACATAGAGCCATCCTCTGACCCCTCCACATTACATAGAGCCTTCCTCTGACCCCTGCACAACACAGAGAGCCATCCTCTGGTCCCTGCACAAAACAGAGAGCCATCCACTGACGCTTGCACAACAGAGAGAGCCATCCTCTGACCCCTGCACAAAACATAGAGCCATCTTCTGACCCTGTACAACACAGAGCCATCCTCTTACCCCTGCACAATCCATAGAGCTATCCTCTGACCCCTCCACATTACAGAGAGCTTTCCTCTGACACTTGTACAATATATAGAGCCATCCTCTGAACCTGCACAATACATAGAGCCATCCTCTGACCCCTGCACAATACATAGAGCCATCCTCTGACCCCTTCACAGCACAGAGAGACTATAGTAGCAAACAATCGTGGGAATTACAAATATGCCCCCCCCCGGGTAAAGAACTGAAGACTTCAATCAACAATGGGTCCCCCCTGGATGAAGAAATGAACAGATTACAAGCATGGACTTTTGGAAGTATAAATTACTTTATGACGGGGGCAAGCCAGGACATTTGGAATTACAAATTTATTTTGGATTTGTTTTACAGCCATTTTTGGATTGAAAGCTGCAGACAAAAGGAGAAAACGTTATTAGTGAGTATTAGGGAATTTATTATTTATAATAAAAAATATGTGGTATTAATGTTTACTGTATTTGTTGTGAGTTTATTTTTAATAAATCCTAGTGGTTGTAATGAGGGTATGGTGGTTTTGTAAACATTTTGTTTTGTGGAACTACAGGTCCCAACCAGCCGTGGGTGTCAGGGCATGTTGGCACTTGTGGTTCTCCAAGTGCCAACATGCCCTGGCTGCCGTGGGCATGCTGGTACTTGTAGTTATACAAGCAGCAGCATGCCCACACTATTATGGGCAACCTGGCTGGCTGGGACTTTTAGTTCCACAAAACAAAATGGCATCTGTTTTTTTTCTCAATTTTTCGCCGTTATTACTACCCACAGCCCACAGGGGTAGGACGAGCCCTAGTGCTATCAGTACTGGGCTGGGTGTCCCTAGAAGGGAACCCGCTCGTTTTTTTCGGCGGACCCCACTCCCTAGGGAATCCAGCCCAGCGCTGAACAGCCTGGGGTTTATTAGTCATTATGGCAGGGGGACCCCTGCCGCGTGTCCCACTGCTATAGTGCCTCCAACCCCAGCTGCTTTGCCTAGTGTTGGTTCCGTGAAAGTCAGGGGAACCCCACGCAAATTTTTCCCCGGTTTTCACGGAACCAGCAGTGGGCTGGCAGCACTAGGGTTAATAGTGAACAGAGGGGGGACACCACACATTTTTTATTTTTTTTTCTAAATCTCCGTAGAAAAAAAATATATATATGGGGAAAGAATAAAATGAGCACCCTATGGTCCCCATAAGGTTCTCAGTTTTTCCTTTCCCCATATATATATTTTTTTTCATTTCTGATATATAGTTTTCTTCAATATAAGAGACATTTGCCCATAGACAGACATCAGGAGCTGTGGCTCAACTGATATATGCACTCTTCTGGTAACACAGCATAGTGGGTTCGATTCCCCATCCGAGCTAAGCTCATTGCGATATATAAATGTTTTGGGTTATAAATTATTTTTTATTTATGAGAACAGATTTTGGTTTTGTAACTGTAGTGTGAAAATGGAGATGTCTGACTGATGACTTCCAACACACCTCTGTCTCTTTGATTACCGACAGGAAGACACTCGAGGCTTTCAACTGAGAGGAGGATCAGTCTCTAGGTCTCTGTACTCAACCAGGACACTGGGGAAGCGTACGAGAGTCTGGAGGATAGCTGCTAGCTCAGAACTAGGCTGATCACTTACGTTATACACAAGAACTGGTGTTGCCGATATAACTGTGACAGTCTCAGAGAGCAGCTGATCCTGATATGTACCCGAATCGCTGGTCACTCAGATGCAATTGATCAGGGACTGCAGGAATATCAGCTGGGTGTCGTCCTGTCAGATCTGCTCCTGGAGTCACTCCCAGCAGAGGGACCATTTACTAAACCGCAGTATTCTGTCATTAGCTGTCTGTCAGAGTGTGAGTTTATTAATACAAACAGCTATATTGGCCGGGGATGGTTGCAGATGAAGACCAATGTCTGCCGGAGCCTATAGAACATAAAATTCCATAGACTTCTCTTATCACAGGATCAGAGAGGGGCCCTGGAGGACACAATTCTCAGTGATATGAAAATGGCGACACAGGAACCAACTGCCCGTACTTTCTTATACTTCTGTACCCAGTACCGTATCTGCTTCATAAGGCAACATCCCCATTCCTATCCCAGGCACTGATCGCTGTTCTGTAGGATCAGCGCAGCACAAAGCACTATTAAATCTCCCGCCCCAACTAAGCTCAGTGCAGTGAATAAATGAACTGACGTCACTGAGGGGTGGGAGGTTTAAAACGGGCTCTTACACAGCCGCTCTGGCACCGCTCCAAGGGATTAAACTATGAATAAGAGCGGTGCCAGGGCTAAAAGTGCTAGTGTGTGTGTGTGTGTTATTATTTTTTTCTGAAATTTCACAGGCGGCACCTGTGGACAGTTCTCCATTCACATGCCAAATTTCAGTTTAATAGCTTTAATACATTTTAAGATGTAGACCCTCAAACACCATGCCCCCCCTCTCACAGATTCCCTATGGCAAAATTACGTTTTTTAGATGTAACCTTAATATAACGGCACGACTGTGCCCTTATAATATAGGACATACTACACTGTTATTTTTTATGTGTTGTTCGTTTGAATTTTTGAATGGGGTACTGAACAAATTTCTCAGTGAAGTTAATGCAGAGTATTCTACAGATGTGAGGAAAGAAAAACAAATCCTTTATCCCACACAACATCTTCCTTGCTTACATACACCAAAATGGAATGACTTTAATGTTGCTTTTCTACAAGCAAAATATTTATTAGGGCACTGGGCCAAATTCACCATTACATCATGATCCACAAAAACATGGAGACATTAAAAACAAACATCTGCCTCTTCTCCCCTTCAGACATGAGGAACGCCTTCTGTTCAACTCTCTCATGAGGTTTACCAGCAGAGCCAATGTACACCACCGAAGGACAACGAAGATAGCTTCTGGCCAGCAGTTCCACAGATGGAGGCATAGTCGCTGTAAACATGACCATCTACACAAGGAGAAAAGGTGTAAAATAATTATGTGCCAACAGACAGTTTAAAAACAAATAATCAAAGATTTCTAAGATTTTCAGGTATATCTGAAGTTGCAATTAAAATTAACACTTACTTGTCTATACTTATGCTTCCCAGACTCAAAGTTTGCAATCATTTTCTCTGGGTCTTCCGCCTCATCTGCATCTGGCTTCTGATTGGTGACTGGCATGTGCTCCAAGATTTTCTGGACATCAGGCTCAAAACCCATGTCAATCATACGGTCAGCTTCATCCAGTACCACATAAGTGCAGCGACTTAGGACTAAGTATCGATTTTCTAGCACATCTATCAGACGTCCAGGGGTAGCTATTACAATCTTTTGTAAAGAAAGGTAAATAATGTGAGGTAATAAAAACCTGTAATAGCAAATCACAAAACCTTGTCCAATCACTGAATGGAAGTAGAAATATCAGAGAAAGGTCAAATCACTATGTAATATATGGGAAAGTCTCACCTCACAGCCCATTCGCAGTCGGAAACCTTGGTCCTCATGAGGGATACCTCCAATAACAGACACAGTTCGTGATTTTCCAAACTTGATTGTTTCCTCCTCAATCTGTTGAGCCAACTCTCTTGTTGGAGCCAGAATAATAGCATAAGGTCCCTGGTCAAACTCTTCAATCCTACAATCAATAATGTAAAAGGTAAGTTTCACAATTTTGCCCCCTCTGAAGCAAATTATGGAAAAGTTTAAGTTTGGTAGCATCACAATGAGTTATCTCCTCCATTAGGCAGATCATTTGCAGAATAATAAAGGTTTCTCTGACCTGTCAATCTTTGGCAGAGTTGTGATCCAGACCAGCAGAGGGATGAGGAAGGCGGCAGTTTTACCACTGCCAGTCTCGGCCACACCAATGATGTCACGATTATGCAGACCGATGGGAATGGCTTGTCTTTGAATAGGTGTTGGTTCCTGTAGAAGTAAAAATGCAACATGAGGTTCAGAAACTAAAAAAGGTCTCCACTCTCTAAATCACACCACAAACTAAGTGGGAGTTACTCAATCAGCAACCGGAACACAGCTGAAGATAGCTATAGAAATGGAGAACACACACTAATGTCTCTGTCCAGCACATAAAATAAACATACAATCCAGAATCTAATGGGGGAGACTCAGGTTACATGACGCAAATCAGCAGAATTTATTTCTTCAGCAAACACACGTTGCCACATCTGCATCATGTAGCAGCCTCTGCTATTACAGTCACTCTTATAACATATATGCTGTGTTAGATATTGTAACTTTAGAGTAGGTCACTTTAACAATACTTCTAGAAATGTAAGTTAGATGCTGGGCGCTTGAGAATTACACTAACATCTCTAACTTCAATATTAGACTATGCTCCTGTACACAAACAATTTGATTTTTTTTTATTATCTGTCACCAAGGCACTTCATGTAATCAATCACGGTTCACCAGAATAATTTACTCTACTGATAATATCTCCAAGCACAGTCACCACTCTAGGGGGTTAATTTATCAAGCTGCGGGTTTGAAAAAGTGGAAATGTTGCCTACAGCAACCAATGAGATTGTAGCTGTCATTTTGTAGAGTGTACTAAATAAATGAAAACTAGAATGTAATTGGTTGCTATAGGCAATAAATGACAACTTTTCAATCCCGCATTTTGATAAATTTACCCCTAGTAATCCTTCTAATCTTAATCTAATACACACCTTGTATCCACACTTGTCAATAACTTCCAGGATATGGGGCGGCAGGGAGGAATCAATCCAGGAGCGAATGGGGTTGGGAATTTTACCACCCTTGGTGGTAATGCTGTAATCCTCCCTAAAGACTGGCGAGTCTCTGTCTGTCATTTCATCTGGGGGCTATATGTACAGGGGCTATATGTATAGGGGGCTATATGTACAGAGGGCTCTATCTACAGGGGGGCTCTATCTACAGGGGGGCTCTATCTACAGGGGGGCTATATTTACAGGGGGCTATATTTACAGGGGGGCTCTATCTACAGGGGGGCTCTATCTACAAGGGGGGTATATTTACAGGGGGGGCTCTATCTACAGTGGGGTATATGTTCACAGGGGGCTATTTTGGGGGCTAGGAGGTGGAGGGGGAGGGGGAGGGTGATGGACATTCCAGGGAAAGAGTGGGGGGAATCGAGTCTGAGGGCAAGGAGGAGGGGGTGGTGGTTTTCTGGAAAGTCGGGGAGGTATGCGAGGAGGAAGAAGGGATTTAATTTTTGGGGGACGGGGAGACAGGGGAGGATGGGGACACAAGGGGACAGTTGTAGGTGGGGGGGGGGATTTGAATGGCATGATTTTAGGGGGAGGGGGAGGATGGGGACGCATGGGGACAGGTGGAGGAGGTCTGGGATATAATTTCAAGAAGCGCCAGCATGTTCCAGCATGTGCTCGAATCGGGGGAAGCGGGGGGCCAGGTGGACGGGGCTGTGGGAATTTATGGGGGCTATCGCATAGGGGAAGAGGGGGGAGCAGGAGGTGAGGGCGGGGTTTGGGCAGGGGGGCAGGAGGGTGGGGTTTGGGCAGGGGGGCAGGAGGAGGGAGGTATTTCCTAAGGAGGGGTCTGAAGTTAGTACTAGTCGTCATTCCGTTCGTCACTGGATCTGGGTAATGATATTATAATCACAGGTATATATCACTACTGTTGCAGCTGGGTAATGACATCATAATCACACAGTATACAGAGCTACTGCTGATGTCCTCATAATCACACAGTATACAGAGCTACTTTTTTGAAAAAGTAACTTTATTTGTATAAAGGTACAAACAACACCATACATTACATTCAAGTGCACGCAGTACACCAAGAAACATAATCATTCATACATTTTAGTATAATACAAGACATGAAGTACAAGATATGACATCCTACAAGGCATAAAGCGGAAACAAACACATAGGTTAAAAGTAAAAATAAATGTAAACAAATGAATGTATATATTTGGGTAGAAAATGTACTAGAAACTGAAGAGATGACGTGTGCTTGGATGTCTCAGACACATTTAGGTAATATCTCTGGCTTCCTCGGTGAACAAAGGCTTCGTTTTCTTAATACCACTCTATGGGGCATATTCAATTGTTAGCGAGTTGTTTTTTTAGAGCGTGTTAAGTCCATTTTTTTCTTTTCCATAATTTTCGAGCGCGTAAACTCGCACCTCCTTGGTCTGCTCTAAAAATAAAAATTATTGAAAAGTTCCTGAAAAAAGCTATTAAAGATAAAAAAAAGTTATACAAGTTCATTACATTAAAATGAAAAAGGATTATTATTTCTTTAAAAATCCAGTCAAAATAAATAATGAAGTTTACACATTTCCCCTTTTCAAAATAACTTCAGTGATTCAGTCCGTTTTTATTTCAAATTAACTGACACATTTTTTTTTTTTTTCAAAATCACTTGAGTGAACAGTGGTGCAGGACAGACGGCGGTGCAGGACAGACGGCGGTGCAGGGCAGACGGCGGTGCAGGGCAGACGGCGGTGCAGGACAGACGACGGTGGTGTAGGGCAGACGGTGGTGCAGGGCAGACGGCGGTGCAGGGCAGACGGCGGTGCAGGACAGACGGCGGTGCAGGACAGACGGCGGTGCAGGACAGACGGCGGTGCAGGGCAGACGGTGGTGCAGGACAGACAGGCGGCGCAGGGAAGACGGCGGCACAGGGCAGATGGCGGCACAGGGCAGACGGCAGCACAGGGCAGACGGCGGCACAGGGCAGACGGCGGCGCAGGGCAGACAGTGGCGCAGGACAGACAGTGGTGCAGGACAGCTTTGTGGAGAAATTACTGTTGGCTGAGTGATTTTTTTTTTGTGCACACAACATTTTCCAGCATTTGACTGAAGTGTTTTCTGGTGGATTATCGAGGATTTCCTAAGGACACGTATCGTGTTGTTTGGTGTTGTCTGTCCTCAAAATTAGCAAAATTAACATATAAATTTATCACTTCCAGCCAAAGTAATATCATAGTAAAATAGTGCTTCTCACAGGCCCATTCTTCCCCTGCACAAACAGGCCTTCTCCCTACATTTTTTTTACAAAAATAGTTAATAGTTTAGTTTTAAATTATCCCTTTTAATTATTGTCTCTTTTTCAATGGAGCCATTCCTGGACACAGTGTGGATGTACATGTATGCTGCATGTATGGAGGAGACTGCTTTGGATGCAATGTAAGGCGATGCAAATGTGGGAGTGTCTGGAGAGAATGTTGATGTATGTGGTGTGAATGTGAGTATGGAAGAGGGAGAGCCTGTGGGAGAGAATGGTGGACAGGCAATGGCAGCATAGTCAATTGCGGCAAGTAGGACTAGAATCCCCAGGCCACATCTGCACCGCAACAGGCGTTTGCTTGATGGATTGCCCAGGGAGGAGGTGAGAAGACTTTCTCGCCTATCCTTTTCAGCAATTTACAATCTGTATGAGATTGTAAAAGAGGACCTAGAACCTCATTACCCTAGTAACCGAGCATTCCCTGGACTTGCCAAACTGCTTGGTGCTTTGCATTTTCTGGCTTCAGGAACATTTCAGCCCACCTTGGCAGTTATTGCCGGGTTTTCCCAACCCACTCTTTCTAGGATCCTGTTCCAGGTCCTAAATGCCCTCAAAAAGCACACTGCAATTTTTATTAATTTCCCGCAGTCTGCCAATGAGTGGCATCTGCCAATGAGTGGCGTGAGGTCAAAGCTGATTTTTATGCTTTGTCTCAAATGCCCAATGTACTGGGTGCAATTGATTGCACCCACATTGCCCTTATACCACCCCGCTGAATGGAAGAAAGTTTCCGTAATCAAAAACACTTCCATTCCATAAATGTTCAGATGGTTTGTTAAGCAACCCAAAAAATCACCAATGTTGTTGGTTTTCCAGGTTCATCCCATGACTCTTTCATCTTGCAACAGTCGTCCTTGTTCCAGAATTTCGAAGCAAGATCCTTTCCACATGGCTGGCTGCTTGGTAATTATTTTTTGGTTTGTTCGTTAAATGTTTATTCCAAGCTTAGTGGGAAAACCCCCCAAAAAGTTAAAGATGTGCCAGTGCTACTAAAAAGTGTAGTAGTTAATTTTTTTGTTTTCTTTTTTTTAGGGGACGCTGGATATGGGAACTGGTCCTGGTTGCTGACTCCATTAAGCAACCCTGTCTCTTCCGCAGAAAAAAGGTACCAAGCAGCACACATACGTACCAGGGGTGTTATTGAACAAACCTTTGGTGCACATAAAAGCCGGTTTCGCTGTTTAGACAGGTCCGGCGGTGTGCTTTTATATTCACCCTCTAAAGTTTGTGATATAATTATTGGTTGTTGTATTCTGCACAATATTTGTATTGCAAACCGATTGGAGGTTGATATAGATCCAGAGATTTCTTTGGATTTGGACCTACTGAGGTAGGACAGATGGAGGAGCTTGCGACTCATGTCCGTCAATCGAAGCTTTCTTTTCATGGAAGTATTTTTTATTTTTAATAAGGTACACGTTATATTTGTGTAGTTAAATAATAAAAATATGGCCTTGTCATACAATATACAGAAATGATGCCAAACTGTCTACTTGTCACCAAAGGAGGATATTCTCTACCATTTGTGATAATGGGTAAGAAAAGAAAAAAAAAACATCCATGGTGAATATAGTCTTTTTTTTTTTTTTTTACATTACAGTATTGTGTTAAATTGTTGTATTGCATTTATATGTAAGGGAGTGATGTGATTGGATTTGTCAATTGATAACCAAAATCTTTTGACAATATTGCTGACCCTTATTTTTTTAAGTAAATGATTACCTGAAAAATATATCTTAATTGTACGTTACTGACATAATTTTTCTTTTCTAAGATCTCCACCAAACAGATCAGCAGCATCATCTGTTTTTTTTGACTGTACATTAGTCTGCAGAGCGAAGCAGTGAGGTTTTTTTTTTTTAACAATATACAACCTAAAAGTAAACAATATGAAAATCTAATCATATTTCAGTTCCAATAAGTGAGCAGTGCAGTACCTCTATGAAGATTCTTCAAGTAAAGTGACCTTGCAGATGGAATTAACCTTTTATTTTAATTTATTTATTTATTTTTTTAGGTACACATATATCTAAATGGTTGAGTATAGTTTACAGGCCTATATAATATTTTAATTAAACAGCCACTAGATATTACTAAAGATGTGTTGACCAAACTAAATTAGTACTACTTTAATGAGATTTATTCATCCCAATACAGTCGGGTCCAAAAGTGTTATAAATGCACCAATCTTATGTGAAGTGTGTTAGACCACATTAGAATTATCACCCAAAATTGAACCTGAGTTGAGACAAATTATTATAAAAACTATTTTACACCTATATGGTAAGTAAAATTGTTTACATCCCGACTTATTTTTGTTTTAACCATCAAGACTTACCTCCTGATCAGAACGCTATTTAGTTATTTTTTGCAGTGCCCAACAAACACTTTCTTTGAATATGTGAATGTAAAAAAACACTTGTAGACATTCAGTTAGGTTGGGGTAGTACACAGTGAAGACGTGTACCACCCCAACCTATGTGAGTTTTCTACCCGATTACAATTAGAATGTAATGTGTCACGCATTTAGGTGAAGGTGTATCTATCTAATAAATACAGTACCAGAGCTTTATGGCAGCTACAGCAACATCTGGGATTCCAAAACAGATTTAAGTCAGCATAAAATAATGATCTCAATACATCGAGTATTAAAACAACTGTTTTCAGTTTAGTTCTATGTTATGTAAAAAAAAAAAAAAAACAAGAAAACCACTTGTGTGTTTTAACACAGCCCTCCAACCCCTTATCACTACTAAAATGTGGCATGTCAATAAGGCAAAAGTTACAAATGAATTAATCGTGGCAACAATTGTAATAAAAATAAGTAATTTACATGGCTATGGGTTTTTTTCTGAGCTTTATAGTACTACAACAGCTTAGACAGAATAAAATGAATGGTTATTGAGTCGACATTGAAATTGATGATACATACAAAATATGCACATATATAAGAGATTAGTTTACAAAATGATTTCTCGATTTCACCCTCTTTTAGTGACGAGGAACAAATGGAATGCTCTTGTGTGTAGGAAAAATATTTTTGCTTAATTTAACTTGTCTGGGTGGATCAGGATCCAGATGGGATCTTTTACGAAAGCTCCACAGGTTGTTTTTAGTGCCATCTGCTGGACGTGGAGGGAAGCAAAGCAAAGGTAGTACAAGTGTCTTGTAGATCACTAAAGAATAGTACTAGATGCAACCAATAAGCCTAGCATTATAGCAGCTGACAAAGTAGACTAATCACACTAATATTAGTTTTTACTGTAGTTCAGCAGCATCATTTAAAGAGAAACGACCAAGTCAACTGTCAGCCCTTTTCTTCATAGAGATTATATATATCACGTAGGCTCCTGTCTAAAAATGTACATAAATACAGCCATGTGCTATGTCCTTTCACATGTTCATTTGAGAGCTATGAAGGGACAAAGAGTCCCAGGTATTTTCTATTGTAATAGACACAAGTGTACATACATAGGGTAATCTACGTGTAAATCTGGCTCCCTCTGCTGGAAAAATATATATATTTACAGTGAAAACCCCATTTTAAAGTCTGATGTCACATTCCCCATTCTACAACACATTTACTGTTATAATAAACAAAATAAACTATTATACATTACTATATATTGTGCATCACTGGAAGTGACAATATATTTATATGTTTTAGCAAAGAAATAGTTTCAAAATACTGTATGTACTCTATATAGGATTGAAAATTATTGCTCCAATTAGGCTAAATTAGGTTTTTTCCCACACACATAAACATTCTATTTTACTGTACAGAAGTGATGTTCTTCTCTATCCACAAAGTGTAGATAATGGGCTAGAAGAAAACACTGACACAATGAACCACTGTGGTATATAACTATGGGGCACTTTATCATTTAACGGGAAAAATGAGAAATACTTATCAATCCTTATCGCATGGATAAGGATTGATGTATTTCTCAAATTTCTGAAAAACGGATCACAGAAACAGCAGTTCCGAAAAACTGCTGTTTCTGTGATAAAAAAAAATCATACTTACCCCCCTCTTCGGGACGCGGTGTCTCAGAATCTCCTACTGGTC